>NC_072733.1:125315669-125651258 GCF_026930045.1 Uloborus diversus
AGTGGCTTCCCTGAATTTTACACATGCTTTTCATATGAATCCTTAAAAGAAGTCCAAACTTTGCTACCCTGTACTAGAGCCCCTTGAAAAAGACAGGCTGACTTATCCGACATTTTGGTTCCAAGACAGAATTGGATCCAACCTCGTTTCTAGTATTTATAAATACGTCATAATATTCGCTGGTTGCTAAGTCGTAAAATAATTGATGATAAGTTGAGTAAAATGTCACTTTAGGTAAATTTTGAAAGATAACTTCGTTTACAAATTCAGCTAAAATGTATCGGGAAATGTTTACGGTAATAAACCTCATTTTCATACCTTATTTGTTTTTAATTTGTATTAATTAAATTGTATTCATCCACAGAATAAAATAATCAAACATCAATCGGGCAACACACCTAAAGTTTGGACACCAGTTTTCTGCAATGAGGCTTTTGTACAAATGTTTATTTTTTTCGCCCGATAATTTTGGAACCAAAACGTCGGAGAAGTCAGCTCCCATTATATAGGAGCCTTACCCTGTACTAGAGCCCCTTGAATAGTCCAGGCTGACTTATCCGACATTTTGGTTCCAAGACAAAATTGGATCCAACCTCGTTTCTAGTGTTTATAAATACGTTATAATATTCGCTGGTTGATATGTCGTAAAACAATTGATATTGAGTTGAGTAAAACGTCACTTAAGGTGAATCTAGAAATATAACTTAGTTCAAAAATTCAGCAAAAAAGGATCGGAAAATGTTTACTGTAATAAACTTCATTTTCACACCTTTTTTGTTTTTAATTTGTATTAATTAAATAGCCTTCATCTACAGAATAAAATAATCAAGCATACATCAGGGAACACATCGAAAGCTTGGACACCAGTTTTCTGCAATGAGGCTTTTGTACAAATACTATTTTTTTCGCCCAACACTTTTGGAACCAAAATGTCGGATAAGTCAGCTCCCCTTATATAGGAGCCTTACCCTGTACTAAGCACAAAATGACGTAACATCTTCAAAATTCCATGTCAAGTGACATTTTACAAATAATAATTTAAAAGTTCATATCTTTTCATTTGCAACATTTTCTTCTCTTCCATCGTTTTTTAAACGTCCAAGGTATGTGTAAACTGATGTAAAAAGTTAAAAAATATATTACTTTGAAATTTAATTTAAAATTACCGTTATACACGTAGAATTTAGCCGTTTAAACCATGAGTTTAATTCAGAAAGTTGTCAGTTTACAATTGAACAAAATAACATCCATCAGTAGACAGTAGCAGGATATCTATATCATCACCTCAGAGCAACAATAGGATATGTTAGTGTATTTCCTGGGATTAGATGTCTTAGTGTTGCTCTGAGGCGGCGATATCTCATTTTTAAACAATCATTAAAACTACCAGTATAATTTACAGCCTGATTAAAATAAATATATAAAACAGCTGTACTTCACCAGTTTTTGATGGCAGACTGGCTTTTTCCAGTGCGTTCTCTCTCTGAAAACAATCGGAGAGAGTATCGTGGATGAAGGTAGTAATGGGCTAATGTTCGTGTTCTACGAAAAGACACTTGCCTCCTTCTTCGTAACGTGGTTTCCGATGATTCTATTTCGCTGTTTTAGGCAGAAGATATATTCGGATTATAGCATTTTGTTGAGAAAGCAGCAGTTTTTAAAAGGTAAGAACAACTAACATGACAACAGACAAGAAAAGCAAGTGATGTAAAGGACACTAAGACTTTTCTACGGGGGGGGGGGGCATTATAATCCACACCCAAGTTGAGACTGGTTATCTCATTTATAAGTGCGTCGATTGCTTATCGATCACCCCGCGTAAAATGAAACTCTGCGTTCGAGGAGGCGGGGAGAAGTGCCTTCTCGTGAAAAACGGACAATAGTTGTTAGATCTTCAGCTGTAGTTTCGCTATACGTTAGGCATAACTTTTTTGTTACTCCATAGAAAGTGTCTAAACTTTGCCATCCTGAGTTAGAGCACAAAATGGTACTTTTGTAAATATGGAACCTTGTGAATTCTCACTCCTTCTTTTTCCTTCAAAATTCCACGTGAAGTGACATTTTACAAGTAGTGATTCAAAAGTTTAGATCTTTTCATTTGCAACTTTTTTTTTACTCTTTCTCTGAGCATCATATTACAAACGTCCGACATATGTGTAAACTGATGTAAAACATTTGAAGAATATTAGTTTGAAATAAAATGTATAATATCTGTTAACCACCTGGAATTTGTCCACGAGTTAAAATCAGAAAGTTGTCAGTTTACAATAGAACAAAAAAACAACCATCTGTTTACAGTAGCAGGATATCTATATCTTTTAAAGTAGGGGTCTTTAACTCGTAGCTCGCCGAAGATATTTTATTGCTCCTCGAAACGTTTTCGATAACATAAAAACAGAGCTTCAAAAGTGAAAAAGAAATGAAAACGGGCCGAAATTGGTTTAAAAATTTCTTTAAAAATATTTTTTTTAAATAATCGTCAACACCTGCAATAAAGGAAAGCAGAATTTTATATCTTTCTTCTTAAAAAGTATAGAGGAGGAAGGAAAGAAATGAAACAAATTGTATTTCTCCCAATATTGTAATCTATTTTGCATAGAAATAAGTGGATTATAAATACAGTGAAGCATCGTTTATATGTTTTTGAAGGGACTGTAGGAATAAAGCATATAAAGGAAAAAACGTATTTTGGTATGAGGGGAAAAAGGGGGCCCTCGAAACGAGAGCCAGCACTATGACCACTGGTCTATCCACTGGCAGGTAAACGACAGTATCTGCAGAAATGAGTTTTCGAGATATTTGAAAAAATGTGTGTCGGATTCAATACTAACAATAGGAAAATGTTGGAATGAGGCGGGTTTTTTTTTTTTCCAGCGGAAACCAAATAAGCGAGCTTGTACAATAAAGCTAAAATACAATAAATGACAAAAATGCAAAAAAAGATGAAAAATGAAAAATTTGCAATTACTGCCCTTTACAGGGCTTGGTTATTTTACAGGGCAGGTCCATCACTATCCTCTTAATGTCGTATTTTAGCTAGATTTACAGCTGGATGAATTGTAGCTAGAGTTGCAGCATACATTGTTTTATAACGTTCCATTTCGTTTTTGTTTTTGCAATTTTTGATTTCAGACAGAAAAAAAATCAATTTCCTTTAAATTTGAAAGTGCCATTCAAAACACTTAACATATTTTCATAGGTGGAAGATAGGGTCTTAAATATGCATTTAAGAAGTACTATTTCTAGAGTGCGTACGTGAATATAGGCACTTATTCTTTTGAGTTAGGGATCGTCCACAAATAATGTCAAGCTTTGAGGGAAGGGGGGGTTCACGAAATTGTGAGTTTGAGGTAAAGGGGGCGGTGTTAACAAGAAATACGACATAACACAATTTGGGTGAAATAAATACTTTTACGGCAATATGTTTCATAATGTGGTTTGACAAATGACTAGGGGATGGGTAAGGTGAAGTGTGAAAGGGGGGTGTAGATATGTTGAAAAAACGTGGGAGATTATTTACAGCCTCTTATCAAAAGTCATTGATTGTGTAATAGGAACGCAAAGAAGTCATGTAGTACACAGATAGACTATTTAAATTGCAAAATGGCCTGGTAAAATATGCTAAAAATAATTACATTGCACTGCTTTAAAGGGGCTGCAGAGTCGGAGTCGGCGTCGGACTGGATTTGAGGTAAAGAAGTCGGAGTCGGCAGTCGAAGGTTAGAAGTTCCTGAAGTCGGAGCCGGAATAGGTCGTTTTCTTTTGAAGTCCGCAACTCTGCCAGTGCTTGCGGAAAAAGAGTCGGAGTCGGACAGATTTTGAGGTAAAAGAGTCGGAGTCGGAGTCAAAGGCTCTAAAATTTCCGGAATCGGAGTCGGTCATTTTTCTTCCGACTCCGTAGCCCTGCCTTTTAAGAGTGCATGCGCGTTTTTTAAAAAGAAGTCTTCAAGAAAAACTATTTTATGTTGATTTACAGAACTACTTCTATTAGATACGGTTCCGTGAAAAGTAATGACAGACTTCGAGTTTCATGACAAGGTATAAAGGTTATCTATCATAAACATGATAGATAACGTCTAATTAAACAAGAGCGATAAGGATAAACAAGCATGATTAATGAAACAATCATATCAAGTTGTCTTGTTAAAAAAAAGAAAAAAAAAATAACCAGGGAGAATATATTATTAGCTACGATCACGTGATATTCCACTTGCGGAAAGATCTGAGCTTCGAGCTTTGCGGGTTTTATCACTGTTATCACTTCCTTGCATTTTAAAATATAAACCCTCATTTCTTCTATGCGTATCAAAGACTCTTTTCATTACGAACAAAATGGTATATATGATGCTGCGGCGGGGGAACGTAAAAGAACAAATCAAAGTTCAACCGCTCAACATTTCAAAAAAAGCAGTTATTATTTCCCTATTACCTGTTTATTTATTCTGCCAAGAGCATTCTGGAAGTGAAGAAAGAGCAGAGTTTTTATAAGCTGATGTTTTAGGATAAGTGATATGAAAGAAATTGCATTAAAAGGAACGGGATTATTCCAGTCGCAGTAAAATGTTATCAATATATTGACGCCACCACTCGTTTACTATGGAAGCATTCCTGTCTTTCGAAATGCTCAAATGTATTCATTATTTTCCTTAAGGGTGAATACCTTAAGCAAAACACAAATATGCTTATGAAATAAGGCAAACAACTAAATTCTTGCTTAAAAAGTTTTATAAGCAATCCATCTTTTCTAATACAATACCAAATGCACCTTTTCAGATCCATTTTTGACCGGCTACGTTAGCTTAGAGCCCCTTGAAAAAGACAGGCTGACTTATCCGACATTTTGGTTCCAAGACAGAATTGGATCCAACCTCGTTTCTAGTATTTATAAATACGTCATAATATTCGCTGGTTGCTAAGTCGTAAAATAATTGATGATAAGTTGAGTAAAATGTCACTTTAGGTAAATTTTGAAAGATAACTTCGTTTACAAATTCAGCTAAAATGTATCGGGAAATGTTTACGGTAATAAACCTCATTTTCATACCTTATTTGTTTTTAATTTGTATTAATTAAATTGTATTCATCCACAGAATAAAATAATCAAACATCAATCGGGCAACACACCTACAGTTTGGACACCAGTTTTCTGCAAAGAGGCTTTTGTACAAATGTTTATTTTTTTCGCCCGATAATTTTGGAACCAAAATGTCGGATAAGTCAGCTCCCCTTATATAGGAGCCTTACGTTAGCTCAGTGATAAGAGTATATATATATCTTTAAATTTAATCTTAAAAATGTTCGCTTAAGTCAACTTCCCACTTTATCTTTGATCTGGTTTCATGATCTTTCTATGGATTAAACCTGGCAGTGTAAAATGATTAAAGAGAATAAATTTTTGTTATTTTGATGTGGTTAAATTCATCGAAAAAAACAAATGAAATGGCATAAAACGTTTACGAATTTTATTCTATTTGGTTTTTGGGAGCAAGAGATTTAATATGCTACATTGCGCATACAAATTTAAGCGAGAAATGAGCTCGTAAAATTATAATAAGCAAAACTAAGTTTTTATTCATTGGGGTTTATAAAACTAGTCCATCACAGTACCCTCACCAGGGCTGGTACGGTGGTGATTGGTGATGTTTAAATAAATAGCCCCTCACAGTAAAAATATTCCGAAATGTTTCTGGATATTTCAATGGAACGTCTCGGGATTTCACAGGTTCACTGATATGTTCAGAAAGTTTGTTCTAGGTATCTGACATTCCTGCTGTTCTTCCAACGCTACATAATGCACAGCCTTATTCGCTTTCACTGTGACCTTAGTCGGCCTGAAAGAGGCTTAATGGAAATGAAACCGATACACTTAATAAATACACTCAGTTAATATTTAAACTGGCAGCAAAAAAAAATTAAACAGGGAGAATGCTGCAGTAGTACAACTTGTAGTAATGTGGGAAACTTTTTGACAAAGATTCTTCATTTTCACAAAAATTGGGTGAAAACCTGTGAAATCCTGAAACGTTCCACTGAAATAATCAGTGACGTTTCGGAATTTTTTTACAGTGCATACTTGAACAAATTTTTAAGGCAACTTAGTCTCATAACTTATTTGAACTACAAATGCAAACAGTTTTTTCACAAGGATGTTAACGCTCTCTGGTTGAAGAGGACACCCCATCGAGAGGAGATAAAATGGAGGGAGTGAAGACTTTCATTCGTGAAACAAAGACACCAAGTCATGTGATAGATTTTGAGCGAAGCATTGGAAGAAATCAGGTTTCTTTCGCTAGTTTTACTCAAAACGTGTCAACCATTTGACGTTGATAAGTCACGTGACTTGAGATCTTTGCCCAAACTTTTGCTAAGTCAATGATTGGACTTACTCCCTCCATTTATAATTCCTGCTCTAAGGGACACCCCACTACCATTTTAGGCTCACAAAGCTTTACAAAACACGGACGAGAATTTAGTTGAATAATGGTATTCTCTAAATGAAGCACGAGAAATGTTTTCAGTGAAAGAATCTTTCAGAAGTCATGCTATACTGAATTTGCCAGTTACTCAGATCAATCGTCTGACGCCTGATGAGATTTCCTGACTCCTAAGAATTTGCAGTTTTTGTCGGTCTTCCCTTATGATACGCTGAAGTTAAACTGCATTGCAAAATCAAAATGTATCAAGTTTGAATATAATAACGCAAGCAATAGCCAAAATTTGAATTTCATATAAATATTTTAAAAGATTGACTAAATTTCATACACATATGGTTCGATACAAGTGAGTGTCATCTTATCTTCATGGCGTTAGCCCTTATCATAAGTTTCTCTTCTTGTAGCTTCACAGAGCTTACAAGAAGCGCGAGTTGGAAATCGATGCCTTTTAATGCCACTTATAGCAGAAAAATAATTCTGCCTGCTGATAAGAGTGACGCCAAATCTGATCTTAAAAAACAGCAGTTTCTTCTCTGTAAAAATAATTATGATAACTCTAATTATCAATTACATTTAGCTCTCGAACGGTAAAACTAAACCTATGGATCGAGATATCACGTGTTCTCAACTTTCTGCCCACTCATAAACAAGCTGTCATAAAGAAAGTTTGCTTTAACTTCAAGAGCGCCGAAAAAAGTCGCAACTTAATCTAAATCATTTTTATTCTGTTTAGAAGTTACATCGTGCAGTGATTTTTAAAAGTGAATTATAGCACACGAAGAGGATGATATCAGTTAATCTATTTATCCTAGCTGGCTTATAATAAATCACGAAGTGCATTTCTTTTACAAAAAACAGAAAAGTGCAACTAAGTTTTTATAAACGTACTTATTTGCTTCAGTCTATCTATGATCAATTAAGGGTCAAGGAAACCTTATCGTCATTTTTCTCCGGTTCTCGCGAAAGTTTGTTCAGATACACAAATACATATATACACATGTATACGTCTTCTTTATAAGGAATAAGTTGGTTTTTAATCAATTCAAGTGAACTGCAAGCATCCGATTTTTGACCAGGAACTTTGTCCTTTGACCGATTAAGTGGAAAGTTTAAAATGCTCAACTTCACAAGTAATCATTGTGTAAGGCAGTGGTGTCCAACCGTTTTGAATCCGAGGGCAACACTTCAAATCAAGTCGAATCTCGTGGTTCAGAAGAACAAAATTTAATTAAATTAATTTTTTGTCGATGAACATAGAGAAATATGGAAATCAAAAGATAATTACACTAGTCACTAATACATGGTTATTTCATTACCATTTTCACTTGTTTCTTAGAAACTAGTTTCCGATTATTTGACTCCAAATTTGCAAGAACCATTCTTTAGAAGAAGAATTAAAATGGATGTGTTTAAAATTTGGATTTGAATAAGCAGTTAAACATTTAATGATTTATTCATTGCTGAGTATTCAAAAAAAAAATTTCATTTAACAATTGAATACAACAAACCATTCTAGAATCGTGCAGAAGACTGAGAGAATTATAAAATCATTTACAGTGTTCCAATAGATATGCTTAATTTCCTTTTGATTCATGGATCTGAACAAAAAAAAAAATGAATTTGCAGAAGCACTGTGCAATCTGACAATAAAAAATTATGACCCTTTTATTGTCATTATAGGAATTGATTAATATATTTATTTCCACCAGTTGTTTTTTAATTTATCTCCATACAATTGGCAAATCATTCTGTTTGAAGGATTCAGATGGTGTCTTGAAGTCGGGTGTGAAGTAATATTTCATGTCCGAAAGACTGAAGTGGAATATAATAATGCATTTGACAAGGTGCGTCATGTCACTCAGAGGCTGACTGACCAATCGGTCTCTGGTCCGGTACACCCCCACCCCCCTCTCCCGCCTGTGCACCATCGAGCCTATGCGCCTTAGATTTTTCTTTCTTTATTCTAGGCCCTTAAACATGTGCGCATTCCTTTTTCTTTTCTTTTCTTTTTTTTTTCTTTTTGTCCTTTCAAACTTATGTTTTTTTTTCTTTTTTAATTTTTGCGCGCCTTTAAACCTGTGCGCTTTCGGTTTTTTTTTTCTTTTTTTTTGTTTTCACTCTCAAACCTATACGCAAATGTGCAGCTTAGCTTAGCTGCTTAGCTTAGCTTCATAAAACCAAAGATCTCCAAAGAGAACGAACAAAAATTTTGGTCTCTTAAAATCTCAAACCCTAAGGAATTCAAGCATCTGAATTTGTGCCTAGGAGAGGACTGTTCGGCCCTACACCAATGACAATCCGGAAACTGTTTCTCCCACTGATGAAAATTACGGAATTTGACCTCCTTCAAGAAACAGACAAGTTTTTTCAAGAAACAGAAGCAGCTGCCCTAAGTTTATCTGCGTTAGGAATCGCTCGGAGCTGAGTTTCCCTGTTTTATATTGTCAGTACATTTTATAAACGATTCATTCTGATGCGTTGCTGGACCTTTGAATTGTATGCATCACATTTTCTCCTCGACTAGGATCCTCCACTGGGAACACGTAGCACAAAAATAGTTCTCGTGCAATAATGCAATATTATAAGTGCTTACACTTGTTTATCAATTTTCTCGTCTGTAACCAATTTTCCCCCCGTAGAAATCAACTCCCACTGTTATAGTTTGCACTATTATACGGAATGAAAATTGATTTTTTCGCACATCATAAAAATTACAGAATACTTTGAACTGAAAGGTTGGAGACCTGTACAAAAATTCTTCTAGATCTTTATTCCATCAAAATATAATATGCTTTCATTCCTTTTTTTACATATTACTTTCATAATTCATAAAAAAATAAAACTTAATTTTAACATGTTTTTTTTTTGTAAGGTTGGTTCACAGTTTGATATTAAAAATACAATGCCTCCCCCAAGGGGGTTTAGGTATTATATGCAAAACTATCAAAAATCTTTTAAACCATTACGAGATGGGTTTTCTCATTTTAATTTTGAAACAACAGCTAGAGCAAGTAACACAAATTTTGGTGTACAAAGTTAAATGATGATGTTGACCACAAGTATGTGATAAAAACGTGGGAGTTTCAAAAAACATTTTAAGTTGATACACATTTTAGTGTGAAAACAAACCCTTAACAACAATTACATAACATTACTGCGCTACTCAAGATTTTGCACAATTGTTGCGCGAGGAATCGGCATGACATCAGTATTTTGTACAAATCGGGGTTATGCTTCTAATTATCATTTAAAAAATATACATATAATATGAACAAAATTTTTTAAAAAAGAAAAAGAAACGAAACGCGAAATTTAAATAAAAATGAAGGGAAATACTTAATGCAGAATCCATGTCAATTCAACCAGAAAATTGGTTACCTTCAGGGTCTCGTTTTCTTTTTTTCTTTTCTTTTTTTTTTTTGAACTTAACATATGTTAAAATTCATAAAAAAGTAAGATACAGATGTTTTTTGGCTTTGCCCCAAAAAATTTCCTGTGCCGAGATACAGATCGCCAAAGATGGTGGCTCGGCCATCGTGTCTCACTTAAGATTTTTGACTAAATCTGTCAAGTTCTTTATATCAAGAACGATACAACATAGTTTGTTGCGTTTTTTTTTTTAGTTTAAAAGGTTTTTTTTTCTGTTAAAAATATGCAACATTTTGAAACATGTGTTGTGTTCTTTCCGTAGTCTTTTGAAAAAAAATTGAATTATTTTTTTGAATTTTTCTCAAAAATGCCAATTTCGAAAGTTTTAATTTTTTACCTGTTGATTAGTACCAATGAGAACTTTTTTCCCTGAAAAAGATAGCTTCCACTTTTTCGTTTAATAGATTTTTTAGGCATTTGAAAAAAAACAGGGGTTTTCTGGAACTCTACGTGTAAAGACAGACTTGAAAATCCAAAATTTTAACAGCATCAAAATGTCAGAAAACACTTTAAATCTATACTAATATTGATAAGAGAAAGAGACCGGCTTTTGTATGTTTCTACGTTCTGAGTAATCTCCAGAACCACTACACCTATCTCAAAAATTATTTCTTTATATGAAAGGTATAATAAATGTAAATAAATGTTAAGTCATAAACATTATGTGAGGCTAAAATGGTTTGAAATGTCTAAGGCTATCTTCTTCTTATCTTCATCCTCTACAACCACAATTATTTGGTAGTTATAGTTTAGCGGGGCTTACACTGAAAAATTTTTTTGTTTCAAATGTTTCTATCCCTTATCTCACAGAAGGTTAAGATTTATTAAAAGCGTTATCAATTGTGAGTAAGATACTATTGCTTTCGGTTTTACGTATATAAGAGCAGAACAATGCAAAACATAAACCTATAGTCAAGACAAATTATTAATATAAAAAAAAATAGTATAAATACAAATAGGCATAACTTATAGCGTATGTCACTCTGTAAGAATGTGCCTTTCATATCGAGAAAGAATTTTTGAAATAAGTGCAGTGGTTCTGGAGATTGCTCAAAACATATAAACATACAAAATCCGCTCTCTCAATTTATAAAATTAGTATAGGTAGATATCAATTATAGTGAAAACAAGATGGCACTGCTCGAAACAAAATTTTTTCCACTGCGCTGAAAGGTTGCGTGCGGTTAAACTTTACGGCCCAGCAAATTGGCTGCGTTCTTGTTTTCTGAAAAAATAAAATTTCCGAATGAAGCGGCAACTAGAAATGAAAATAGGGTTGTATGATTAATTTAAAAGTGTGTTCTACCAACTTGCTACTAATTAAAATTTTGAATTTTCAAGTATACATTTGCATTTAGAGATCCTAAAAAACGCTCATTCTTCAAATGCTTCAAAAATCTATTAAATGAAAAATGGGAAGCTGTCTTTTTCAGGGAATGTAGCGCTGAGTTTTACTATTCAACAGTTAAAAAAGGAAAAAATTTTAAATTTGAATTTTTGAGAAAAAAAATTATAAAAAAACTTTTTTTTTTCAAAAAACGACGAAAAAAATATGTATCCTTATATATTATTTCTGTAGCCTGTTTTTGGTTTCTACGCCAAATTTCCCTCAATTCTTGATCGATTTCTTTGATTTACGGCTAATTTTATAGCTTATGGTGCTGGCTACTGACGAAAAATAGACCCAAGGTCTAAAAATTGTTTCTTTTAGCCGAAAAACCTGTTTTAAAGGACCAGAATAAGGTTTTCGGTCAAACTTATAACTTTAATTTGCGCTATAGCCGACAGAGCTGAGTAGCTTGATCGGCAGAGCGTTCTCTTCGTAACCAGGAGATTACGTGTTCGGGCCCACGTCCGGACGATCTGCAACAAAAAAATTAGAGAAATACCGCGCATTACATGAGCACTGAGTTAAATGAATAACAACTATGAGGGAATAGAAAAAATGAGAAGGAAATGCTCCTTGCTGATACGAAAACATTCCGTGATTTTGTGCTAAATTACTTCGAAACTGCACGTGTTTTTTTTTTTTTTTTTTTTAAGCTTTGGCTCTGGAAAGAAAATTAAAGCATAATGTAAGCGAAAATATAAGTAACAGGTTTAAGATTTCAGAATATATACAATATAATTGTTTTTTGTTCAGAAAAAAAATAAATCGTATATTGAAATATATATTCTTCTAATGAGTTTTTGACTCTTTGTACAAATAAATAAAATACTACCTCAATTTGAAGGGTAAAATATATATTTTTTCTTCTTTTTGCTAAAAAACAAATAGCTTATCACATTTTTACTACATTCGAAAAGCTACGCTTAAAAAAGAGCATAGTTCAATTTATTTTGTATTTTAACCGTGCTGTTAAATGATGAACACGTGCTGCCATCTAAGTTATAAGGGTTTAAGCAGTCTGCGATAACAAATTGTAAAAATTTTCAAAAATAAAAACATTTTTCATCAATATCTTATCCTTATATATTATTTCTGTAGCCTGTTTTTGGTTTCTACGCCAAATTTCCCTCAATTCTTGATCGATTTCTTTGATTTACGGCTAATTTTATAGCTTATGGTGCTGGCTACTGACGAAAAATAGACCCAAGGTCTAAAAATTGTTTCTTTTAGCCGAAAAACCTGTTTTAAAGGACCAGAATAAGGTTTTCGGTCAAACTTATAACTTTAATTTGCGCTATAGCCGACAGAGCTTAGTAGCTTGATCGGCAGAGCGTTCTCTTCGTAACCAGGAGATTACGTGTTCGGGCCCACGTCCGGACGATCTGCAACAAAAAAATTAGAGAAATACCGCGCATTACATGAGCACTGAGTTAAATGAATAACAACTATGAGGGAATAGAAAAAATGAGAAGGAAATGCTCCTTGCTGATACGAAAACATTCCGTGATTTTGTGCTAAATTACTTCGAAACTGCACGTGTTTTTTTTTTTTTTTTTTTAAGCTTTGGCTCTGGAAAGAAAATTAAAGCATAATGTAAGCGAAAATATAAGTAACAGGTTTAAGATTTCAGACTATATACAATAGAATTGTTTTTTGTTCAGAAAAAAAATAAATCGTATATTGAAATATATATTCTTCTAATGAGTTTTTGACTCTTTGTACAAATAAATAAAATACTATCTCAATTTGAAGGGTAAAATATATATTTTTTCTTCTTTTTGCTAAAAAACAAATAGCTTATCACATTTTTACTACATTCGAAAAGCTACGCTTAAAAAAGAGCATAGTTCAATTTATTTTGTATTTTAACCGTGCTGTTAAATGATGAACACGTGCTGCCATCTAAGTTATAACGGTTTAAGCAGCCTGCGATAACAAATTGTAAAAATTTTCAAAAATAAAAACATTTTTCTTCAATATCTTATCTTATATATTAATCCCCTCTCATTTTAAAACTTATCAGGCTGGCCAATAACGAAAAAAAGACTTACGGTCGAAAATTCAAGTTTTCGAAATCGCCTCTTGCTGTTTCAAAACCTTGATGCTGCCTGTAGTTCTTATGCATTTTTTAAAGCAAAGTTCTAATGCAGTTTTCCATTTTTTACGTCGCTTTCGGCAAAAAGTGTGTTTATATTTTAATAAAGCTTAACAGCACTGGACTTAGTTGTTCGGTTTAATTGATAAGTTTTTTTCGGTAGAGCGTTCGGCTATAAACTATCTGAACTTCGGGCAAGCTTGGGCTGTCCGACATAATATCAAATTTATATTAGTATTACGCATTACATGTGCTCATAACATACACACCTAATAAAATAAATGCAGTGGGAATGCTACTTGGTGTTTCGACTCCTTTATGCAGGCTACAGTTATCATTCGGATAAGTTGATTGTTAATCGAACTGTGTTCTTTGACTACATCCAGACCACTCAACATAATGTAAGCATAAAAAAGTATTAGATTTACCTAAAGAAATCCTTTTTGTGCAGAAAAACATTTTTATTGTATGCTAAAATGTAGATGTTTCTAATAGCAGTGTTCGACCTTTTGTACAAATGAAAAAATACTACGCCCGATTAAAACTACGAGTTTCACTCAGTAAACCTTTAATTTTTTATTCGCGCGAATACGATATAAAGCATTAAAAGTATTATCAACTTCATTAGCAAGAAATTATTTTCTACTCCTCTGCTTTCTGCTGAAAAAAAAAAAAAAAAACATTTTGTCTACGTTTGAAAAATTACACTTAAGAACGGACTCAGTTCAACTGGTTTTGGTTTTGAATTTTAAGTGTTCGATTAAAAGAGAAACATGTGAGGACATTTAAGCCGTAACGGTTAAAGCAACCTTCTATGTGAAATAGTTCAATATTCAAAGATAAAAACACTTATTTTCAATCCTTATATATTATTTCTGTAGCCTGTTTTTGGTTTCTACGCCAAATTTCCCTCAATTCTTGATCGATTTCTTTGATTTACGGCTTATTTTATAGCTTATGGTGCTGGCTACTGACGAAAAATAGACCCAAGGTCTGAAAATTGTTTCTTTTAGCCGAAAAACCTGTTTTAAAGAACCAGCATGAGGTTTTCGGTCAAACTTATAACTTTAATTTGCGCTATGACCGACAGAGCTGAGTAGCTCGATCGGCAGAGCGTTCTCTTCGTAACCAGGAGATTACGTGTTCGGGCGCACGTCCGAACAATCTGCAACAAAAAAATTAGAGAAATATTGCGCAGTACATGAACACTGAATTAAATGAGTAACAGCTATGAGGGAATAGAATAAATGAGAAGGAAATGCTCCTTGCTGATATGAAAACAATCAGTGATTTTGTGCTAAATCACTTTAAAATTGCGCGTGTTTTTTTTTTTTTTTTTTAAGCTTTGGCTCTGGAAAGAAAATTAAAGCATAATGTAAGCGAAAATATAAGTAACAGGTTTAAGATTTCAGACTACAATAGAATTGTTTTTTGTTCAGAAAAAAAATAATAAATCGTATATTGAAATATATATTCTTCTAATGAGTTTTTGACTCTTTGTACAAATAAATAAAATACTACCTCAATTTGAAGGGTAAAATATATATTTTTTCTTCTTTTTGCTAAAAAACAAATAGCTTATCACATTTTTACTACATTCGAAAGCATAGTTCAATTTATTTTGTATTTTAACCGTGCTGCCATCTAAGTTATAACGGTTTAAGCAGCCTGCGATAACAAATTGTAAAAATTTTCAAAAATAAAAACATTTTTCTTCAATATCTTATCTTATATATTAATCCCCTCTCATTTTAAAACTTATTAGGCTGGCCAATGACGAAAAAAAGACTTACGGTCGATAATTCAAGTTTTCGAAATCGCCTCTTGCTGTTTCCAAACCTTGATGCTGCCTGTAGTTCTTATGCATTTTTTAAAGCAAAGTTCTAATGCAGTTTTCCATTTTTTACGTCGCTTTCGGCAAAAAAAAAAAAAAAAAGCCTGTGTGTGTGTTTATATTTTAATAAAGCTTAACAGCACTGGACTTAGTTGTTCGGTTAAATTGATAAGTTTTTTTCGGTAGAGCGTTCGGCTATAAACTATCTGAACTTCGGGCAAGCTTGGGCTGTCCGACATAATATCAAATTTATATTAGTATTACGCATTACATGTGCTCATAACATACACACCTAATAAAATAAATGCAGTGGGAATGCTACTTGGTGTTTCGACTCCTTTATGCAGGCTACAGTTATCATTCGGATAAGTTGATTGTTAATCGAACTGTGTTCTTTGACTACATCCAGACCACTCAACATAATGTAAGCATAAAAAAGTATTAGATTTACCTAAAGAAATCCTTTTTGTGCAGAAAAACATTTTTATTGTATGCTAAAATGTAGATGTTTCTAATAGCAGTGTTCGACCTTTTGTACAAATGAAAAAATACTACGCCCGATTAAAACTACGAGTTTCACTCAGTAAACCTTTAATTTTTTATTCGCGCGAATACGATATAAAGCATTAAAAGTATTATCAACTTCATTAGCAAGAAAATATTTTCTGTTCCTCTGCTTTCTGCTGAAAAAAAAAATACATTTTGTCTACGTTCGAAAAATTACACTTAAGAACGGACTCAGTTCAACTGGTTTTGGTTTTGAATTTTAAGTGTTCGATTAAAAGAGAAACATGTGAGGGCATTTAAGCCGTAACGGTTAAAGCAACCTTCTATGTGAAATAGTTCAATATTCAAAGATAAAAACACTTATTTTCAATCAAATTTATTACTTCTCTAGAATGTTTGTTTCAATCGCTACGTGAGATCTTCGTCATTCTTTAATCAAATTCCATGCTTTGCGAATAATTTTAAATCGTATCATGCTGGTTAATGACAAAACACAGATGCATGATCTTATTTTTTTTTTTTTTTGGCAAAAAGCTTTTTTGCTGTTTTTTACTACGCATTCCTTCAATGAATAGCTTTCGAAAAGGAAGGTGCAATTGCTAGGTTTGTTGGGGTGTCGGGCTGTTAGTCAGAATGGCGCCAATTCGAATACGTGCCAATAAATATCTCTTTAATGTTTCTTTTTTTCCCGTCAGATGCTGACATGTGCAGGACTGTATTTGCCACAACCTGTTTTTTCACATGCACAATTATTGCTTTTTCACGAGTCACCACTCAGCCACACTTTTAATGACATTTATGTTTGCATTGAAAATATGTACGATTAGAAGGGGATGCCTTCTCTTCTGCGCTTACTTTTTTTTCGGTTCTTCTTTATAATGTTCTTCCTTTGAAATTCTTAAAGAGCAAAATGCCTTATGAAACGATTTGAAGCACAGTGCGGAGTTCCGCACGGGTCGACTAGTCGTACATATTTTCTATGCAAACATAAATGTCATTAAAAGTGTGGCTGAGTGGTGACTCGTGAAAAAGCAATAATTGTGCATGTGAAAAAACAGGTTGTGGCAAATACAGTCCTGCACATGTCAGCATCTGACGGGAAAAAAAGAAACATTAAAGAGATATTTATTGGCACGTATTCGAATTGGCCCCATTCTGACTAACAGCCCGACACCCCAACAAACCTAGCAATTGCGCCTTCCTTTTCGAAAGCTATTCATTGAAGGAATGCGTAGTAAAAAACAGCAAAAAAGCTTTTTGCCAAAAAAAAAAAAAAAATAAGATCATGCATCTGTGTTTTGTCATTAACCAGCATGATACGATTTAAAATTATTCGCAAAGCATGGAATTTGATTAAAGAATGACGAAGATCTCACGTAGCGATTGAAACAAACATTCTAGACAAGTAATAAATTTGATTGAAAATAAGTGTTTTTATCTTTGAATATTGAACTATTTCACATAGAAGGTTGCTTTAACCGTTACGGCTTAAATGCCCTCAGATGTTTCTCTTTTAATCGAACACTTAAAATTCAAAACCAAAACCAGTTGAACTGAGTCCGTTCTTAAGTGTAATTTTTCGAACGTAGAGAAAATGTTTTTTTTTTTTTCAGCAGAAAGCAGATGAGTAGAAAATAATTTCTTGCTAATGAAGTTGATAATACTTTTAATGCTTTATATCGTATTCGCGCGAATAAAAAATTAAAGGTTTACTGAGTGAAACTCGTAGTTTTAATCGGGCGTAGTATTTTTTCATTTGTACAAAAGGTCGAACACTGCTATTAGAAACATCTACATTTTAGCATACAATAAAAATGTTTTTCTGCACGAAAAGGATTTCTTTAGGTAAACCTAATACTTTTTTATGCTTACATTATGTTGAGTGGTCTGGATGTAGTCAAAGAACACAGTTCGATTAACAATTAACTTATCCGAATGATAACTGTAGCCTGCATGAAGGAGTCGAAACACCAAGTAGCATTCCCACTGCATTTATTGTATTACGTGTGTATGTTATGAGCACATGTAATGCGTAATACTAATATAAATTTGATATTATGTCGGACAGCCCAAGCTTGCCCGAAGTTCAGATAGTTTATAGCCGAACGCTCTACCGAAAAAAACTTATCAATGAAACCGAACAACTAAGTTCAGTGCTGTTAAGCTTTATTAAAATATGAACACACACAAAGGCTTTTTTTTTTTTTTTTTTTGCCGAAAGCGACATAAAAAATGGAAAACTGCATTAGAACTTTGCTTTAAAAAATGCATAAGAACTACAGGCAGCATCAAGGTTTTGAAACAGCAAGAGGCGATTTCGAAAACTTGAATTTTCGACCGTAAGTCTTTTTTTCGTCATTGGCCAGCCTGATAAGTTTTAAAATGAGAGGGGATTAATATATAAGATAAGATATTGAAGAAAAATGTTTTTATTTTTGAAAATTTTAACAATTTGTTATCGCAGGCTGCTTAAACCGTTATAACTTAGATGGCAGCACGTGTTCATCATTTAACAGCACGGTTAAAATACAAAATAAATTGAACTATGCTTTCGAATGTAGTAAAAATGATAAGCTATTTGTTTTTTAGCAAAAAGAAGAAAAAATATATATTTTACCCTTCAAATTGAGGTAGTATTTTATTTATTTGTACAAAGAGTCAAAAACTCATTAGAAGAATATATATTTCAATATACGATTTATTATTTTTTTTCTGAACAAAAAACAATTCTATTGTAGTCTGAAATCTTAAACCTGTTACTTATATTTTCGCTTACATTATGCTTTAATTTTCTTTCCAGAGCCAAAGCTTCAAAAAAAAAAAAGTGCAATTTCGAAGTAATTTAGCACAAAATCACTGAAAGTTTTTATATCAGCAAGGAGCATTTCCTTCTCATTTATTCTATTCCCTCATAGTTCTTATTCACTTAATTCAGTGTTCATGTAATGCGCGATATTTCTCTAATTTTTTTGTTGCAGATTGTCCGGACGTGGGCCCGAACACGTAATCTCCTGCTTACGAAGAGAACGCTCTGCCGACCAAGCTACTCAGCTCTGTCGGTCTTAGCGCAAATTAAAGTTATAAGTTTGACCGAAAACCTTATTCTGATTCTTTAAAACAGGTTTTTTGGCTAAAAGAAACAATTTTTAGACCTTGGGTCTATTTTTCGTCAGTAGCCAGCACCATAAGCTATAAAATTAGCCGTAAATCAAAGAAATCGATCAAGAATTGAGGGAAATTTGGCGTAGAAACCAAAAACAGGCTACAGAAATAATATATAAGGACTAGTCGACCCGTGCGGAACTCCGCACTGTGCTTCAAATCGTTTCATAAGGCATTTCGCTCTTTAAGAATTTCGAAGGAAGAACATTATGAAGAAGAACCGAAAAAAAAAGTAAGCGCAGAAGAGAAGGCGTGTAATTTAAAGACATCAGTAACAAAACCTCGTTAAATACAACGTTGTGATAATTTGATCATAGCTCCCCTTTTAATCGTACATATTTTCTATGCAAACATAAATGTCATTAAAAGTGTGGCTGAGTGGTGACTCGTGAAAAAGCAATAATTGTGCATGTGAAAAAACAGGTTGTGGCAAATACAGTCCTGCACATGTCAGCATCTGACGGGAAAAAAAGAAACATTAAAGAGATATTTATTGGCACGTATTCGAATTGGCGCCATTCTGACTAACAGCCCGACACCCCAACAAACCTAGCAATTGCGCCTTCCTTTTCGAAAGCTATTCATTGAAGGAATGCGTAGTAAAAAACAGCAAAAAAGCTTTTTGCCAAAAAATAATAATAATAATAATAATAATAAGATCATGCATCTGTGTTTTGTCATTAACCAGCATGATACGATTTAAAATTATTCGCAAAGCATGGAATTTGATTAAAGAATGACGAAGATCTCACGTAGCGATTGAAACAAACATTCTAGACAAGTAATAAATTTGATTGAAAATAAGTGTTTTTATCTTTGAATATTGAACTATTTAACATAGAAGGTTGCTTTAACCGTTACGGCTTAAATGCCCTCAGATGTTTCTCTTTTAATCGAACACTTAAAATTCAAAACCAAAACCAGTTGAACTGAGTCCGTTCTTAAGTGTAATTTTTCGAACGTAGACAAAATGTTTTTTTTTTTTTTTTCAGCAGAAAGCAGATGAGTAGAAAATAATTTCTTGCTAATGAAGTTGATAATACTTTTAATGCTTTATATCGTATTCGCGCGAATAAAAAATTAAAGGTTTACTGAGTGAAACTCGTAGTTTTAATCGGGCGTAGTATTTTTTCATTTGTACAAAAGGTCGAACACTGCTATTAGAAACATCTACATTTTAGCATACAATAAAAATGTTTTTCTGCACGAAAAGGATTTCTTTAGGTAAACCTAATACTTTTTTATGCTTACATTATGTTGAGTGGTCTGGATGTAGTCAAAGAACACAGTTCGATTAACAATTAACTTATCCGAATGATAACTGTAGCCTGCATGAAGGAGTCGAAACACCAAGTAGCATTCCCACTGCATTTATTTTATTAGGTGTGTATGTTATGAGCACATGTAATGCGTAATACTAATATAAATTTGATATTATGTCGGACAGCCCAAGCTTGCCCGAAGTTCAGATAGTTTATAGCCGAACGCTCTACCGAAAAAAACTTATCAATGAAACCGAACAACTAAGTTCAGTGCTGTTAAGCTTTATTAAAATATGAACACACACAAAGGCTTTTTTTTTTTTTGCCGAAAGCGACATAAAAAATGGAAAACTGCATTAGAACTTTGCTTTAAAAAATGCATAAGAACTACAGGCAGCATCAAGGTTTTGAAACAGCAAGAGGCGATTTCGAAAACTTGAATTTTCGACCGTAAGTCTTTTTTTCGTCATTGGCCAGCCTGATAAGTTTTAAAATGAGAGGGATTAATATATAAGATAAGATATTGAAGAAAAATGTTTTTATTTTTGAAAATTTTAACAATTTGTTATCGCACGCTGCTTAAACCGTTATAACTTAGATGGCAGCACGTGTTCATCATTTAACAGCACGGTTAAAATACAAAATAAATTGAACTATGCTTTCGAATGTAGTAAAAATGATAAGCTATTTGTTTTTTAGCAAAAAGAAGAAAAAATATATATTTTACCCTTCAAATTGAGGTAGTATTTTATTTATTTGTACAAAGAGTCAAAAACTCATTAGAAGAATATATATTTCAATATACGATTTATTATTTTTTTTCTGAACAAAAAACAATTCTATTGTAGTCTGAAATCTTAAACCTGTTACTTATATTTTCGCTTACATTATGCTTTAATTTTCTTTCCAGAGCCAAAGCTTCAAAAAAAAAAAAAAAAAAACAAGTGCAATTTCGAAGTAATTTAGCACAAAATCACTGAAAGTTTTTATATCAGCAAGGAGCATTTCCTTCTCATTTATTCTATTCCCTCATAGTTCTTATTCACTTAATTCAGTGTTCATGTAATGCGCGATATTTCTCTAATTTTTTTGTTGCAGATTGTCCGGACGTGGGCCCGAACACGTAATCTCCTGCTTACGAAGAGAACGCTCTGCCGACCAAGCTACTCAGCTCTGTCGGTCTTAGCGCAAATTAAAGTTATAAGTTTGACCGAAAACCTTATTCTGATTCTTTAAAACAGGTTTTTTGGCTAAAAGAAACAATTTTTAGACCTTGGGTCTATTTTTCGTCAGTAGCCAGCACCATAAGCTATAAAATTAGCCGTAAATCAAAGAAATCGATCAAGAATTGAGGGAAATTTGGCGTAGAAACCAAAAACAGGCTACAGAAATAATATATAAGGACTAGTCGACCCGTGCGGAACTCCGCACTGTGCTTCAAATCGTTTCATAAGGCATTTCGCTCTTTAAGAATTTCGAAGGAAGAACATTATGAAGAAGAACCGAAAAAAAAAGTAAGCGCAGAAGAGAAGGCGTGTAATTTAAAGACATCAGTAACAAAACCTCGTTAAATACAACGTTGTGATAATTTGATCATAGCTCCCCTTTTAATCGTACATATTTTCTATGCAAACATAAATGTCATTAAAAGTGTGGCTGAGTGGTGACTCGTGAAAAAGCAATAATTGTGCATGTGAAAAAACAGGTTGTGGCAAATACAGTCCTGCACATGTCAGCATCTGACGGGAAAAAAAGAAACATTAAAGAGATATTTATTGGCACGTATTCGAATTGGCGCCATTCTGACTAACAGCCCGACACCCCAACAAACCTAGCAATTGCGCCTTCCTTTTCGAAAGCTATTCATTGAAGGAATGCGTAGTAAAAAACAGCAAAAAAGCTTTTTGCCAAAAAATAATAATAATAATAATAATAATAAGATCATGCATCTGTGTTTTGTCATTAACCAGCATGATACGATTTAAAATTATTCGCAAAGCATGGAATTTGATTAAAGAATGACGAAGATCTCACGTAGCGATTGAAACAAACATTCTAGACAAGTAATAAATTTGATTGAAAATAAGTGTTTTTATCTTTGAATATTGAACTATTTAACATAGAAGGTTGCTTTAACCGTTACGGCTTAAATGCCCTCAGATGTTTCTCTTTTAATCGAACACTTAAAATTCAAAACCAAAACCAGTTGAACTGAGTCCGTTCTTAAGTGTAATTTTTCGAACGTAGACAAAATGTTTTTTTTTTTTTTTCAGCAGAAAGCAGATGAGTAGAAAATAATTTCTTGCTAATGAAGTTGATAATACTTTTAATGCTTTATATCGTATTCGCGCGAATAAAAAATTAAAGGTTTACTGAGTGAAACTCGTAGTTTTAATCGGGCGTAGTATTTTTTCATTTGTACAAAAGGTCGAACACTGCTATTAGAAACATCTACATTTTAGCATACAATAAAAATGTTTTTCTGCACGAAAAGGATTTCTTTAGGTAAACCTAATACTTTTTTATGCTTACATTATGTTGAGTGGTCTGGATGTAGTCAAAGAACACAGTTCGATTAACAATTAACTTATCCGAATGATAACTGTAGCCTGCATGAAGGAGTCGAAACACCAAGTAGCATTCCCACTGCATTTATTTTATTAGGTGTGTATGTTATGAGCACATGTAATGCGTAATACTAATATAAATTTGATATTATGTCGGACAGCCCAAGCTTGCCCGAAGTTCAGATAGTTTATAGCCGAACGCTCTACCGAAAAAAACTTATCAATGAAACCGAACAACTAAGTTCAGTGCTGTTAAGCTTTATTAAAATATGAACACACACAAAGGCTTTTTTTTTTTTTGCCGAAAGCGACATAAAAAATGGAAAACTGCATTAGAACTTTGCTTTAAAAAATGCATAAGAACTACAGGCAGCATCAAGGTTTTGAAACAGCAAGAGGCGATTTCGAAAACTTGAATTTTCGACCGTAAGTCTTTTTTTCGTCATTGGCCAGCCTGATAAGTTTTAAAATGAGAGGGATTAATATATAAGATAAGATATTGAAGAAAAATGTTTTTATTTTTGAAAATTTTAACAATTTGTTATCGCACGCTGCTTAAACCGTTATAACTTAGATGGCAGCACGTGTTCATCATTTAACAGCACGGTTAAAATACAAAATAAATTGAACTATGCTTTCGAATGTAGTAAAAATGATAAGCTATTTGTTTTTTAGCAAAAAGAAGAAAAAATATATATTTTACCCTTCAAATTGAGGTAGTATTTTATTTATTTGTACAAAGAGTCAAAAACTCATTAGAAGAATATATATTTCAATATACGATTTATTATTTTTTTTCTGAACAAAAAACAATTCTATTGTAGTCTGAAATCTTAAACCTGTTACTTATATTTTCGCTTACATTATGCTTTAATTTTCTTTCCAGAGCCAAAGCTTCAAAAAAAAAAAAAAAAAAACAAGTGCAATTTCGAAGTAATTTAGCACAAAATCACTGAAAGTTTTTATATCAGCAAGGAGCATTTCCTTCTCATTTATTCTATTCCCTCATAGTTCTTATTCACTTAATTCAGTGTTCATGTAATGCGCGATATTTCTCTAATTTTTTTGTTGCAGATTGTCCGGACGTGGGCCCGAACACGTAATCTCCTGCTTACGAAGAGAACGCTCTGCCGACCAAGCTACTCAGCTCTGTCGGTCTTAGCGCAAATTAAAGTTATAAGTTTGACCGAAAACCTTATTCTGATTCTTTAAAACAGGTTTTTTGGCTAAAAGAAACAATTTTTAGACCTTGGGTCTATTTTTCGTCAGTAGCCAGCACCATAAGCTATAAAATTAGCCGTAAATCAAAGAAATCGATCAAGAATTGAGGGAAATTTGGCGTAGAAACCAAAAACAGGCTACAGAAATAATATATAAGGATTGAAGTAAAAAATATATTATTACTTTTATTTGAAAGTTATTACTTAGAAAAGTTAGGCAACAACATTGATTTGCTGACAGTTGCTTTTAGTTAAAGAAGGTTATAAAACAAGGAAACTAGAGGACCGCGTAGGTAGCGATTACAGAAAGTTCGGTAGTCAGCTGGTTGCTAATGGTAGTTATTTTCCTATTAATCGGCCTTTATACATTGAATGGAACCAATTAAATAGTTAGTTTTTTAAAAAATACAAGGAAATTCAGTGAAAATTAAAGAAAATAAGAAGCCCGGAGTCGGCATGTTTTCTAACCACTCCGACTCCTTTACCCCAAAATCAGTTCGACTCCGACTACAGCCCGGTTTAAAGGGCTCTCTTCTCAAAAAATGTTTTTGTTTTTTTTAAGTCTTAAAATGTCTTTTTAAGTAATTTTAAAATTCACGATTACAAAAAGTGGCCCTTCAAAAACTTCTTTTAAAGACCTGAAAAAAAGGAGGGGGGTACAGCATAGCAGCAGAACGCTTTAAAATGACAAAAGGGCACAACTGGCGTTTAAAAATTAGCTATTACAGGTACGGGGTGTTTGTATTAGGAAAAAAAAATCCGCAGGGCCTTTTAGAAAGCAAAAGGGCACAACAGGATGTTGCTTTCTGCCAAATAAAGATAAGCCATCTCTCTAGATGCTCCTAAACTGTGTGCATGAAATCGGAGGTGTACGATAGCAAGAAAATTGATACTTAAAATTGCGATGGAAAAAGTGCAGTCCTAATACACTGTTACAGAAACAAAACAAGGTATACAATTTTCATTTAGGAAAAAAGTGGAGGCAAATTTTATTACTATTAAAATTGTAAATACCAGGGATTTTGATCCTTTTGAAAAGACAAAATAATTCCAACAGGTAAGAGTGCGGTAAGACTCAGTAATTAGCTAAAAGTCTTATCGCAAAACTGTTGCACAAAGGAATTTGGAATAGAAGGTTAGAGGGTAAAGAAATCGTCAGTTAAAGAAAAAAAAGGATATTTTTTTTTTTTTTTGCAAGGGATTTATTTAAAAAAAATTTCTTTTCTGGCGTAGGGGCGCATCGGCCATGTGGCCGGTTGCCCGGCAGGCCAGTCCCTGCCTGCTCCGAACCCTATGAGCTGGATCCGTGATCTGTCGATGCAAACAAAGACCCAAAACTCACAGTCACAAACTTATCAAACTGAAAAGACTTCACAGCAGTCATTTGCCCCACATGATGAAGCAGCATCGAAATGCTGAAATTGAATTCGAGGCCAGAAAGTTCCTCTCACGGTTTTTTTTTTTTTTTTTTTGAAGAGGGAGGAGAGAGAGGTTTTTTTTTTCTCACAAGAAAGAAGCACATTTTGGACAATTTGTTTTGACTACTTAGTAAGTACTATACATTTATCTGTTTAACTACTGCATAATAAAAGTAATATTTGAAGAATATTCAGTGAAATTATCACTCTTTTTTTTTTTTTTTGAAGAAATGATGAGCCCTCTCCGGACAGCAGCTTTCCGGTGACGTCTTAAGCCAAAAAAAAAAAAAAAAAAACTCTAAATGGGATATATGTGGAATAAAGAAGCTCAATGTTTTACTCAAATATCTGACAGTTTCAGTCTTACATTAGGTTCTACACATTTAATTTGCTTCTATTTGTCTCTGTGTGTGGTGTAAATCCTTTTTCACAGTGAAAAAAGTAGATATAGGTCATTCTTCAAAAAGTGTAACTTTTCTGTCACACGCCTTTTACAGTAAAAACTTTAAGGAACAATTCATTTAACAATGATTTTTAATTTCATCAAAAATATATATCTATTTAAACCTGCCAACAATTTTTTTAGTAATAATTTTTATTTTAGTATATTTTTGGTTCACAACATGTGAATTCTCACCTCCGTGGCATGTCACCCATCTTGTGTGGCTATTTATGTTGCTTAATAACTTGTTTAATTAAAAGTATATACTTATTTATTGATTATTCTTTTCACAAGTGTCTCAAATACAAATTGTTTAAGTATGTTTAATTTTTTAATATTGTGTTTTAGTTTGTTTTAGCAGGACAAGAAGTCATGTCACACAATAAATTCTCACCTCCGTTACCTGAACACAAAATGCCATTCCTCGTTAACACGTGGCAGTAATGACATCAAATTTTATTTTCCATGATACAAGGGAGCCCCATTGTTTATTTTCAGCCATAGTAGAAGTTGTGAGATTTTTGTCGAAAAACAAAAAGATAGATTTTGCTTCAAAAACTTAGTACGGTTATTTTGACTTCTCACCACCGTGAACTTGAATTTCAGGGATGCAAATTAATGTAAAAAAAAATGAACACGTTTTCCTATGCTTAACATGTGCAGATTGTAGCAACGAAGAAAAAACTTTTTCCCTAAAAAATATCTATTAGGCCTATATTAATGGAATATCCCTCACCTCCGTGACAGACCTTATCAATGTCATTATTTCTGAGGTGAAAATAAATGACGGAGGAGAAATACATCCATCTTAGGCATTCTACCAAAATTATAAATTGCCAGTATATCCTCAAATTTACTAAATACTATTTTTAACATACATTTGAAACTCCCAATCAAGCCGTACTTTAATTAAGAGAGCTTGATATTATATTCCCACTAAACACTAAAATAGCTGATTGTTTGCACAATTAACAAAATTACTACTTTGATATTAAATTGGCCTCGATTTTTAAACCTTAAAAGTTTTTTTCTTTTTTTTTGATTTCTATGAACAAGTTTTTTTTTTTAATTTTTTCATTTATGAGTAAAACGATGGGAACTTTGCTGGGCCATTGTTTATGGTTACTTCTAGGAGGTAACACTTTCATGTAAGAACAAAAAAAAAAAAAAAAGGTTTCGAAATTAAAAATATTTTCGTTCAAAAGTTACGTTTTCTGGAGAATGACCCATATAAAGTTTTAAATTATTTTTCTGACACAACAGTTCAGTTATTTCTAACACGAAGCAGATGTCAATTAAAGAATAATTTATAGAATTAAAGAATAATCTTCAGAAAACTGTCTCAGACTCTAACTATGTAATCTTTCTTCTTCCTACAAAATTTGAATAACATTTAAATTTATAACTTTTTGAAGAGGACTATATGTCTGGCTACTTGGTAGGAATGTACTGCTTACATTAATCGTTTAAATGCTGAAGAATTTTCTTGCTCTTAAAAAGGGCGGAACAAAACGCGTGATTATTTTTCATTTCATTTTATTTATGAAAAATAATACAAACGCCTATGATTAAGTCTAATTGTTACATATAAGGTAATTTTTAGGCCCACTTGTTATAAGAAACTCTTTCTGAACAAAATTCATGATTACCTTTTTTATATACAGCGTAAGTCAAGCTGCATAATTCAATTCCTTTATTTTTTTTAAAACTGTGTACACCTCACACTGTAACAAGCTTCACCCAAGAAATTTTTATTAAGTAAAAATATTTTTTCACTCTTCTTGTATTTTGTGGTTATTAACCATTCCTTTCTTTATCAATGAAAGCTAGAAGTATATCGTAGTCTAGGTATTATGAAAAATATTGCAACAAATAGCAGTGCAACTGCACTTCTGCGCATTTTTGGTTCTCCATATAAGAGAAGCACGATAGCTAGGCTTGCCAGATTTCTGAAATGTTCAACCAGGACACCAGAAGTGGGGACACCGACATCCTCCCCCCCCCACACACATACACAGTGTCGCAGGTATTCAGAAGGGTGGGTATATTGTGGATTGACAATCCTTGGTTGGTTTTCAGATTATTATTTTAAAGGGTAATTCCTTCTAAAGGCTATGAATAAATGGTTACTAACTACAAACGAAAACCAGAGGTGAACCAAAACCCATGAAACAAGCAAATAAATTTAAACATTTCATTTCTTACTCAAGCAAGTAGAAACAATTTTAAAGAAGAATAAAAATTTGAGCAATATTTTCACGATTTTTCATTTGGCCAGAACTTTATCGTTTTTAATTTTGTTGAAAAAATCTTCACAAGCTAATCCAATATTATTTTTTATGTTAATGTTACAAATGACAAATTAACTATACTAAAAATAATCCTTCAGTTTCTTATTTTCAGATTTTTTTGTCATCTTTTATCAAATGTATCATTTTCCGGGACATGAAGTAAACCGGCCGAGACACCGGAGTTTGGTCTGAAATTCAGGACTGTCTTGGTCAAACCGGGACGTCTGGCAAGCCTAATCGATAGCTCCTCTTCGCATTCAAATGGTAAAGCAGGCAGGCGCGGATCCCGCTCCTTTCGTAGGGGGTCATCATCGGAAAAGAGGAAGTGTAATTTTTGGTTCAAAATGGGTCTGAGGCAAAATTTTCGAAATTTGAGTCTCCAAAAAACACTTTTTGGCTATATTTGATCGATTAATTGAGGGGGGAGTTATGACTTCGCTTTTGGATGAAAGCAGGCTTTCGCATATGCTCCATGTAATGCTTCCATGAAGTTCAATCGAATTTTCCGATCAAAGGCTACGGAGATAACCAAAGCATTCATATATTTTCATCTTCAACTGAAGACATAGTATTCAAAAGTTGAACTTTTCCTGTATGGCAACAATTCTATAGGGAAGTTGCAACCTATTAAATGTTCATATTTTGACTATTGGATATTGTCAATTGGCCCTCAAAACTAAAAAGTTCACCATCGCCGAATTTTAAAACACCGTGATTAATTTTTAATGAATTTTTAAAAATCCACGCGCAAAAGTGCGCTCTTCTGAAAAGTCACGAGCTTACGTCACAGGGCACTAATGGGCAGCCTTCCGCCGAAGATCCCTTGTTTTCGCTACGGACATTTTGAGTGCGCTGATATTTTTATTTTTTAGAAATTCTATAATCCTTTTGAACACACTATGGAGGCCGGAATCGTTAAAAAGCACAATCTAATAATCTCCCTCAAGTAGCATCAATGATGGTATTCGAATATTTCCGAGAGGATGAGAGGTTTAATGTTCCAGAAACGCGAGGAGTTAAATGCGAAGAGATAAGCCTTACGTTTCGTCTTCGAAGCCAATTGCACGTCCTTCGGCTTCTCCCGCGGAGGAAGAGCGCATGACGTCACTTCCTGTACCATTTGACGTCACAATGCTTGAACTTTAAAAATTAATTTAAAAAAAACTAGTTATCGTATCGCAAAAAATTTTTCACCTATGATGTTCATACATGTTGCTCTATCATATAAAAATAAAATTGAAAAATAGAAAACTTCCTTATTCTATCATGCTCGATAAAAAGGGTAAAAACTCGCGCCTTAGAAGAAACAAATGAATAAATAATGAACAGAAGCACTTTAACTAATGAATTCGTCTCAAGCAATAAACAAATTTGTTAAAATTCCGCCATTACAATATTTTTTGGTGTCTCTCTAGGGACAGTTGCGGGATATTTTCCCCTAAATTTTTCCTCACCCGGCTCTTTTTTCCCTACGCACTAAAACAACCCTAAAAAGGGTTGGCAAAAGATAAAAGATATTTCCAAGCATGAGATTTCCTCCCCCCCCCCCCCGAATGCAGAACGATCTTAATTTCGTAAGGGTTGCCATTACTGTAGCTTTATCAGTATGAGTTTTGTTGGCGAAAAGAAATGAAACGTAAGTGGAATTTATTTTGAGTTCATTACGGTGCAATACATGCACATCATTGAATGTCGTCTTAATTTTGAAAAAAAAATCGCTTCTGAAAAAAATAATTAATTACCTTTTATTATTACCATTTTTCCAGTTTCAAGAATCATTGTTGATAAAACCGTTGCAAAACTTGTAGGAACAGCGTTCAAAGATCTCTTTTTGACCAAAGATGCGATATTAGAATCGCGATTTATAGACCGACTAATCGATCGTTACCACCCGGGCCGGATCTAGCAGTTTTGCCGCCCTTGGCGAAAACGGGAGAAGGTGCCCCCTCCTCCAAATAAAAAATATCCTGTGTTTTTTGTCCCAACAAGCCTCACTCTACTATTTAATTAATTTAATGAAATTTCTTGAGAATAGAGAGGACACTGGAAGTGCACTGCATTTCTAATATCAAATATGGTAGCCGAACGATACTAATTGACGAATGTCTTCATTTTGACAATATCAGTCCATCGCATTTTTTTTTTAAGTAACCATCAACAGAAAATAATTCAATTAAACAGTAATTGCATTTGGTGTACGCTTCCATGACAACTTAATGAGAGATTTATTGCTTTTGCTGATACAAAATTCAAAAAGTCGGATTACTGTGCAACAATTTCCCCCTCATCCCTAAGTGATTTGATTTGTATTATTAATTCATCCTCTCCTATCAGAGGTCTATAAAAATTCAGTCAGGTGGAAACGAAACCGGATTCAAAATAGGGGGTATCCTAAAAAACAGTAAACTATTAACAATAATGACAACTGAAGCAATACGCCTACATTCTTTTTTTAAAAAAAAAAAACAGACTCATTATATGTATAGATAAAATTGAGCTCCTGAAATATAAAAATAGAAATAAAAAAATGAAAGCTTCATCTTATGCCTCAGTAATTCAATAAGCATGTTAAGGACGTGTTAGGGCGCCATTCCATGAAAAAATGGACAATTTGCCCCGCACATGTCATGTCATATGTTTTACATCAAATAGTAATTTCAAAAAGTAATGAACACAATTTTGTTGAAATTTGTTCACGAAAACCTTTTTTCATTACCTTTGAAATTTAATACTTTTAAACAAAATGCATGAGCTGTCACGAGAGGGATAAAATTACGGTTTTTCCGGAGAACTGTCCCGAGCACGTAAAAAGTAGAAGGCATCAAGAAAAATAATGTACAATAGTTTTAAAAACTAAATGAGCACGCTCTTGAAGCGAAATAAACGAAAAAGTAAAAACTAACCTTTGAACGTAAAGTATGTTCAGCAGCGAGAAGATGCCTCATTGCTTAAGTTTTTTTTTTAAATTAGATTAAAAATAATAGTTGTAAAATAACTAATCAAGCACATAATTTTAATGTAAAAAGCGTATTGCGCTCGCTATTTAGATTTTTGCAGGGATTCAGGTTAACCAGGATTCTGCATCATCGCAAAACTCTAACGACGAGGCCAGCGATGAGAAATCTATAACATATGATATCCAGCTCCCCACGCTTTTTTCACATCAAAAATAATTACGTGATCAGTTATTTTTTAACTATTATTTTAAGCTAATTAAAAAAAAGTAAGCTGTGATTGTACTTTTTTTCTAAAAAATACTTATTTCAATATGATTCAAGATTTTCTCTCTTGAATAGCTATCTCTTGACAACCCCCCCCCCCAATAGCTGATGTTAGCAAAAAAATTTACTTTTGCATATATTACTTTTTTTTCTTTCTATAATAAATAGGGTTTACCCCCAGTTCCACAGACATTTATAATTCCCTCCCCCCCCCTCTCCCTAAATATGGGTTATTCTCCAGAAAACGTAACTTTTGAACGCAAATATTTTTCAATTTCGAAACCTTTTGTTTTCCCCTTTTTTTTCATTCTTACATGAAAAAGTTACCTACTAGAAGTAACCATAAACAATGGCCCAGCTAAGTTCCAATTATTTTACTTATAAATAAAAAAATAAGAAAACGACTTGTTCACGAAAATGAAAAAAAAAAAAAAGAAAAAGAAAAAAAGCCTCTCCTAAAAATACACTTCAAGTATCAGAATCAGTGTTAAGAAACAGAGCTAGATTCTTCTTTTTCTTTCTTTCTTTTTTTTTTTGTCTAATTTGAACTTAAAACCTTTCTATTTCTTTCGTCTGGCCCGTCCTAAGACATAACAGCGCCTGGGCGAAAATTACCTGGTGCCCACTACCAAAAAATTGCTTATAATATGCTAATACTTAGACAATTTATAATTAAGCATTGAGTGCTGATCATCTTACTTTTACTTCTACTCAAAAGAAAAAAATACATTACATAAATCCTGGTGCAGATGGATTTTTAGGCTGATAAAATTACCTGTAACTAATTGTTTTTCATATTAGCAAGTATTAAAAAATCAAAACAGAACTACCTTGAAAACTGGTTTTAACAGTTTTAATATCCGCAACTTTTTACAGCATAACAAATTAATATAAATTAAAATTGATAAATTTATTTTAATTAAACTTATTAATTTAATTTTTAGTTAATAGTATTGATTTGACGTGTAAATTATAGTTGAATAACTTTTCAGCATTATACTTTATGGCATGGAGCAGAAAACTTTATGTGTTTATAATTATTATCAATAATCACTGTATTTGCCAATAATGTCAGTATTTGACAGTTTACGACAGGGTTGGAACGTTTTCGAGTTTTCGTCTAGTTTTTGACGGTTATGTCATGTCAGAAACAGGTATTTGACGTCAAAAACCGAACTCCGATTAATTTGCTTTCTGTAAAAGTTTTAAATGTATAAAAAGTATTAATTATAGATTGGGCAATGGCTTATACGTTTTTAAATATGCCTATTTCACACATTCGCAAAAAAGGAAAGGGTCCCTAAAATGGTAATATTGCAGGTGGCATCGAAGTGTTGGTACGAAAGGTTTGGCCAACTTTAACTAAACGGCTTTAAAAAAAAAGGGCACCTTCTTTTCCTTTTCTTTTGATGAAACTCTTGAATCTGGATCAACAACAGCGATCTAAGTAAGTCATAAAATAAGGGGGGAAAGAGAAGAAATAACAGAATCGAAATGAAATTGTAATTGTTAGAGTCTGGATTTTATGCACTAAAAAAATAATAAAATATGCTTGCAAATTATGCACTAAAAGTTTTGAAATATGCCCTTATGACACAGTGCGGAAAAATAAGAAAAAAAAAGCCCTTCAAAATGCATCTGATATAATTATTGCTGATTCTTATGTAAAATGACCCCCTGAAAACAAATATAATCTCCATTTCCCCCTACACGTCCCCCTTTTATACTATCGTGTATTATAATTATTGTTACTAGAGTTTGCTTACTATCTGTACATAATTGGTGTCTAAGTTTAGTTTTTAATCATTTGTAAGAGAATGAAGAGTCACAGGTATTGTAGTTATTGTAAGGTAAATTATATTTTGAATATTTGTACTTTAATCTTTAGCGATGTATGTTTATAGAAAAAGACTCTTTTTCTGTTTTAGAAACTGTAGTATGAAATAGCTATAAATAATAATCTTGACACGTATATTCTTTTATCTTCTAATAGCATGAAATTATTAAAGCGAACATTTGTTTAATTTACCTATCCCAAACTGATATGTAGTCTTGTTGAAACATCTTCATTTATTTTTTAGTTTTATATGCAATTGTATTGATCGCTAATTGTATTTTCTGGAATTCAAAAATATAAGTGTAGAACATCAATTTAATTTTAAATTTATGACTTTTATTTTTGGAAAAAGGAAAAAATAAGAAAAACGTATAATACAGTCCACTTGTCTCGCCTAAGCACTTAAATTTATACGAAATTTTTAAATAATTATACAAAAATATTTATTTATGTTTCAAAATAGTAAAATTAATGAAATGCGTTTAAAAATAATAAATTTTGGCAGACCAAATTCGCAATCATATTAGCATTTTTTTTTCTCTGCCCAAGTCATTCGGTCTAGAGATTCTATCGGTCGAATGATATGGACCTTTTTTTTTTTTTTTTGCGAACCCCTTTCATACTTCTGGTGAATATCCAGGGGTTCGCGAACCATCGGTTGGTAAACGATGTTCTATAATAATATATTAACTTAGTACAATAACTTTGTCGTCATAACAAATAACCATAGGTATACTTTTTATCTTTCATCGAATTAACTCCCCCCCCCCTCCATATATTCGTTTTATTTTTCTTACATCGTAATTTCCGTATTTCCTTTTAAAGTAAGTACTTCCTTTAAAAATGAAAAATGAAACAAAATTCCCTTGAAAGTTACTTTTTGAAAATTTTAACTTGTTCGGATACCCTTCCCTAATAGAGTCCCTAAGTTTTCATATAGGGACTCTGTTCCCTAACATAGTGTTTGAGCATCTCCCACTGATTTTCAACACCCGGCGCCACTGCTCTAATCAATCTAAATTTCGTTTTAGGAAAAAAGAAAAGGAAAGGGGAAAAAGAAGAAAGAAAAGGGGGGAAATCGCCCAAAACTACTTATCAGAAAACAATTAACCCTTTATGTGCCACAACATTAAATACCAAAAGAGTAAATTTTACTTAATCTTTACGTTTTCTCTTATTCTGAGGTCCCCTCTCCCCCCTTTTTTCCTTTCTTTTTTTTCTTTTCTTCTTTTCTTTCTTTCTTTCTTTTTTTTGCGTCAGTGTCGCTGCCGGCTCACCTCGCCCCCCCCCCCAAAGTTCGGACCCCTAGTTTACGACTAGGCTGACGTGGCCTCTCGTCGGGCCTGCTCATTTTCATAAATCGAGAGCAACATAAAAGGGTGCAAGTAAAGGAAGAAACGTTACTGGGATTCATTGAGCTATTCTCAGCCAACCAACATGGTTCGTAGCCTTGAAAAAACCATTTCTGAATAGCCCTCTGACCTTCCCCAACCAGGAAGAAAAATCTTCCCTGAAATGAAAGAAAAGAGGAAGAATCATTATCATGCGTAGCACAACTAACTACCCATCTCTTCGTCCCTTTTCTTTTTCTTTTTATTTCATGACATGCTTGGCAGGAGATCTACCGCCGTTAGTTACAGCGTTCTATTTTAGCTTAATGTCGGCGACCTCTTTCTCTGAATTAAGGTATCAGTTTAGCTCTTTTTAGGATCACATGTTGAAATCGATTAGTATCATATATGATAAATTCTGGTTAAATATAAATGCTATTTATCGATTGTATGTGTGTGTGTGTGTGTGCAAAGAGAGAGAGACAAAGAACGAAAACATTAACAAGCAAATCAGTAAACGATTGTAAAATTCTTCTTTTTTACTGTAGATGACATGAATTAGAAATATTTAATCCTCATTCAAGGATCCAAAAATTAAAATCAAAAAAGTTTCGAACTTTTTACAAAAACGAGACGCAGTCGTTTCAACTATTATCACTGAAAATGTAAGGTCAAGATTTATAAAAACAATATTATACCTCATATTGCTATTTTATAGTGCTTAGAGACGTACCATTGACGAGTTTACATGTGCCTGCAGACAGTGGCATTCGTTAAACATTACATGCACATAATTTCAGATACCAAAATAAACTAATGAGGCATTGAACATGTTTTTTATTAGAGACAATATTTTACTCCACCTTAAATGAGGGAAATCTCATTGAATAATCTCATTGAATATTTTTCGGATTTTAAATGAACTTTGAAGTTTTCAGGATATATAAATAAGTTTATGATGTAAAATTTAATTTTCCTCTGTTTTTCTTAGGCTGTTAGGTTGCTTCTGTAAAATAAATTATTAAAATCAGTTCCCAATTATGCATCATTGAAAGTTTTTGGAAAATTTAAAAAAAAAAGAGGAAAGAGCATTTTCAGAGCTATGTTATGTGCAAATGTTTCAAAACTTCAAAAAAAAATAAAAATAAAAAATAAATAAATAAATAAATAATATTAATAATAGATAAATAAATGAATAAAATAAAAAATCATAGAAATACATCCCCCCTAATATTTTTATTGAAGCAACTTTATTCCAGTATTTTTGTGATCGCAGTTACACATTCATGAAGTAACTAAGCACACTCAGTAATTGATTTTTGAAAAGTAACAGTACTAGTCCACTAAAACGTTAAAACATAAAATTTTAAAAACAATTTAAACGATTTTGTGGGGAGGGGGAATGCGGAAAAGGCTATTTTCATCTTACATAGTTCTAATAATGAAAATTAGAGCACGTTTTCCAAAAACAAATAAAATAATAATCCGTTTAATTTTCGGTATTCGTTATGCACTCAAATTTTCTGTCATTAAGAAAATCTGTTCCTATCGGTATACCTGTTTTAAAACAACTACTAAATATTTAACAAAACTCAGTCATTCACTTTTTAGCGTTTTGTTACTATATCTACTAATTATAAAAGAAAGTCTTTATATATAACTCAGTGTGTTTATAATGACTCAACCCTTAGTCATCAAATTTGGCACGACAAATTAAGTTGAGTGGGCCAAATAAAGCTACCCTAAGGTTGAGGCCTAATGCCGCAATCTTTTATGACTAGAAAATCACCCGTCAAGGCATGACGGGTGAAAATTGCTTCTACATTTGAACGAAGCAATTGCCTGTTTAATCCTAGCTCCAGTGGATTAACCCTTAAATCCAGTAGGTAGCGTTCATTGTTGACTACTTTTTCGTTTCTTCATCCTCCTAAGATTTGTCCTTCCAGTAAAACAGTTAAGTTACCGGATACAGTTCCGCCTTGTCAAAATAAAGCATTTCCCTGTACGGTCAAACATTACCAAAAAATAATTTCAAATTATCATGCTATGGAGCAAATTCTAATGATAATGACTTCAGGAGCGTTACTCGATCAGTGAATTCGCTTATATAGGTATGAGGATTCAATCAGCTCCAAATTTTGCACATTCATCTGCTGACTTACAGAACATTTTGAAAAACCCAGGCAAAAATTAAGTTTCAAATACGCTTGTTGTCACTTTTAGCAAAGACCTACTCGATTGATAGCATAGCACCGTCAAATCTCTAAAAAACATTGAAACTGATGAATTTATCAGTTTCAATGTTTAATTTTAACGTACTCGAACGAAGTAACTATTTTGGGGCTAAATTTTCAATTTAAATGTAGCGACGAATTTAGGCAAAAGAGTATGTTTTTCTTTGACTCGAGTTTTTAAATTTAATATTTTTTCTTTCTTTAAAACAAAAAGAAAGAACGAAAAAGACTCAATGCTTTATTTATTTCGGAATAGTTGAATGATTCAACATCATGCTGATTTTAGGAGTTAGAATTAGTTACGCATCGAAATTCTAATGATTAATGATCTTCGCAAGTTCTTTATTGCTTCAAAATATTGATATGGATTTAAAAGGAAAATCAATCCTGATTTAAATTTATTTAGAAAAAAATATAAAAGAAATGGTATCTTTAAATTCTATCATATTCCCAATTTTCCGAATTCATCTATTTAAAAATAATTCTAGTTTTGTAATAAAGAAAATCGAATATTACTAACTCCTTCTTAGCCATGAAAGGGTACAAATATAAAAATGCTTTTTCTTGGAATATATGTTTTTTTATTTAAAACCTCTTTATGAAAATTAATAACATTAAATCTTAAAACCGGTGGCTTTCACTTGAATGGGAGAGTAAAAATTTCTCGTTGGATTACTAATCAATTGTCAGGTAATTTGTTGAGTTTTTAATTTCTGAATTGGACAATGTATTTGTTTTTCTACTCACAAATATCACTGGCACTAAAAAAGACATAAAACTTTTTTAAAAAAAGTCTAATGCTTTTGGATTAAAATATTTACATATTTTTTCTCAAGATAGCAAGCGATCTTTAAACAAGCACCTTCGGAACCAGGATCTGGCTGAATTAACGATTTTACCAAATTATGGAACATTGATACAATTTTTTAAGAAGACCAAACAAAAAATTAAGTACAGTTTTATTATAATAAGAAGTAATTTACCCTCCAGAAGCCTTTTGAAGACATCTGAGCTCCTGCTCGTTTATTGACTATTCCAGACTGATAAGTCCATAACAAGAATGAAAATGCAGCCACTGGATGTCAAAACCGTTTTTTCGGTATTACTTCTTATTATGATACTTCAAACAAGTTACGATACTGCCGTGGGCAGGCAAACGACAGTAAATGCAGAAATGAGTTTCCGAATACTTGAAGAAATGTTTGTTGGATTCAATACTAATAATAAGGAAATGTTGGGATTAGAAGTTTTTTTTTTTTTTTTTCACACCTTTTTTTCAGTGGAAACAAAATAAGCAAACTTGTACAATAAAGCTAACGTATAACAGATGACAAAAATGCAAAAAAATGAGAAATAAAAATAAAAAAATTGCAGTTACTGTCCTTAACCTGCCCACGGCAGAGTAAGCTACTCTACGTGAATAAAAATACATATAAGCGGGACTGTTTAAAAAAGACTCTATTTCCAAGTTGCGTCTTTCACAAATTTCAATAATTACACAAACTAATTAGTTCGGTACAGTATGGATTTTGATATCCAGTAAAATTTATGAATGTGTTTAGTGCACCCAAAGCCACTACAAAGTAGATATTCATACTAAAACCAAAAAAAAAAAAAAAAAAAAAATTCAGCGCCATCTGTTCGATCAATGCCGGATTATGAGAAAAAAAAAGAATGCCGCATTAGAGAACGCCGAAGTATAGTTGGTTCGCTGTTCAACGACGTTCTATTTAGCTACTTTATCTTATCTATTTAAAGACTACTTTTCACGGCCCCGGACCCTCTAGTGTAGTTTCTGAAAAATTCTGTTCAATCACGTATTCTACTTAAAATGATTTTTTGTGGTCGCTTGAAAGTCGTTAAACAGAGAGTCAACTGTATATTATAGTTTCTGAAATTGAACGTTCAATCGCTATTAATAAACATAAAAGCAATATGTGAGAAGTATTTCATGCAGTTTTTCAAACTCATCACCATGCATAGTTAAACATAAAAAAAAAGTATGTTCATTAAAAAAAAGTGAAAGCTAGTCACTTTATGGTCCCTTCGATAATATGCAATTAAATGCTACCAAAATAATCAGGGGAAAAGTTCCTGGTTTCATTAAAAAAACAATATTTACACGTAATACTTAAAACTATCCTAACAAGGTTTTCAAAAAAAATTTTGAAAAAAAAAAATAGAACCGACTTCAAAATTGCTCTAAAAAGTGAAAAATAATTTTATTCTTTAAACACCATCGATAATACTTTTAAACATAATTTTTGAAGTTGGCGCAAAAACGATCGATAAAACCATTCACAGCCATAACTCAACTACAAGTATAAATTTAACCACGTCCAGTTTCTTCACTACCACATGCATTACGCATTGATGACAGCATATTTGAGTAACGATATAAATGTTTCGTTCCTAAGTTTGGATGATTTTTTGATAAAAATATGAACGAAGCATGGTTGCAATGGATTTTACTTTTTGTTTTTGCGCCAACTTCAAAAATTATGTTTAAAAGTATTATCGATGGTGTTTAAAGAATAAAATTATTTTTCACTTTTTAGAGCAATTTTGAAGTCGGTTCTATTTTTTTTTTCAAAATTTTTTTATTTCATTCTTTTTAGTGTAAATGTAGATATTTCAGTAAAAGTAAGAAGTTACCTAGTAAGAAGTGCGGCTCTATATCACTGTATTGCTTTAGAAAAGCCTTTATTCAAAATTATCATTACAATTACTATTAATGTTACAGTTATATGGCACCAAACTTTTATAACAATGAGTTTCATATTGTCGCGTAGATGAAGATAGTGAAGACAATGTGAAAGCCAAATGAAGCGAATACTCGTTAGTCTCAACTCGAGATCTTAATTCAGAACCACGAATGAACGTTACATCTCCTTGTATACAACTTGAAAAAGTGCTGGAACTTTCCAGACTTGAAAAGATACAGAAATTAATAGAACATTCGAGAAAATAAGGAAAACAGTAGAAACGAAATTTTAGTAAAATTCACTTTGTCCTAGTCGGGATTTGAACCCAGGTTGCTCGTGTGGGAGACGAGAATTCTACCACTGAGCCACCGTTATCCACGGATGACAAGTGCGAACTTTGCTACAATATCATTTTAATCATTTAATAGGGAAATTTACTGTTTTTTGCCCATAAATTTTTTTCTAAAGAACAAATATGGTCAAACAAAGTAATGGGACCTAAGTTGAGCCATCCTCTATCCATTAAAAAAAGAATCATCAAAATCGGTTCACTAGGTGAGACGCTATGAGTGGACAAACAAAAAAAAAAACATACATACGGTATGAACTGATAACCGCCTCCTTTTTGAAGTCGGTTAAAAAGAGAAAAAAACAACTGTCCCAAATGTGGAAATTTATTGATTACAAAATTAGCTTTTGAGTATTTGAAACGTAGAAAGCAGAAAAAAGAAAGAAAGAAGTAATCGCTATTCAAATGAGAAAGCTTTAAAGATATATCATTGCAAGTTATGGGTGATTGATTTCAACTTACAACACTAACTGGAGCTGAAATAAAAGAAGAAGTGTGATTGTTGGTATATTTTAAATTTGTCATGAATCGTATTTTTTTAAAGTAGTCTATATTTTTGTCGAAAAAACCCACACGATACCTGATTATTTCTGCACGGGCCCTTTTCCTCGTTTGAAATCAGTCTGGTTTTCAGAAGTATTTTTTGTGCTTGTATATTTAAAAAGAAATAAAAGTTTTAAAATACTTAGAAAATGTTATTTAATAAGAGTCTATGATTAAGACATTTTCAATCTATAGAAATAAAACGAATAAAGTATAAGCATTTATGAATCACAAAATTGCATGAATAATTGGAATATTTTTTAGACTTTGAAGTACGTACATAAAGAAGAGTTAATTTTGCCTGCTTAAGGGTATGCCGAGAGCACTACCCTCGCATCAATGGAAAGAGATATGACGGGAGAAAATTGCTTCTACATTTTAAAGAAGCAATTGCCTGTTTAGTGATAGTTTGATAGTTGAAATTTTAACCCAAACTCCAGTGGATTATCCCTTAACTGCAGTAGATAGCGTTTATTGCTGACCACTTTTTCGTTTTTTCATTCCCCTGAAATGACTGTTACCAGTATAACAGTTAAGTTACCTGATCCAGTTCCGCCTTGTCACAATCAAGCCTTTCCCTCATTTTAAACATTGCCAAAACATATTGTCAAATTATCATGCCGTCGCGCGAGTTTCATTGCTGATGACGTCAGGAGCGTTACTCGATCATTGGCTATTATATGAGCGTACTAACTTTTTGAAACGGGAGGATATCGTATTTCTAAAAATATTTCCGTATTTAAAGGAACGCCAACGCATCTGCTTTTTTCACGAAATTCTTAAAATTGTAAAATAGAACATTTGTAACTAATTTAACATCATTTTGAAAAAATATTGTTAGAAGAAAATAAACAAAACAATTTCGATTCAGTTGAATAAAAATCAGAAACATGATTTCAAAATTTTCATCAAATAAAAACGCTTTATAGCAGAACCTACCCTTTCATACTCAATTATAGCAAAGAATAAAACATAAAGATGCACACAAGAAAGATTTTAAAAATATGATTACGTCATCCCATTAAACTGTTTGCTGAAAGTTCGTGAATTTCGCTTGCTTGACCATGAATGAGAAATAACATGTTCATTTAAGAAGCCAACTATCCTTAACTACAAAAAAAAAAAAAAAGTTTCTCAAGATTCATTAATTTGCACACGCTATTCCTCCCATTTACCAAAAACCTAATTCCCAACATTTGCAGCCAATTATCGTCATCATATAACCACATCGCACGCACTTGTCCTAGAAATATCAGCTCTTAGTTGTCTTCAGTTATATAGTTGTATAAACATTTGTAAACACTGAAGTAAAGACACATTTGTTGTGTGTAGTGGACTGATCACAAAATGGCCTGCATCAACAAATCAAACGTTGTTTTCGGAAACGCAGTCAGGAGTAAACTCTCTCACCTGGAACATTCTATAAATGGTTGAATCAATAGTTGGATGCTGATAATCATTTAAAACTGCTTGCAGGACGGTCATGGTTTACCATGTATGATATTTCGAAACCTATATAATATCTCAGTCGCCCTCGCTGTCACAGTAGAGTAGTTTTTGAAAGAGATCATTCAAGTTGTTGTCTTGAAGGGTGAACACGTACTTGTGGGATACATTGGAAGTAAAAGTAAGTTATTACGCTAAATGCAGAGATAAACCTTTTTTCACTTTCAGAACGTGTTCTTACTTTGAGATAAATTGTGTTTTGAAATGGTATGAGTGTTTGTTACCGCATGATAATTGATGAAAAAAGTACTTTTAGTTGTTTTAATGATTCAGTGATGGTTTAAAAAACGAACTGTACTGGCCACCTTTTAAGAACAGATATGTTTTTGACCAGGGAAAGGTATTTTTACTGCACTTGTATCAGAAAATGTATTAGAAATTTTAAACAAGTTAATGTTTTGTACTATTATTTCTTGCTTTGAATAAGTGGATGCCTTTGGCAGAATTTTTCCCGTCAATTGTTTTAATGATAATCTATTGTTTTACTGACTAATGCACTATTCGTTCTTAACAAATAGTAAAATCAATTATAAAATAATATCAATTACTAGTTTTGAGTAACTGATCATTTACCAGAAATGTTTTTCTCTCAGTTTAAGGCAAATACTTCTCTGAAGGAGGAAATACTTATAATTTCAAAATAAATTAATTTTTGAAGGAATGCTTTCACTGTTGTTTTCTTTTAATAGCCCATAAATTTAAGACAAATATAAATTGGGTTACTTACAATGGCAGAAAAAAGGGGAAACGTACTTCGTTATTTTTACATTAATAAACGTCTGGAGCTAATGAGCTAGATATGCTGAGCATCACAGTTTTCTTCATGCTACTGACCCTACATAAACATATGAAAAAAAAGGAAAAGATGGCAAAAACACTAAATTTTAAGAGATAGATACTGATTTTAAAATCAGTTTGAGAAACAAAGCATTAGTTTAAGAAAAGTTTTATGGATTCCAAAGCACAACTTGAAGTTTCACTCATCCTATGAAAATAGAATACAGAGAGAGAGAGAGAACGATGAAAGATAAAGATTAGCATTGACCTTTAGCAAAGGTTTCATTCTCACTGTTTCTCTAACGATAACGAAGTCAGATTCTTCCGCTTACATAATATTTCCCTGTAACTAATCTATGGTAAAATTTCATTAGTGTTCTTAACATCACGCATCTTTCCAACATCCTGTCCTACTCTAAAGAGCCGTATCTCAGTTTCGGTCAACTTTTTCAAGTTCAGACTGGTCACTTGGCCTATTATCCTTTGATTACAGTGGTTGAATTCATTGACGTTAAGAGCAAAAAGGGTGTGAGTCAAACGTTTACAGTTAAAATGGGATAGAGTGGAGATTTTGATTTTTACATTCGAAGTAGGGTTAAGGTGCAAAAATAAAATCGAAATACCTCGCGAAAACATCTGACAACTGTCTACTGAAATATCGAATGTTTAATTACTTTAAATGTTCGTATAGAAGTTAATTTTTAAAATTTTAGTAATTGATAACATAAAGAATCATCAAGCTAAACTGCATTTAGGTTTTGATTTGAGAAATAAGTGATCGAAATACAAATAAATTATTTCCTTCAGACGTCTATATAAAACACTCTGTGATAATTCACATCTTTGTTTTCTCATCCTTTTGTATCCGGAAAACTGAAACTTAGTTACTTGTATGGACTAAACATACCTAACAGAAACAATCAACCCAATTGTTCTCATAAATGTTTATATTCGTTAAAAATTTTGAAAACTTTATTTTTTTTCAATATAAATTATCTTTATTTTTCCTAAATAATGCTTTTAAAGCAACCTGAAAAAATACTTTTTTGTATTTTATTTTTTTCTTTTCCTGCATTCATTTTATTAAACATCTATTAACAATTATTGTCTAAGGGACTCTGTCTCAAAAAAAAAAAAAAAAAAAAAAAAAAAAAAAAAAAACCGTGTAGTTCAACGAGTTAATTGAGTGATTTATAATCATACTTAAAGAAATTTTATTAAAAGTTACATAAGGAAAGGTCGGCCAAATTGAAGTAATTAAGATAACTTACCTTTCTCAAAATGAACAAATGGGAGATTCATTTGAAAATCATAGTACATTAAGAAATAACAATGTATTTTTTACAAACTTGCATTGAAACATTACCTTTTGTTTTAGCCGTAAATTCGTAACATAAAAAAAAAGAAAATGGAAATGAACCTTTTTTCCCCCATTAGGTAAAGTGAAAAATAAAATATATTTTTCTTATAAAATATTTTCTATTCGATTATTAAAAACATTTTTGATCAAACGAATCAGTAAATAAAAGAATGAATGAAAGATAATGAAGCAATAAAGGAATAAATAACAGAAATATTAAATGAAAGAATGTAGATGAATTAATTAATTAATTAGTTAATACTTGAAGCGATTTAATAAATGATTGAATAAGTTAACGAAATGAACTATTTCACTTTGCCCTGATGCACTTGACTAATTGTTCAAAACATTTAAAATTTAAAAAAAATCTTAATATAAAATAAATAAAAAATACATCGAATATTAGAAGCTCTCTCTCTCAAAAAAAAGGAGTTAATAACTTAAACTTAATCATTTTATTACAACAAAAAAGAGTTTTTGACAATTGCTTGTGTTATCGGGTCTTTGATCTTCGGAGGTACTCTTTTCCTGACTGGAACAGCCTACATGTGTTACTACATAGTTGAAATATTGCCAGATAGGTGGCGCTAAAAAGTATATATTCCACCATTTTACCTTGCCCTGTTATTTCACTTTGATCTATATTTCTTTATCCTTAATTTTATTTTACCCATTTTATTCAAACTAGTAGTTGTTCAAAATTGCGTGTGATTCATAAAACAAATCAATGAGACATCAAAATCTTGTACAGTTTAAATATTATCCGTTTCTGAAAGTGAAATCAGTTCGCTGTTTACATTTGAAACGAAAACTAAAACAAACAAGTTTAAACTTACGATTACCTCTACTATTTAAAAGGTTTGTTTACACATTCACTTCTTGGACGAGGCTACATATTACACTATTTCTGACTCAGCCCACTATTGCTCAATTATTTCTCACTCCTGATAAAAATAAAAAACAACATTAATAAAAAGAGTTTCAGTATGGCTGTTGAATACCCAATTTCATTGCCCTGAGCAGTTTCATGTTGATGCTCTGAATTGGACCACTGTTCTTAGCATTCCACAAACTTGAAGCCATTAAAAGGGGTGTTTTGCAAAACGGACGAAATGAGCATCTCAATGCCTATTCAAAGCAATCTTGTGGAACCAGGAAGAAACGTATTGGCTTGTGTGGCCGACAATAACAAACAGCACGCTGTTTAGGTAAAATAAGCCGCCATGTCAGTTTCATAGTTGAAAGAGAGCACTTCGGTTTTGTCATAGAGAGGAAAGTTTACTTTTCAAACAATATGGGATCTTGAAAAAACATTGTTAAATATTCAGGTATGTTTTTGATATATATATATATAATATTTTTAAAATTATAATGTTACTGTCATCCTTTTATATTTTTAGATTAAATTGCAAGAGGTTTTGCCTCTATATTTTTTTTATTTATCGTCACATTTAATTTTCTTTATAATTCCGAACTCTGTCTTTTTACTATATTTGAATTTTAAAAGAGGAGTAGTAAAAACTTCATTTTTTTAAAATTAGAATCTAATATTAATATCAATATATGGTAATAATTTGAATATCATAGATATGGTTAGAAAGGAATCTATATATACAATACTAAATATTTCCTCAGAGGTATTATTTGTGTTTATCTTGTTGTTTATTATTCATGTATAGGTTATGAATCCTTATGTTGTAATGTTAAACGATGGTGTGCAGCAAAAATATCAATATTTCTTGCCATGAAGCTATTTTGGTGATTTATCCAGGTGTTCTCGTTTTGTAGTTTCTTTTGAATATCATTATGTGTCACAATGAATAGAATATCATTCACTTGTAATAACTTTACTTTCGTGCATATATTACATTATTTGAGTATTTCAAAATTCAAATTTCAAACCATTCGGGAAGTTTCAGGCATAGTCAAAATTATGCTCAAAACTTTTAATTTCACAAAAAATGTCATTAGCCACAACCATTACTTCGACTCAAAAAAAAAAAAAAAATTAGGATTTTCTTTAAAGCTGTGTCCTCACATCTGAAAGAAAGTTAAAAACTGAAGATTTGCAGAAAAAAAAAACCAAATGCTATGGTAAGATAAACATATGATGTTTTTAATTCTCATTTCTTGAGTTCAATGCTACTATAACTTGCCTCAGAAACATAAGCCTCTTTGAAATATAAACCAAGAGCACAGTGTGTTCTAGAAAAACATGTTTAAAAGTTCAAAACCCCAGCCTATCTCCATTGTATAGTCAACTTTGGGTGTTTTTTTTTTATTATTATTATTTTTTATTTCAGTATGGCTATCTCAGTAATGAAAGTAACTACAACAACTTGTTATTCGTGCATTTTGAATTAATTGACCAAGATCCGCCTTTGGCGTTTAGATTGTTCACTTTGTTATGCATTTATCCATTAAAGGTTATTTTCTTCCCCCATATCATCGGACCATGCTAAACTAACGAATGTGTGCAAAACCGCGAATCGCGTTTCTCAAATTCGATGGTTTTGCCGTAGTACTCGAAAAGGCTATCTACGGGTTATAACTACTTCAAACGACAGTTTTGCACTTAAAGGTATCTATAAAAATTTAAACATTGATAATAGCTAAACGCGTCAGGTTATATAATTATTTTTTTTTTAAGTGTCAATTTTCGCGTTCGTTAGTTTAGCATGATGCAGACGATATATACATTCAAATTCAAAGAGAATGAAGTTACTAAATGGACACAGTAAAAATTTAAATTTCAGTAATGTCTTTTGTAATATAAGGAAATGGGCTGTAATTCTTCATGCACTGTAAAAAAATGTGTAAGGTTACCAGTATTATTGGGTGTAACGTTACACGAATTCTGGAGGGTGTAGTATCATTATATTACAAACTCAAATTGTTGGAGGAAAATTGCACTATGGTTTCAGTAGAGTTCAAAGCGCATACGTAAAGATCAGAATCGGCGCAGAGCACGTAAACTCTTATTAGCGAAACGAAAACCGGCCTTCGTGGCCGAGTGGTAAAAACCTCTTGTTTTGCGACCTGTCTTGTCTGTGAGAATCGCGTTGTATGTTCGGACCCCACTCAGGTTATTTCCTCTCTTAGTGCATTAAAAATATCTTTTTTTTTTAAATAAACAAATAATTGGTGTATATTGGTTGTGAAAAAGCATGAACTTGACAAATACTGACTAAACGAATATTTAAAAGCAACAGCTGAAAAAAATGAGTTTCTGGGATGATTTTTTTAATACTGTTATAAAGAAATTTCAAGTATTGTAACCTACTAATGTATTCTTATACTTTCAATTTAAAACGTATAGAAAGAAATTATTACTTGATCATTAAATATGTCTAGATAATTTAAGCCATAGAATAGTTAACATGACGTATAAGTCTACTTACAATTAAAAATGAGTACCCGTTCAAGAAAATCAGATGAAAGTTTTATTTTTTCTAATGTGTAACTTTTCAAGCAATTTCTCTGTAAGTACACAGAAAACTATGTTGTAACTTTACGCAGAAATTAGTGAGACATTACGCTATAGTTACATTACCATGGTGTAACGTTCCACAAGTGATGTGTAACTTTACAGCACTTTCATCAGTTAAGTTACTCCAGAGAAGTTGAGGCAACTAAGCTGCCATCGACTTTATAGAATAAGGTTACAATTTTATTTACAGTGTGCAGAAAATTTCATTTGCTTCTCATACAGCGTAAAATTTGCATAGAGCTTTCCCAATGGTGAAGTCAATCTCAGACTCTTGGTGAATAAAATTAAACGGAAAAAATGAATAAGAATCAATCAAATATTAATTCATGCATAACATTAAAGCATAGTATCGTGCTATATTTATTAAATGAGCAAGCACTTTTTTTTTGTACGCACGTGTTTTTTGTTGTTGTTTATTCTATCTTAAAGAGAAACTTTTATTTCAGTTTGCTTTCAATTATAAACATTCATAGCCTATCAGTTGCACTTTTTGATTTCAATTAAGTTACTGATGAAAGTTAAGAGACGCATAAAATACATACATAAACTAATTACTTTACTTTTTTACTATAAAATAAATTAAACGGTGTTAATAAAAGTAGGAAGATAAATGGTAATGAATCAAACTGCATCTTAACAGGAAGTTCACGCTAATACATATTGCTTTATAATGCCGTTTTCTTATCATCTACTATATAAGCTAAGGATCGAGCAAGCTGATCGTTCGTGAAAATACGTTCAGAATGAAATAGTTCCTGACAGCAAGTCAGTCAAATAGTAAAAAATAAACAGAAAACATTATTAAACTGTACAAAAACACAAAAATTCAATGAAGACACAGAGGATATGCTAAGTGTTGTAAAAAGGAACCTTGCGTATTGCAGGCATATTTTTCATACATTAATAGCAGTAAGGTATAATATGCAATTAAAATTAGCATTAGCCCCTTAAAATGACTGATTTATATATTATTCCATTAAAAACAAATAATTTAGCTATTCATTTCCTACTGTAAATACAAGTATTTATTTGTACTGAACTAAGATAAATCCATTGAACTCTAATACTAAGAGGAAACAGAACTTGGCGGTCCGTTTTTTGCCGCAGCGAATATAGCAAAGATAGCTCTTTTCGCATTTACACTAAAGTTTTGTTATAATTAACCTTGGCATGCGTTTTTCGAGTTCTTAATCTACACAGCTTGTGTTGGCAAAAGAACTGGTCATTTCCCATTGAACAAAATGTTTTATCATGCAAAACGTTTTGCCATACTCGCTCGAAAAACAGAACGCGAGCTTTATTGCTGAAGAATCGGAAGTTCTCTGTCAATAGCTCAATGCATAAATCAGCCTTTTTAAAAGGAAGAAACATGTATTTTGTACCATTCCTTATTATATCATTACATGAAGTTACGCCTTCAGAATGCGTTTTTTTTTTAAATACACCTTGAAAACTTAGCACTTGTATATATTTCTACTTATTGTATTAGGCAGGAATTAAGTTGCGTATAGTAGCTCACAGGAGCTTTGCTTATTTTCAATTTTGTGTAAATTTAAACATTTTAGAGGAAATTCAACCTAATTATTACATGCAAAACAAGACCCGGTAACTACAGGGTTCCTGTACCTCTTCGGCTAACAATTAAGCCCCGAGGCTGCTTATTATTATTATATAGTACTTATTGCCCATTTTACTATGATTATTTGATTTAGCAAAGTTCTAATTCATTTTTTCTTACTATCTGTAAGTCATGTTTATCTTTTCACTGCTCAGTTAGAGAATAAATTTCTCATCCTAATTTGCTTAAATTGTTTTTAGACTGTATTCGCGAAAAAATGCATTTTTTTCAACCTTTCAACTCTTGGACAATTGACGAGTTGGATTTTGATCAGCTGCCATTCTTCATGTTCAAATTCTAGTTTTTCTTTAATTTTTCTCTTAAAAAAATTAAAAATGAAACAAACTATTCCTTTTAAACAAAAATGCTAGCAATGATTTAATTATGCATACTTAACATCTTTTAGGTTTTAAAATGAATGAAAAGAAGCGAATTGCCGTCATTGGAGGGGGCTTTAGTGGGCTCTCTTCTGTTCGAGCTCTAAAGGAAGAAAACATGGAACCTGTCTGCTATGAAAGGACTTCCAGCCCTGGTGGAACCTGGTGCTATCGTGAAGAAGCCCCCGAAGGAGTTCCATCCATTATGTCAACAACGATTATTAACCACAGTAAGGAAATGGGAGCGTTGAGTAACTTTCCTCCGAGCAAATCTTCTGCAAACTACATGAGACATTCTGAGTTGTATCAGTACTTTAAAGATGTCGGTGAAGCTTGTGATGTTTTCAAACACATGATATTTAACAGAGAAGTAATCGGTGTTGAAAAGAATGAAGACTTTGATGTTACTGGACGCTGGATTGTTACAGTCAAAAATACAATTAATGGTGAAATTTCCAGTGATGTATATGATGGAGTTATGATATGTACTGGACATATAACTTTTCCAAAAACGTACGATTTTCCCAGGAATGGATAAATTTAAAGGGAAAATATTGCATACTCATAGCTTGAAAAGAGTCGGTGAATTTGCTGGACAAAGGATATGTGTCATAGGGATTGGATGTTCTGCATTAGACGCTGCTGTGGAAACGAGTAATGTTGCCCAACAGGTAATACGTAGAACCACTAACTATTATATTATGTGAAATAGCATAAAAGTATGAATATTGCATTTTAAGTTACTCCCAAAATCTCTGTATCTAATTTACTGATCTCAGCTTTTTAAAGCAGGATTATTTTCAGTCAAAATTTCTGTGAAATTAAAACTCTCGCACAAATAATCTTTCTTTTCTATCAGTGTTATTGTAATTCTCAAAATTCAGTATTCAAATGTTGTGGTTATTTGACTGGCTAGAAGTTAATGCCAAACATTCTAGTTGCTACGAAATTGGATAAATTTCTTAGCATTTTCTGCACAATACAATAACATAGTATGTTAAAATTCGGAAAAAAGTGAGGTGCACGAATATTTTTGTTTCTCCCAAAACAGTTTTTGACCCTTAGGCACAGCCTGCCAAAGATGACAACCTAAGCGCCATTACACACTCGCGATTTTCGATGAAAATTTTAAACTGCTTTCTCTCCAGAATGGTGTATGATATTTTGTTGTTTTATTTTTTTTACTTGAAAGATAATTATTTTCTCTTAAAGCTGATACGCAACATTTGGAAATATACGTTACATTTTTCTTTTGCTACAGCCGTTTAGAAAAAAAAACAATTTTTTAATTTTTTAACTTATTTCAAAAACTAATTCCAATCTTTTAAGTCGTTTTATGTTCATCGGCATCATTGAGTACTACATTCCTTAAAAAGGAGAGCTTGCACTTTTGAGTTTAACAGGTTTTAGAGGCATTTGAAAAAATGAGGGGTGTTCAGGAACTGTATGTAATGGTCGAAAAATCAAAATTTTATTTAGCAACAAGTTGCTAGTAGACACTTTTAATTTAGTTATATGGCCCCTTTTTCATTTTTAGTTACTGCTTTATCCTCGATTTTCATTTTTAGTAAAACAAACACAACTAAAACGAATTTTTTGGAACTACGCTGAAAGGATGCGCGAATAATGGCTTCAGCCAGCAAATCGGCTAAAGACTGCGTTTTTCAATTTTAAAGATAAGTTCCTGGATGAAGTGGCAACTGATAATAAAAATAGAGCTGTACAACAAAATTAAAAAAGTCTATGGCCACTAGCTACTAAATAAAATTTTGAATTTTAAAATCCACCTTTCAGACATAGTTTCTGAAAAAACCTCCTTTTTTTAAGTGTCTCTAAAACTTGCTGGACTCAAATGTGGAAGCTCTAATTTTCAGGGAAAGTCGTGCTTAATGACACTGATAAACAATTTAAAAAATCAAAAATTTTGAAACCGCCGCTTTTAAAAAGAAATCAAAAATGTATTTTAAAACATTTTTTTTTCCAAAACGGTGCAGCAAAAAAAAAAAAAAAAAAGAACGCATATTATCAAATGGTGCATATCGTCTGAATGATTTTCATTCAAATAAAAACACTGCAATAAAATATCTTGCACCATTCCGGAGATGAAGCAGTAGCAAATATTTGTCGAAAATCGCAAGTGAGAAATGACGCTCCAGGTTGTCATCTTTGACGGGTTGTGTTGTGGGACAGCAATTTTTTTGGGAAAACAAAAATATGCGTGTAACTTTTTATTCCGCATTTTAACATTTGTTAAATTAAAAAAATTCTGAGACTTAAAAGTAAAATTTATGGACTATGCCATATACGTATATATCCGCGCCTCAGAGCAACAGTGAGACATCTAAACCCAGAAATATTCTACTGTTGTTTAGACGATATATTGACTGACCGGAGGTGACGATATATTGACTTAATTTTTAAATGTGTTCCACCTCTCATTGTTAACAAGAGAAAATCTAAGAGTTTTTGAAGTAAATGGTGATTTCTTTTCAAAATTGCTATTTTAAAAACACCGTCAACACAATTAATTTCGCTTTTGGATAAATTTCTAAGTGTTCTTATAAAGTGAAAAATTCAACAATTTTTGAGTTTGTGTATGATCATTGTAAAGCCGTTTTTTTTTTTTTTTTTTTTTTTCATCTTTTCCCCATCAACGTTGAATTTTTAAACAAACCCTTAAGTTTTAAAATTCAATAGAAGAAATCTTTTCTTTCTGAATTTTAAATTTAATATTTAACAAATGAAACTGATGCGGAATTTCACGTAGTGCTACTGGTTTATTTTACTTATATTTTTAATGAAATATCTAATTAATCTACTTATTTATTTACATATTTTTCACAATAGAGATTATTTCAAAATAGGGGAAAAGACATGTAATTTAACAAGTTTGCTATTAGGTTTTATTCTGTATAATAAACAGTGCATTATGCATTTAAATCTGTATATGTGTGTCAAGTGAAGCGTTGGCTTGGTTATGAAGTTCGAACAAACGACCAGTACACACATCTACAGTACTGAACGGTGATAGCTATATTTACGTATTATAGTTTTCTAATAAACTAGAACAAAAATTGCATATGGTGTAAAATTAGTATGAATTAAAAACTAATAATTAAAATTGCTGCTGCTAGTTTTAATTTCAAAAGCAACAATAGTTATCTAAATGAAATCTGATAAATGCGCTACTGAAGAAAAAAATATTTTTAGTTCATTTCAACTACTTTTTAAAATAATATTTTATATATTGAGCTTTTTTTAGAGCCTTACTTGTTCCGCATGATTTGTCGACAAAAGTAAAGAGATATCCGGATAACCTTCTTTAACCACAACGTACATCTGATATGCAACTCTAATTTATATCCATTTAAAAGATGCTGCAATGTTTCAAATGTTCTAGTTCCACTTGGGACAGTTTTCTGCATTTTGTAAACACTTTTTTTTTTTTTTTTTATAAATAACGTCGTTTCATATTGAGCTTTGATAACATCTTTCTGTTTATACATATTATGTGAATAAATATTAATTTCAAAAAGGCATTTACTTAGAGACGTTTTCAAATTGCATTTTGTATAATTATGATATGCCCACGAAGCTAAGAACAGTCCTGGGATGCACAACGTAATGATTGATGCACAACGTAAAATGATGTAAAATAAGCCTTCATAAGCTGTTTAGTGATCGTGACAAAAAGATGTCCTTCTGTTTTCAAAATTTCGGTCGAATAAAATAATTTTTTCGTGGGCAGCCTCGTTCATTTTCAGTTTTTATCAAAATTTTCAGTTTTTCTTTCTTTAATGTAACTATACGTTCATACTATATTGATTTCTTAGTGACAATACCAAGAAAAGGTCTTTCTCCACCTAAAAAAAAGGTTGTCTGGTCATCTCATTTGTGATTTTTTCAGCTTCTATCCTGTAGTGCAAACAATGTTCAAAATATTTAAATTGTTTGATAACTCCAACAAGGTTCCTTTTCTCACCAAAGCGTTTAACATTTTGATCACACCTAAAAATCTTTCCATGAGACACTGGGCCACAAAGTTTTAAATTTTGTTGAATACTTAAGCGTTTTCTTAAAAAAATGAAAACGTGTCTTTGGAGAAAAAACGCAAAAATGCTTTCCTTGAGGGTCAGAGAGTCATAAAAAAGAGGAGTTGGTCATTTAGTACGAGTTTGAATGACAATTTCTTTGAAGCAGGCTATGACCGATCCCGTTTGCTGACATAAATTCGCGCTTGCAACAGCAGCCCTTCTGCCCGCAATAAACTCACTCTATTTTTTTATTACATTTAAAAGCATATTTAGATTTTAAAGACAAAGGCTGAAAAATTCAACAACATTCAAAAATTTGGAACCCGGTGCCACAGGATTTTTTCCCCTTGTTTTGGTAAAATCATTTTTTTTTTAATACTTAGATGATAAAAGGCACTTTCTTGGCCTTTTTGCTACAGAATTATATGTTTTGAACACATTTTTACACTACAGAATAAATGCTAAAAAAATCGAAAAGTAAGTGATCTCTTTGATAAAACATTTTGATCGAAACAAGATTTTGAACACTTTTTAGATGTGGAAAAGCCTCTTTTTGGCATTATCGCCAAGAATTTTTAATAATGTGGACACTTACATTAAAGAAAGAGAAACTGAGAGAAAGCGATAAAAATCGAAATTAGCGGGTTCGATGCCGCATAAAAAAATGTATCAGAAGAAAATATTGAAAACTTAAATCAAACGATAAATGGCACCTTTTTACCACTAACGCTGATCAATTATGTTATTTCAATTTTTTCGGCCCACCCTAACGTTCATATCGACATTAAATGATACAATCTTTTTTCAAAACATTGTTTTTAGCTGGGAGATTGAAATATTAATTCCTTTTTATGAAATTTTCGCGTTGTATTTTATTGTAAACCTAAGATGTATACAACGCTAGAAATTCAATTTGAAAATAAAATTATCCAATAGCTGCGATTTTTAAATTGAGATTACTAAAAAATCTAATTAAAAAAATGAATATGATTAATTTGCTCCCCTTTAATGTTAAGTTTAACTAACAGATGTTGATCAAATCCTGTGCTTTCAATTTTTGAAAGCTGTAACTTGAGGGATTTTTTTTCTCTTTTTTGCTTAGTCAAAAACTTTTCTTGACAGGGGGCGGTCCTTCTCCCTCTTGGGTGACATACATCTGGTGGGTACCAACTCAACTTATTCTCAGAGTTTATAAAAATTGAAATACTTTAATTCTGAAACATTTCCCCAAAAATACCCCCCTAAATCTTAAATTTCAACAAAAATATTTGCACTATATTGCGGAGAGAGGTCGGGTACATGTTCATCTGGAGCAAATTTTACCCAAAATGCGGCGGTATACAGCTTTGTACGAATAGCTTTCACTATAGCTACATTTCTTGGCTCAATTTTTAATTTTAGTTTTATTGGCAGCATTAGAATTTACCTTAATAAGAAGATTTTAGGATTAACTACAATTATTGAGTGTTGTAACAAGCGGTGGGCAATGTCGTTCTTTTTAATGATCCGTTCATCAGAGGTTCCTTCATTCTTTTGATCCGTTCATTTAACTCGTTCATTTGAACTACTTCGTTCATTTAAAAACGTTGTTGCAGGAGATCCCTCTGCACGACATACTCACGTACATTTGAAATTGTTTCATTAGATCAGTAATATTCTTTGAAGGAAAAATTACTAAAACCATCTAAAAGTAAGAAAATATGCCTATGAAAAATGAATCAACAAAACTTTATTCAGGTTTAGATGTATAAAGCAATTACAGTTCATTTTGTAAGATATTTCTCACTTGCTGAATGCTAAGATATATTTTCCATTCCAAAAATCGCAGGTTCCGTTTCAGCATGTCAAAAAATTAAGTTATTAAATGTTGCTAGTACTACATAAAATTAAATAAACTGTTTGTGATGTCAGAAAATGTGCAAAATTGAACTTACGTGAAATTGTGCACTAATTCTAAATAGAAATATATCTCCAAGTGTAATATGGTCACAAATGAAAATAAAAAAAAAATAATATTAAATGCGTACTTTCGGTTACATTTTAAAAAATATAAATCACGAAATAAATAAAAGAGAACTAAAAAAAAAAAGAAAAGAAAAGAAGCAAGCTGTAATATAAAACACGAGAATAAAGAACTGTTTATTAAAACTATGTACGTTAAATATACATAAACTTAATAAAAATATTGTTTCATAAAACGTCTGCTTTTCAAGTATAAACTGTCGTAAGTTATTGAAACTGACCTTTTTCTCCGCAAAACAAACATCTGTCAACCATGACATCTACCCAAAAGAAAGAGGCGTGTTCCTTCAAATATTTTTTCCCCAGCTACAGCACTGTATACGTACATATAGTATTACCAATAGCGAAAGAAAAGTAACAAAAAATATATTGTTAACTCAGCCGAACTTCCGAGTAATTTAATTTAAAAAAAGAGACTTACCTAAATATTAGGGAGCTTCAAAATTATTATTTCACAGTACCAATGAGAACAGAAAAAAAAAAAAAACCCGCAACACTTTCTTAAATTGTAGAAAAATTAGACAGTATTAATCCTCATTCAAAATCTCTGGATATTGAATGTAAAATAAGCGACTTCGAAATCGCCAAGTTAAAAATAAATCCAAAATAATATGGATGGTAACTGATAGCAGGGATGTTATAGAAGCCAAAAGGGTCGCCAGAAAAGTAATGAAAGGTATCTTTAGAAATAATTTTGGCGACAGAAAGCGTGAGAAGGATTTTAGCAGGTGCGTGGACAGAAAGTGGAAATTCCAAACATTTTGTTAGTAACCTAAACAAGAAAACACTTCTAGTGGATACATTGGAAAATTGCAAATGAACTGCAACGGTTAAAGAAAAATTATGAATAAAGCAGAAAGTAAAAAAGTTCGACACGAATATATTGTAATGCACTGAGAAAAACGAAATTTGATGTTGATTAAGAATTAAAAATTGAAGATAAATGATATAAAAAGCGATTTTATCATAAGTGCATCAATTCAGTGCTAAAAACTGCTCACCGTTCAAAAGAACGATCGTTCATTTTTTAGGTGAACGAACGGATCCGTTCACTTTAAATATTCGTTCTTTTTGACCGTTCGTTCATGAACGACGCATCCCTAGTTGCAACCAAGAAATCATGTACTGATTTCATTTTGAACTTTTTAGTAATAAACAAGCTTTCTTAGATAAAATCTTTATATTAAAAAAAAAACATTTATATTTTATCTGATCTTATGGATTTGCGCTTTCAGGCCAAGCTAACACTTATTTGAACTTACTAAGCACAGCACCCTCAGAAGTTTCCCGACTTGCTCAAGAGATTCATACATTCCTTTCACTATTTTATAACTGAGATCGAGGTAAAAAATATATTATTATCTTTATTTGAAAGTGATTACTTAGGAAATGTTAGGCAACAAAACTGTTTGATGACAGTTGCTATCACTTGAATAAAGTTAAAAAATAAGCAAACTAGGAAACGGCGTAGGTAGCTGTTACAGAAAGCTCGATAAACAATCAAGCCAGCTGGTTGCCACAATGACAAGCATTTTCTTATTAGTAGCATGTAATCAAATTAATGGGTAGTCAGTTTTTTAAAAAATGCAAGGAGAGTCAGTGAAAATTAAAGAAATAAAAAAACCGGAGTCAGAGTTGGAGTCGGCATATTTTCGAACGACTCTGACTCCTTTACCCCAAAATCAGTCCGACTCCGACACTTCAACTCCGACTACGACTCCACAGCCCTGGTTTTTAGTAAACATAGCCACAATAAATTAGTTTTTCGTCTTTAAGGCGTGACCTAGTCCAATTTAAATCCACTCTCACAACGTAATAAAAAAAAAATGAATATTAAACTATGATTCTATTAAGATTTGTTTGTTTACTACATTTGTTGACTACTCAGAATTTTGACTCTAGTCTGAGAAAATCACCTTGAAAGTTAAGCGTTGTAAAGCACGTTTAATGCTTTAGCACAATTTTAAATCTTTTTAAACTTGAAATATTTTCTTGAATTACATTCGAGCATAAAATTCCTTACCGTCAATTGATTTACGTTCGTCTGAAATAAATAAAGATTTTATTTCTGACATTGCATTTGAGACTGTCTCAATTCATGGGGGGGGGGGGGGGGGGAAACACTCAATCAAAGACATTGAGCCTCCTTTTTAAAAAATTCTTACAGTTCGATAAGCAATGCATTAAAGCATAAAAACTTCAAGTGTTCAGTTTGAATGTTTTACAGAACATTACTAGTATATTCGTAATTTTTAAAATATAGTTTTCTAAAATATATTTCTACTTTATAGGTATATTTAAGCACGCGGAGTGGATCTTGGATATTTCCTAGAGTTGGTCCAAGTGGCGTGCCAATGGATTATGCTTTGTTGCGTCGGTGCATAACATTCTTTCAAGAAATCTTACCTATTAGTCTCTCCAGCAAGTTCATTGAAAAGTTCTTCCTCAGCAGCAAAATGAACCATGATCTCTATAACTTACGCCCGCAGTATCCCGTTTTGTGCAAAGATCCATCTGTAAATGATGTTCTGCCATCAAAGCTTCTGACTGGAAGTATTGTATTGAAAAAGAATATAAAGCATTTCACTGAAAAAGGAGTCGTCTTCGAAGGCGAAGATACTGTAACAGAAGTTGATACAGTGATTATGGGAACAGGATATCAATGGTATTTCCCATATTTGAAAGACAATGATGTCCTCACTACAGAAAAAGACGGTAGAGTAAATTTATATAAATGCATGTGGTCTCCAAATTTAAAACACCAGACAATAGTGTTCATTGGATTTGTACTGCCATTTGGTCCCGGCTTTCCTCTTGGTGAAATTCAGTGTAGGTGGGTGGCTCAGGTTTTTCGTGGTAAGTTGAAACTACCAAGCAAAGAAGTTATGATGAAGGAAATCGTTAAAAGACATCATGACAATGTAAATAGATATCGTCCTGGAGACAAGATGTCAATTAGAGTGGATTTTATCCCGTATATGGATGATATAGCGTCTCAGTTTGGTGCAAAGCCAAATCTTTTTAAACTGTTGATTACTGATCCTCTTCTTTTCAAGGAGTTAGTGTTTGGTCCATCTGTGCCATATCAGTACAGACTTCAAGGACCTCATCCATGGAAAGGTGCTCGAAAAGCAATCTTAGGCGTAAAGGAGAGGATGAAAGCACCGCTGTTGCAAAATCCTCCCTTAAAGAAGAAAAAAACTAGATTGGATTTTATCGTAAAATATATCATTAATATGCTCCTCATAACATTGTGGATTTCATGGAAAGACTCTACCATGAAATACTATTTTGCAGCTATGCTTCTACCACATTATATGTCATGGAGAAGTTTTTTTCTAAAATACATTGTTGCTACGTTGATACTACCTTTTTTCATTGTCTGGACTGGATTCTTAAGCAGCTATTTTGCTACATTATTAATTCCTCTAGTTATAGCTACAGTTAGTTCTATATAACTGTATCAGTTCATTCTTCCATCAAAACTTGTTGTAATGTATGGATATAGTCTCATCTGTTATGAATTTGTTAAAGCTATATTTTGCTACATTATTAATTCATCTAGTTGTAGCATCAGTTAGTTCTATATAGCTGTACCAGTTCATTCTTCCATCAAAACTTGTCGTAGTGTATAGACGTAGTCTCATTTCTTATGAATTTGTTCAAACTATATCGTCGTAATGTTGTTAGCATTTGTACTTTTTTAAAAAGTTATTTTTTACAGCATATATAAATTGAAGCTAATGAATAAATTTTCGAAAAATATCAGGAAACATGTATGTGATGCGTAAGTAAATAACTTTATATAAATAAATGTATTTTACAGATTTTGTTTATTAACATATGGGAACACCAAAATGCACAAGATTTTTTGTGTTATTGCTCAATAACCTAATAGCCTTCAATGTTACATATTGTATGAGAAAAATTATTTTGAGTGGACTACGGGACATATTATCCAAGGATTATCAGTATCAAAGCAATTTCAAATAAAATTTAAAAGAACTTGTTATGACGTAAGTACTAATTAAAACATTTAGTACTTGTTAATATAAATTATATTAACAACTACTATTCCTAACGTTAGGAATAAAATAACTTTTATTCCTCAAACTTATCATTGTTTAACCATGTATGAAGATGCAGTAAAGTTGCATTAAACAAAACTTATCAATGATGATATATAACTATGTTACTTTGCTTTGCAAAATACATGCTTGTTGATGGCGTGATGGTATTGTATTTAAACAATTTGGCGGCACTTTTTTTTTCCTTTTTGTGACCTTGGAATCAAGTAGAAACAAAAAATATAACAGCAAAACTACTGCAGTACTAACTATTACGTTAAATATTTTCTAAGCTGTAAATTTGTAAAAGCACTCCACCAAAAAGACGTTTATTTGTGTGGAATTAGGAAATTGTTCTTAAAAGAGACTGAATGAAAAAAATTTTGTTTTAAAATATCACGATAAGTTCTCAAAATAATAATTTTTAGCCAGCCATTTTTGGCAAGTTAAAAAAAGTTATTACTAATGCGTTCTAGAAAATTAACGTTAGAACGAAATAATTTTCTCAGAAAAAACAAACAAAAAGAGAAGTTAAAATATTTTAAAATAATTCATAAACTTTTTTCTTCGAAAAGCAATGTATTAAAGCATCAAAACTTCAAATGTTCAGTTTGAATGTTTTACAGAACATTACTAGTATATTCGTAATTTTTAAAATATAGTTTACTCATCTTAATATATGCATTAATTAAAATACGCGTCGTTTATATTAATGCCATACAACGAAATTTTGTTACGTACAGTGACTGGCGTTAATTAGAAAAAAATATTTCTTAAATACAATAGTAAACTGTTTTTTTAAAACTTTCACTTCCTGGCCATAGTTTAAATTGCCAGCTTCACTCTTTTAAGTTGCGAAACAATTTTGTAACAACTGTCGAAACCATTAAAAGAAATGTGATTTGTAACACTCTTTTAATGGAACACATTTTGACCCAAGTTAAACTAAAATGTGACCGCAAATCACCGAGTGTGACTAATCGTACGTTTTTCTCATCACACAGCAAAAAATCTAATGATCTGTGAAGAAACGCTGGTGAATTATTTTCTACTCTGGTAACTGGGTTATTTCACTTATTCAGAAGAATTGCTACTTGATTCCTCTAACACTAATGAAATCTGTTAGAAAAAGTGGTAACAAGCTAAATCAGTCGAACCCAACCTTGGGGCGCTCGCCACCTAAGGGACGGTTTGGCTCTTTAAGAAGGCTATAAATTCAAGAGGGGTGATAGGGGGTCGATGAGTGTTCAAATGACAAAATAACAACAATAAAAGGCCAATAGATATCGAAATTGAAAACATATATAAAACCGATTGTTAAGAGTTCAGACAAGGAATTACAAGAAAAAAGGAACGAATTAAAGTTCAGGGGTGTCCTCCTTACACGTCGACTGAACCTTAAGGAAGTATTTCATGATTCATTACCAAATTTACGAATTTCAAATTTTCAGTTTTTGAATTTTTCATTTCAAGTGTCAGTGTTTTTAATTCCCCCAGACTCGAATTTAAAAAAGAAAATAATTTCATAAAAATTTACTGTTTTTGAAAACTTCGTCAATGATCTTAGTTAAGTATTTCCTTTCAAATACCTATCAGTTCGTTTCGGAAAAGAAAGAGGAGAAAAAAAATAAAAAAGGTACTTTTATTTATTTGTTTATTTTTTAGTGTCAGAGTGTTTGGGTGGAAATTATTTATCGTATACATTTTACTTCAAACTGAAAATAGGCATTTATATTTTCAGTGGTATCAAGATTTCGGCCGTGGGCAGGTAAACGGCAGTATCTGCAGAAATTAGTTTTCGAGATAGTTGAAGAAATGTGTGACGGATTCAATACTAACAATAGGGAAATTTTAGAATTGGATGGCTTTTTTCTTCGCCTCTATTTCAGCGGAAACCAAAAAAGCGTGCTTGTACAATAAAGCTAACTTATAATGGATGACAAAAATGCAAAAAAAAAAAAAAAATTAAAAATGAAACATTTGCAGTTACTGCCCTTTACTTGCACACGACAGATTTGATTTACTTTGTTGTGGGCAGGTAAATGGCAGTATCTGCAGAAATGAATTTTCGAGATATTTAAAGAAATTCTGTTTTGAATTCAATACTAACAAGAGGGACACGTTGGTATTAGACGTTTTTTTTCGCCATTTTTTTCTGAGGAAATCAACTAAGCAAGCTTGTACAATAAAGCTAACTTATTATAGCTGACAAAAATGCAAAAAAAAAAAAAAAGTGTAAAATGTACAGTTACTGCCCTTTACCTGTCCACAGCAGTAATAGCTCCATGCTCTTCTGTTTTTTTTCCTTTTTTTTTTTTTTGGAGGAAGAAAAGAGGGGTGGGGGTTGATTGGTTTTATTGGTATCAATCTATCTCTAGAGGTGGGCGATGGGAGCTAAAAGGTTAGGAACCACGATGCTAATTGAAAAAATGTACGTTGAGTATTTAGTACTGGTATTAATCGTACTTAATCATTTTAACCCTAAATTGAAGAAGTGATTTTTTTGTAACGTAAGTGATGAGAGAGCGTGTATGTCACCCCAGAGTTATATTTCTTCTGCATTCCACAAAACTGAGCAAATTAAGCTACGAACATTTTCAATGATTTTTGTACTATTTATTAATAAATATAACTAAAACAGTACCCTAGACGATATACAAATACATATAAAGCTATATATGTAAACATGCATTTGAACTTAAAAGTCTAATTTTTTTAGTGGGAAGAGGCGCTCACCTCACCAGTTAAAGGTTAATATGACACTCTTTATGCTCTCACCTAGACAATAAACAATGGGGACAAACATTAATAACACTGACCTATGAAGCAATATGCTAGAATCCAAACTTTATTTCGACTAATTTATTTGCGTCTAATACTTTTAATAGGGTTGGTTGGGGTAAGTGGAACCCTTTTTAAGAATAGTTCGTTTTTGAAACCTTCTACAAAAATTTTAAAACAAAAGAATTTTAACTTATTGTCTTATTTTATCTTGGACATTATTAATAATAAAAGTTCAACATTATTTTCTAAAATAATGCTTTAAATATTCTTACCGATTATATTTTGCAAAAAATCGGATTGGTGTCCCACTTACCCCATAGTAAGGGGTACGTGGGTCATTCCCCTTTTAAATTTAAATGAAGCCCTTGTAAAAAAGGGGTAAGGGGTCTTACATAATAAAGTATGTAAATTTTTAGTGTGAAATTATTTCTTTGTAAATGCATCCATTTAGGAGATATTTACTGTCATTTAAAGCTGTGTAACGAAAAATTTTAAAACAAAAAACAAAATAATTTCATTTGTGAAATTTAATGAAAGCCTATAGGTATATATTTTACTTTGGCATATAAAGGTGTGTTTCATGAACGTAATACAGTTAATTAAGATCAATTTGAGTAAATTTGCCAAAACTAGAAGTTGTAAAAGAAATTGGAAACACTAAATGACTGCGTCTATGTAAAGTTGGCTAAGGAAGAACCATTATCGTTTCATCCTCAGTAATTATTCCAACATCATCTGCACTATTCCAATAAAAAGTGTCACTATTTATGTTCGTTCTTGCAAATTCAACAGTATTTTTTAATTTGTATCATCAACTTCCAACATTAGACTTACTTAAATCTTAATGATTTTCTTTCATGTATGTTTCACAAATACATAATCCCACCAAAAACATTCTGTAAAAAACTAGCCAAGTCTCGATGGAGCTGTTTGTTAATCTCTAAAATGTAATGAAATCTAAACAAAGTCATGACAAGTCGAAGGTTCCTTACTGCGATTTCTTTATTGTTATAGTTAATGTTGTGTGACTTGGCCGTTAAACATTCTTTACACGTTAGTGGGTACAAGTCAATTTTGTTTACACGTTTTCCAAGAGGCAATTTTCCATCGTCAATGGGTAGCGGTTCTGGCGACAGATTGGTGCAATCGTGTCATGGAGCACCTGTTTTTGTACCCTTGTGTATACTCTTTAACGGCTAAGTCACACAACATTAACTATAACAATAAAGAAATCGCAGTAAGGAACCTTCGACTTGTCATGACTTTGTTTAGATTTTATTACTTTTTAGAGATAAACAAACAGCTCCATCGAGATTTGGCTAGTTTTTTGCAGAATGTTTTTGGTGGGATTTCACTTCTTTTGTAGAAACATTTAATGTGTGTGATGTTCGAGTAGACTAAAGTTAGGCTAGATTAAATTTGAAGATGTGTCCCACTACGCTGGACTTTCGCAATGACAGTCGATTTTTTGATGTACCAAGAGTAGAAGGGGGCATTACCATATCTAATACAGCTGAGACCAGCTGAGGGTTCTTCATTAGATACTTCAGACTTTCGATTTTTGATATCAAATGAAGCGGCCCACCAAGTTGAATATTTTTTGTAAAGGCGGTTAGCCTAGTTTTTATAGTTTTCCCTTTATGTAGTCATCAAACCTTAACTCTGTACCAAATTTCACCTCTCTGAGTTTATGGGAAGTACTAGTTCTATTTTGATGATCATGAGTGAGTGTCATAAATGCGAAACTTTGCTTTCGCTTAACTTCGGAACTAAATGACCTACAGACTTGAAATTTCGGATTTCCAGTGTGTGATTATAGCTTACTGGATGACGAAAATTTCTGCGTTCTGGTCTCATCAGAAGGTTCTCAAATAGGGGCCTGAAAATGCGACGAAATGGTTCCAGTAAAGATGGTACGGCAGTGTTTGCTTCGCGCTCGACTTGGCTGGGGCACTGCCGTGCCCCTCGATCACCAGCTTTAGCAGTTTTTGTAGCTGAACTATTAATTCCTATTAAGTCATCATAGTTGTCTTGTGTTTCACCAATACAAATATTTAATCAGAGATGCTTTTGATTTTAAAATCCCTATTATTGTAGGGGGATCTACTTACCCCATAGTGAGGGGACCCACGTACCCCGCATAGGAAAAATGTACGGGGTAGGTGGGACCCTTCCTTTTAAACACTTACTAATAATATTCTGTACAAAACTTCTTGTTGCTGTATAAACTTTAAGTTAAATTATACGTGAAAAATTGATCATCATAAAAAAAATAATAAAAATTAACCTGGAAACACTTCTTTACAAAATGTTGCTTAAACTCGTTAAAAAAAAAAAATCAGATTTTTTTTTTTTTTTTTTTTTGACTAAGTGCTATGACCTAGAAAAAAATTCAACGAATCCTAAATGTGTGCAAAACTTGGGATTGCAACACCGGACCAAAAATTCAATACCGCTATTCAGTATTTTTAGAACGTGATATCGGAATACCGGTATTAATACCGGTATTTGAAATTTCTCAAAAAGTGCCTGAAAACACATTGTTTCGTCACTACATTTCATAATTTTGTACAAAAATTGTATCATTATGAAAGCGTATTGTGAAAAAATATAAAATGAAGGAACAAATGTCATAATAAAAAAATCAATACTAGTAAAAACCATAATGCATCTATTGAATAGTCTCTAAGCCTGGAACTTATTTTAGTGCTCAACTTTCCTACAGTTGAAACTACTCTTTCTGAATTCACGCAGGCCGGTGGTACTGTTAACAATGCGTTATACACCCTGGGCCACGCCATCCCTATGTGCGAGGCCGTGCGGTATACGACGGCGCCCGAGTCAAAAAGGCGCTGAGCTCTACTAATCAAAAATACTCCAAATGAGAGGAGGGGGGATCTCTCCAACCATAAAAATAAAATTGAACTTTTCATTATATCCAGGACCCGATCAAGCCAAAGTGATGTACAGACCCTGGCAAAATTTGGTGCTCCTCACAAGAAAATTTACACATTTTTCATGTGGAAATTTCCAAAAAAAAAGGGCAAGAAATGAAGAAATTTACCCTATTTTGGTGCCCAGGTCCATGAACCTGCCGGACCGTGTATCTAAAGGTGGTGGTAAAATTACACTGATTGAAACAAGCAATCCTCTCGCTGCCTATCTAAAAGGAAAAATTATTGCCTCGTCGTGTCTAAGCATTTTCAAAAGCGCAATCTTTTACACTGAAAGCACTGGTCTGTTGCATGTCATTTTTCGATAAACCCTTTTGTGTGTGTGTGTGTGTGTGTGTGTGTCTTTCTTTCGTATTGTGTGTATTTCTATTATTTTTTTAATTTAAAGCTAGTTGAAATTTCTTTCCTGAGGGACGATACTTTTCCAATATTAACATCATTTCTCTTAAAGAGGGGGGAGGGGGGGTGTTGACTTCTTATTAGCCCTTCGGTTTGAAATTTACGATAAAGTTGACTAAATTTGATCTTGTTGGTTTCTTTTATTCGTTTTAGCTTTCTTTTGAAAATTCCTTGCAATTACAATTATGTAAATATTAGGACTCGACCGATGCATCGGCCTGGCCGATGCATCGGCGCCGATGGTTCAACAATTTAGCCATCGGCATCGGCATCGGCGGCCGATGCTAACTTGCAGGAAACATCGGCCCATCGGCCTTAAAAACATCGAAAAGCCGATGGAATTGGCCGATGTTTTTGAAAAAAAAAAAGACCTTTGTTTTACTTTTTAATACAAAGTAAAGGGAGTTGTTGTTTTCAAACAAAATTGTTTACTTAAATTTCAGTATGAATTTATATTTTAGTCACCCCTGAAAGAGTTTTTAATACTGCATTCAGGTACCAAACACGTTAATTATTGCGTTGTTTCTTGCGGCTGGATGCACGTATGTATCTCTCATAAGTCATAACTAAAAAATGGTAAGCTGTAGAAGGCTAAATTTTCGCCTGTGGGAAGTGCGCACGTTCCAGTTGTGACCTTCCCTCTTTGTTTTCGATCGGATGTTCTAAAAAGCCTATTAACTGATTTTTTGTGGCTATTAATTACTTATTTCAATGCAAAACTAATATAGCGTCTCAGACTGACGATCATTTGGTGATAAATTACCGAATTGGAGACCGTGGAAACAAATATGAGATGGCGAAACCGGTTTTGTTTCATTTTGTTCGATTCCCGTTGAACCGACGGTAATTTTTAATTTTTCGATGTTTGTAATATGAATCACAGTAATGCAGTCTTTTCTGTATCGCTTCGGCGGAGCTACAAGATTGGGGCCCGTCGAAATACGTTTTGGGGCCGTATTTCTCTATCACAGAAGTTGTAAAACATTTATCAAAAGCATTGTTGTAACTCCTACGGTGCCCCTATGGTTATGGGGACCTCGCGCAATTGCAACATTTGCTACATTTTAAATCCGCCACTGCACATCAAAACAAACTCGAGTGCAAGTTTTAAAAGGGTTTTTCTGCTCAATGTTTATTATTATTTTGAACTCTATTTTTTGCGACTATTTTTTGTATTTCCGAGAACACTTGCGTGCTCCTCCTCCCACTCCCTCAATTTCTGAAATTAAACTAAAGTTGTACTTCTGAGTTGTTTAAAACTAACACCATTCATAAAATTAGAGATTTTTTTTTCAAGTTTTATCTATTGTTTAGGAAGAGTTTAGAGCATTAATTAGAAATTGATTAAAGACGTTTTGAATTGTGACATAATTCGGAAAACAAAGAGATTTTGAATTTTTCTTCGGAAGTGCTGAAGTAGATTCAGAAACTCTTCCGAGGCGTATGTGGTAGCGCTTCTGTACTAAAAAAATTAAGCCGAAGTTGGGGCCGAAGTTTAACATTGTGAGTTACTCCAAAATTAGAGGGTGACCCCCTAATCCGCCCTCGTCGTTTCAAGCATTTCTTAAATATTTAGCGATTATTTATTTTGGTCAAGAAATGTCATTTTGCGTATTTTTTATACTTGCTTATTTTTTATACCTATATTTTGTAATGCGTCACCTATTTTGCATCATTAATAGCGATCGATTTTTTTTCTGTTGTAACTATTTTTATGTATTTATATAAAATCAATGAATAAGTTATTTTTGTTTTCATCATATGTTTAATAATATGTTATAGAAAAGTTTCAAGGATTTTCTACCATGCAATTTTTTAAATTTCAGAAAATTATTGTTAAATTGAAAAATTTAATTTGAACGTGTTTGTAGTGCTCCATAAAAGATAAATCAATCAAATTGTTCAATATTAAGTGTGCTAACATCAAATCAAGTAGTATGTATATGTATTCAGTTATTAACTTGGGGTAAATATTGAGTTTGTTTATTGTAGCTGCGTTTTAAAAATCTCACTCATTTCGTGGCTATTTCTTTTTTCCGCAAAATTTACGCCACTGTTATATATTTTATGAAAAATGCCATATTTTCTATTCATAAACTGTAAATAAGTATAAAAATATTCCTATTATGATTTAATATTGTAATTTATCTGTTACCTTTTTTGTTTAACTTGATGACTAAAAAATGTCTACGTGCAATCTTTCCACTTTAATAGCGTAATTTGTTGACGGTTTCATAGTTTTTTTTTTTTTTTTGAATGATTAAACAACATAATTTAATGCTTTTTAACTATGTTTAGTTCACATAAATCGAAACATTATTACAATATTACTGAAATCTTAGTTATATGTTCAATTTAAAAAAAATCAATTGGTTATTAAACAGTCTCTTTGTTTTTCCTCCAATTTTTTTTTTTTTTTTTTTGGCTATTATTCTTCGTCTTCCATCATACAGCAGTCAAAAAAGGAGAAGCATAACTACACCCTATACAGATTGTACGTAGTACGATCCAAAAGTTCGAGGGATAAGCTGTATAAAACCTTACCCAGAAAAGTTCACATTACCGAAGCATATCCACCTACAAAAGGTCATCTTGAAGGACTATGTACTTCTGACAGTGTTCATATAACTTTTGGAAAAACTCCTGGAAGCCATTTTTCACTACCTTCTGTGATGCAGCTTTATCTTCTCCTGACGGAAGAAAGCGGCGTCCATGCAAATGTTTTTTTTTTTTTTTTTTTGCTGGGAACAGGTAAAAGTCACACGGAGCTAAGTCCGACGAAACGTGATGTTATTGGTTTGTCATATCAGAGTATTGACCAATCGAACCGTGAATCCTCAACATGAAAGTCGCCTTCTTCCCCACGATGAAGTCAAAGCAGCAGCGAAAGAGCCCTTACAGGAGGTTGCGATAAATGTCTTCCAGGAGTCCTTCTAAAAGCTATACGAACGGTGGCAGAAGTGCATAGTCGTTCAAGGTGACTATTTTGTAGATAGATTCACGGTAAATTTTTATACAACTTGTCCTCGAACTTTTAGATTATACTACCTACGTATGAGTTTTCAACTTACTATTTCATAACGTTTTTGAGTGACGTAAGTTTACGCGCATGAAAACATCACAAGAGAATTTGCGATAATTTTAAATAAGGAAGCTTTCAAAATGGATATTTCGGTCATCTATATGTTCTTAGGTACATATGCATGTACATATGCGCAGAAAAAACTTGTGAAGTTTAAATTGGATGATCGTAAAATAAAAATTTAGGTCGGAATCTGATTTTTTTTTGGGGGGGGGGGGAGTATTACAATTCCTTATCCGTAGAAAGGAAGTAAAGTGGAATGAATCAATGATCCTTTAAATCCCTGACAATTTTATCAATTTATTTCTGTTAGATTTTTTTTTTTTTTGCCATCGACCAACAGCATCGGCCATCGGCAATCGGCCATTTGGAGGAAAACAATCGGCCAACGGCCATCGGCCATCTTTGAACAATCGGCCAACAATCGGCATCGGCCCATCGGCCAAAAAATGCCATCGGTCGAGCCCTAGTAAATATCTGAAAATATCTTTGAATTCGTGGAACATATTTATGCTTTTACTCTATGCAAATTTTCAAGGCAATGTATAACTTCTAAATATTATCTTGCCAAGTATGAAGCCAAATAGTGAGACGGCACAACAAACCCATACTGGTGCCAACAAATTGCCATTTGTAATGCTAACAAGAAATAGTGTTTGTCAAAATTTAGTACAGTTGAGACAAATATTTAAGAAAAAAAATCATAAAGCATTCCTGCAATTGATGGTTTGAATAAATTGTTCAGCGGACAAGGGAGGTTGCATTGAAAATTACACTCGAAATTAACTTTCCCAAAAGGGAAAATGATCTATCAAGGAAACTGAAAAAATAAATACATGGTGAACAAAATACTTTTGTTTAATGATATTCTATTAGTTCATGTTTTTGAAACTAAATTTTTTACATCAATAATTGATTTCGGTTCTGTATAATGGGAAAATAAATGTACATTTAAAATATAAGTAAATACAGTCGGACTCCGATGTATATATATATATATATATATAATGAATTCATCGGGACTCAAACTTTTATACCTTAAATAGGGGTTATTCGTAATATCGGGGTGTGAAAAAAATTTTTAAAAACTGCACTTACCTTATTATAAACCCTTAATAAGCAACTGCGCAAAAATATTCATAATTAGAAAGTGTGCCCTTTTTATTTAGCATTTCACGACTTATTACACACTAGTTAATTTGAAATTTTAAACTACTGAGTAAATAGATTTTTGACAATTTCCTTGATAGTTGACTCGAAATAGTTATCTTTCGACTTTATGGAGAAAAGAAAATACCGTGTCATTTGCATCCTGCTGCATGAAATATGTTTTTATAGTTTCCAGGCCATGCAAAGCATTTGAAAAAGAAACCGTTTTAATGGGAGTTTCGTTATCGTTTTCTGCATCAGAATCAATATTCGTTGGTTGTCCCTCGCCCGTCAAAAATTACTGTTTCCAAGAAAAGTCTTTTTCTGCGTCGGACAATATGGATTTAACTTATGGAAATAAGTTCAATATTTCCTAACTTAAATTAACAAAAAAAAAAAAAATCGGCTGTTGAAATAATTCGTTAATTCGGGGTTTATTATTTACTTTAGTCGGGGAAAAAGAAAAATTCGCTGAATCGCGAAATTCGTTAAATAGCGGTTCGTTAAATCGGGGTCCGACTGTATTTAATAAGTTAAATTGAAAATTCTTGCATTAAAACTATTTATTATTTTCAGCTAATACCGAAAATACCGGTACTTTCCTCAGCAAATACCGGTATTACGAAATTGCAAAATTACTCAAAATACCGGTATTCGGTATACCGGTACACCGCTATTGCAATCCCTATGCAAAACCAATCACTGTGATGAAATTTAACATGATTAGTGCAAAAAAGTTTGAATAATTTATCCATATTTCAGTTTTAGGGGGGTGACCCACTTCCCCCAACCAACCCTATTCAAACCTACAGAAATAGCTAACATATGAAAAGATTCTGAACGGTTAAGTTCAGAATCTTTTCATATGTTAGCTAAACATATGTTTGTTAAAAACGCATTAATAAGCATACTTTGTTGTTGAAACGAAAAAGCAAGAAAAAACACCCTACTATGTACGTATTAAATAAAAATTAAAACTGGGGGGAAAATAATAACGTGTCATCGGAGTGACTTTGCCATATATGGGGTGGATTTGTCCTCTTTTTAAATGTTGACAACTTTCTTTATTCGTTCAGATAGAAGAACTGCACTCAATGAAAGGTTTAAAACTTGCGTTTGTTGTCAAGCTTCAGAAGTGATGCAAACTAGCATTTGAAAAGTGCCCGTATGTTGCAAAGTCACCCCGATTGACGGTCAACTCTTATTGAAAAGAATGCTGCATTTAGCATCCAAGCCCATTTTAAAAGAAAACTTTTTTATTTTATCATCCTGATATATTTATTATTTTGCCTTGCAATATTTCAAATATTAATTGCAAAACGTTTTCCCTCAATAAAACCGTTGCAATTTGTAAGAAGAGATAAAACTCTCCAAATTTAACGAATCGTGAGCAAAATTTGTGGAATAAGGATTTTTTTTTTGCCGGGGGGGGGGGTCACAGTGACCTCCCATAACCTCCCATCAGGGTGTATCTGACTATAGCATTTAAGAAAACTTTTATTCCTCTTTCAGCCCTGCAAAAATTGCGCCAGATTTCTTGAACGCTCGACTTCGTAATGCACCATTATTCATAAAAAGCAGCTATTAAGCTCTTCCTTCCATTTCTTAATTCAAGTTTGGTACGAATAATGTAAATTTCTCTATTTATTTACTTCATCCTCTGAAATTAATTACTGAAATTGTGAAATTTGTTAAACCAATCAGACTTGCCTGCCTACCAAAGTGCAGACTTTATATGGTAGTTACGGGTCCCGCATTAGAGTTATTGGAGTTGAAAAGTGAATGAAAATCAACTGCACTTTGTTAAGAATTTTAAAGTATTAGTATTGCGTTTGAATATTAGAAAATAAAGTTAATCTTCTCATACTTATCTAACAAATTATGTAATGTTGTTCATGTCATGTGTTTTTTGATCATCATTCATCGAAAAAAGCTGAGAACAAGCTATAAATTTCAGAAATTAGTAAGATTACTATGTAGAATTATTTTACATACTTTCAAGAAAGTATCCCTGATATTCACGAAGATTTAAGCATTTCTTTCAAAACTACGAATTTTATTTCAAGGTGTTTGGCTCATAACACGCAAAGTTTTCCATTAAAGTTTGCCAAACTTTCAGAAAACTTAACAACATACAAGAGAAGTATAATAGTGGAATTTAAAATTAAAATCTTGAAAATTTGATGAAATATGGACATTTAAAGCAATTAATTTTTCACTGCGCATTCAACTAAATTCCAACACATCATAAAACTCCAGATGAATATCTTAAAAATTCAAAAAGTTATCAGCGATCTAATGAGTCGAATTAGAATAACTCTTGGAAAGACGATGAATTGTGAGGGATCGTTCTCAAATAATCTGTTTTTATCATGAATCACAGAGAACGATTGCAAGCAAATGTTGCAAACTTGCAAACGACCCCTTACGTTTCGTCGCCTATCCAAGGGTTATTGAAATTCGGCTCATTAGATCGCTGATAACTTTTTGAATTTTTAAGATATTCAACTATCTTTCGTGCATGCGCAGTGAAAAATTAATTGCTTTAAATGTCCATATTTTATCAAATTTTCAACATTTATATTTCAAATTTTAGTACTCTACTTCTCTTATATGCTGTCAAGTTTTCTGAAAGTTTGGTAAGCTTTGATGGAAAACTCTGCGTGTTATGAGCCAAAAACCTTCAAATAAAATTCGCAGTTTTGAAAGAAATGCTTATTTTTTCCGGAATATCACTGATGCTTGCTCAAAAATATGTAAAATAATTGTATACAGGGTGTTTCAGAACTCTTGGGCAAAACTTTAAGGGAAGATAGTACACATCAGGACAAAAAACATAATGGCAAAAATAAGGGTCCCAAACGTCTTTCGAAGGAGATAGGCGCCATTGAAGTTTAGTGTTAGCATTTTTAACCCGATAAAGATAAAATTTCAAATTAAAATGAAAGTAGAGTCACGAAAGTAATGGGACGGAAGTGACATCATAGATTCGTGAGTATTTTACATCAACTTGGGATGTGCTGAACAGTACATTAGGGTGTGCCGAAAAAATGATATTTTCTAGAAGCAACTTCGAATAGCCAAAAAAAAGTTGTGTATTTACATCCTAAACATGAGAAAAATAATAAAAATAATTAATATTTATGTCTTCAGATCGCGCATTGGAAACAAAGTTTGAAAAAAAGGTAAAAAATGGTCAATTTTCAAATATTTTTATAAAAATTAAAATGTTAATTTTTTTTTTGTTCTAATAGCGTTCAAATACTTTCTTTTAATAGTCTTTTCATACATCTTTCAAAAATGTTACATTCCTTTACAGTTTTTAGTTCGCGCATTAGCAGCGAAGTTACGTGAAGATAACCAAACATCGATGTTTTTAGCTTATTTTGCACATTGCAGTATTTCTTCTTTTTGATCCCGGTTATAAATTATTTGTACAATAAATGTGCAATAAACAGCTCTTTGCTGGAAATGTATCTATATTTAATTGCATTAGCAACCCAGAACAAACCTTAAGTAGGTGGTTGCACTTTGTGTTTCCCCCTGCAATTCCCAATAAGAGTAGTTATTTACAGGACTTATATATTTTTTAAGTTACTTATATTCACAATAATTATGTTATTTTAAATAAGTTTCTACGTTTCGATCAAGGTTTGAAGTTGGACTTACAACTCAGTTTTGGCATTGCTGTTGGCGAATATAAAGTTTTTCTTATAAATCTATCTCCTGCGTCTTAATACCTTACCTCAAATGAATTTCTACAGATTCACTGACCAGTTCCACAATCTTTCAACTGCCCGAGTTTGATATGGGAATTTTTAGAATGCGTACTTAAGCAAATATTTAGTTTCTAGAGAAATGATAAAATATCCTTTTTTTCCACTCCATCACTGAAGTGGAGGTAAGTTGGTAAGTAAGCACGTTGGTCAATCAAATTAACTATTATAGTTCGAAGCTTCAAATCTTAATATTGGTGGACGAAATTCTCTTATAGCTAGAGAAGCGTTTCGTGATGGGTAATTTTTTGCGTTGTACTGTACACCCTAGTGTAATTCAATTCCTTTGTATTTTGCCTTTAGTCAACACGCCCATGACCAATAACAATTTCTCAAAAATGGCGAAGTTCTTTGAATCACCGGATCCACGATGTTTAAAAGATCATCAGACACCTGACTTGAAGATGTTTGTAACTTTAAATAACTGTACAGATTCACGGGAGTTAGTTTTTTTCTCTAAATTTTTATTTTATCGAATCATGGAGACATAATTTTTAAAGATATAACTTACGTGCTCAGTACTTTAGTTTGAAAAATATACAGGCAAAGTACTCCGTTAGCATGTGTTAAGGAATGCTAATGACTGAAAGGTATCGGCTTTGGGAGGATCAATATAGCATTTTTCTTTCTATACTATACTGAAAATGTCCATCAAATATACTTGTGCTCGTTTTTTAAGTCAGTTTTTAATGCTTCGATTTCTTCCAACCAAGTTCTCCCTTAGTTATAATATTTAATTTTACAATAACAGTTGAATGCATAATTCAGTAAGTTTTCCTCTTATACACTACGGCTGTTGAAAGGGTTATTAAACTGGTTAGTGAGTCGATAAGTTGGGTAGTTTGGGATGAGACGAGATATGGATTAATGTGACTAATTTTATGCTCGCGATCATCAATGTAAAAATTGAGTCACCAGTTGAACTTCAAACTTTGATCCGAACGTAGAAACTTGTTTAAAACAATATAGTTATTGTGAATGTAAGTTATTTTACAAATATATTAGTAATGTAAATAACTACTCTTCTTGGGAATTGCTGAGTGGAGTACAAAGTGCAACCACCTATTTGGGTTGGGTTCTGGATAGTTAATGCAATAAAATATGATTACATTCATAGAAAAGAGCTGTTTAGAGCACATTTACTGTAAAAAGAAAAATTCTGGGATCTAAAAGAGGAAATATTGCAATGTGCAAAATAAGCGAAATATATCGAGTTTTGGCAAATTTCACTTAAATTTGCGGCTTATGCGCCAACTAAAATTTGTAAAGTAATGTAAATATTTTCAAAGATATATGAAAACACTATTAAAAGAAAGCATTTAAACAGTGTTAGAAAAAAAAATTAAATTTTAATTTTTATGAAAATATTTGAAAATTGACCACTTTTTTCTTTTTTGTCAAATTTTAATCCCCCACCTGACTAAGGGAAATCAATTCGTTGTTTTTTCTAGAGGCTTTTTTTTTTTGGTATAATTTACATTGAGTACACCCCCTTTGCCCCCTCCCCCTGGAAAAATTTGAAATAACGGGCCTGCCCACTTCATTCCTGTAATATCACAAAGTTTTACAGAATTTTAAAATCCAATAATGAAATAGCTTTGTTATGTTTTTCCTAGATGGCGGCACAAACTACAGTAAAACGGCTCGGAAATTAATGCTGATAAAAATTTTCAAGAATAAATGAATCCCCCTTTCAGTAGAACAGCCACAGAAGGGATTTTGGGGTTTACCCCCCCCCCCCTCCAAGAACTAGAACACATTCATTTCCTCCGTACAAATCAAGCAAAAGAACAATATTTGTACTTTTCCAAGTGGGAGAGGTTTCAACAAAATATTTTACTGATTTTAATAATCGGGAAGTAGCCACACATTTCTTCTTAAATATGTATTAAATCTTCAAGTGATTTTAATATTTCATGATGAGCACTTCTCTGTATAAAAGAGCTAAAATGGTCTTAATTAGCGTAACAGGGTATCATGGTCTCGCAGCACTTCCAGCCCTGCACAGATTTTATTTTAGGGAAACCTAGTAATTGACAGAGCCGAATCTACGGGGGGGGGGGGGGGGGGGCATGCTGGGGTTCTTGCCCCGGGCGGCGCGGCGGCAAGTTCGAGTGGTGCTCCAGAAAGCGGACTTGCACACCCGCCCACGGACCGGTGTGACTCCCCCCCCCCTTTGTGAGTTCTTTCGGCTTCGATTTTTTTTTTTTTTTTCACTTCCGAAACTGTTTACCTTTGTTTTCTTTTTTGTGCCTTGGAAATATGCGCGACTTCCGCTATTTTTTTCTTACGCCCTCGAAAATGTGCGTCTTCGGCTTTTTACACAAACCTGGACTCCGAAAGGGCTTTGGACGTACTTGACGCCCTCTTGGGGGACCTAGTCCACCCCTGGTTGCTTTCGGCAGGGAAAATAGGTGCAAAAAACTAAAAAATTTTAAAAGATAGGATAAAATCGCATGGGTGAGATTTTTTGCTTTCTCGTGTATTTTGCTGACGATTGAAATTAAGTAATAGTCTTTTATTTTTAAAAACAGTTGCATATTTTCAAAAGATGTCAGTAAAATGAGGTGGTGAGCCAGCAAGCGATTCTTTACACAAGTGTTTTTATGTGAGACAGGATAAGTAAGCACTTTTAGTGGGACTGAACTGGAACACATGCATTAGCCGCCTAAATAAGTTTCGTCCTTATAATAAATTAAATAATAATTTACTGAATATTGATTGCTTCCTCGTTAATCAACTTCTGGCTCCTGTTGTAGGCGTCGTCCTACCACCAAAGGCGGTATATTTCAAGGGGCGGCACATTTCATGCTCAAAATCATACAATTGTTTTTCCTTTAAAAATATTATAACTCGTCCTATTATTAGAAACGGGGGGGGGGGAGCCTGGAAACTTTCCTGCGGGCATTTAAAAGCACTCGCGTGTAAACATATGGCTCTCCGTCATGGTCACAAAATGGAGGAAAACAGTGTCGACTGTTGAAAAAAATACTGCTAACTTTGTTCTGTAGTCTTTATTGTGCAACTATTAAATATGAATATTTGGAGATTTTGGTGCAACATCTGGTGCAACATTTAACTTAGGTTATAGCTGAATCATCTGGCTAAGAACATTGTCATTGAGAATTTGCTGCTTACTAACAGAAATGCTATAAGGATCATATATTGAGATCTTATTTCAAAACACAAACCTTCAACTACATTTTATTGAAAATTGTGCTGTTGGCTTAGACCCATGCCACAATGGTGCAACCAAAAGGAGGAGGGGGAAGGGACCCGCCCCCCAGAAGACTGCGTACAGTTAGTACAGTATTTTTTCAAAACCATTCCATATTGTTAAAGAAAAGAAACGGACGCGCCTTGGGAAAGCAAAGTAATTTTAATAGGAAAAAATATTGAATGTTGGGGAGAAATCTGAATTTCTTTTAAAAAGAGCCTTAAAAATGTTTATAGTTGCAAACTGTTTATCAGTTAATCGCTTCTCACACCTCCTATTGCTCTCATTTTTCCCTCCTCCTTTTTTTTCTTTTTCCTAGACTACCAAAAATTAGGAAAGTCTTCAAAATGCTACGCTTTGGAAGCCCCCTCTCCCAGTCAAAGTCATTCAAGAGCATCTCAAATTTCGTTTCCAAGGCTTCAATTTCGCAAAATTCCAGTTTAGAACTAACACCTCGCCTTCTGACAACATCAAAAATCGTTTAAGATTGCTTTTTCGGAACTGCAATTTTGAATAATTGCCGAGCTCCAAACGTTACCAAATGTGGTCTACAGTGAAGTTTTTAAGACTTCAATTTCCGAAAATTTCTGGACAAGGCCCTCAAACTCCCTTTTTCTAATACCATCCAATTCGCCAAAAATAGGATTTTTAAAACAACAATTCATTGAGGCGCTTAGCACGCAGTCCCCTTAAAATAAAGTGAGCTGATGCTCCAGTAATCTGAAAATGCAAAAACTACAATTCCGAAAAATGGAGAGCTTTAAATCCCTCTCCCTATTATCACTGAATAGTGTTTAAAACTTCGTCTTTTAAGACTTCTATTTCGAAATGTTTTTGGGGGAGAGCCCCAGAGCACCCTCTTCCCTAACATCATCAAAGTTTGTCTGCGTCTTGGAACTTCAATTTCGAAAAATTGGTGGAGGGGTGATCGATTTCACTCTAGTTTTCAAAGAAATAGATGATAAATAGTACCTAAGTCCCATCCCTTACCCAAACGTCAATAAATATTGCCCATAAGAGCATTATTAGAACTTTATTTTCTAAAAATTTCCTCTTAAGTCCTCACGAAACTTTCTCCCATAACATCACCAGAGACACTTTAAACTTGTGTTCTTAGGACTAAAATATCAAAAACTTTTCCGGGGGAGAACCCCCGGGACTCCCCTTTCACATAGGGAAAGTTTTAAGTGTGCCTCCCCCCTTTCCCCAAATATTTTCTGGTTGCATCACTGGCAGGTGTTTTTTTTTTCAACCGTAAAAAAGGGGGGGGGGGGGAGCAAAAAGAATTTACAGACATTTGCGGTTGATTTTATTGCAGTATGTAATTGCTTCAAACGCACCAAATCCTCCTGAACTTGTAGAGCAAATGAAGAAACCTGTTGCTCTTTCTGCAAATGTAGTACCGACGGTTTGAAACCAACTTGTAACACAAATTTTTAAAATATACTTTTTAGATTATACTAGATATTAGTTTTCTACTTATACTGTACTTTTAAACTTAAATTTGAACATGTTTCAACGCATTTGATATCTGCATTATTTTTTTCATATGTCAATTAATAAGTAATATACAAAAAATAACCAAATATCTATGAATTTATAGCAATAGCTAAAACACATTGCAATTCCCGTTAAAAACACTAATTGCAGCATTTTGACTAAAATTTTCGATCAAATCAGTTAAGTACTAATATATATATATATATATATATATATATAAGAGCATTTATTAGAGTAAACTGCCGCCATCTTTAATGACGTTATATCTAGAAAATGTATCAGCTGGCCGCTGTCGACCCAAGTTTAAAAAACTTTCTAAGACACATAATAAACTCATATGTGATTGAACATTCTCCCTGCTCAAACTTCTACAGAAATGATGAGCATTTACGACAGCTACCGGCCGCCATCTTTGATGACGTCCAGGCCCGCCGTAAGCGGGCGTGCAAGGCGTGCGCCGCACGCCTGAGAAGCGGCAATGGGGCGCCAAAATCAGTTTCAACATGGTAAATCAAGGGAAAAAAATTAAAAAAAAAATCAGCTTTGACTTTCCAAAAATTTTGTTTGCTCAAAACGATGCCCCCCCCCCCTTATAGGAGACCATTCAGTGCGAGAAAATTTAGTAACAGCAAGAAAGAAGGCTCTTTTAACTTCATTCTTAGTACCACCTGTGACCAGTGCTCAATAAAAGCAGGCGGAAGGGAGTCTCATGACCATTTTTGACCTTTTCCAATGTTCACTCAGTTACCAGCCCAAGCAGACCAGATAGCCCTGATGTTCTTGGAAGTATATCAAGACAAGAGGAAAAAATAAATGAAAAGCAACCCTCGAGGCTGGAGAGGGGCTCACGGCTTATTCAGTGGCAGTGTAGAACTTGTTCTGCTTGTGTTTTGTTTGGTCACTTTGCCGCCCCCGTTGGGAGATCAAGCCAAAAAGGTAGTGACGTGCCGGATTGGGGTGTGAAATTAAATGGCTGGTCTTCTAAAGCCCGATATCTTCTTCCCGTAAAAGCAAGGTAATCTTTAACATAGGATCAGGACAATCCGAAGAGGGGGGGGGGGGCGCCAAGAGATGAGAGAGATGGACCCAGTCCGCCCCTGTATGCACTGTGAGGAAATTAATTTATTTCACGAAATGCATCTGTTCCTTAGCAACAGTTGAGCAATTTATAAAAGCTTCGTGCGAGTGCCTTCGGATTTTTGGGATTTCGAATTTTGACCGTCTACTGCAATATGCATTGACAAATATGTATCTTTTGAGCCCTCCAGGAAAATTTTGAAATGATGAACGTATGTGATGCATAAGGTTCGAATTTAATGAAACTTTCCACGACATTTGCCGATAATCTGCCCTTCCAGAAGGTCGGGGAGAAGACTTGTGTAATGATTATCCCTGCTCATTGGAGTCCGGGCCCCAGCCGGAGATGAGATAAAATGTGTTTCACAATTGGGTCATTCCATACAGATTCGGATGAGTGCGCTCGAGCATTTTTAATTTTTTTGAAACTCATATCCCGAAAAGATGCATATGAATGATGTTTAAAACCACTTTTATTTTTTCTCTAACCTTAACCCTTGATTTTTTAGAGGTCATCAAAAGTCATTTTCGCAGTCAAAAATGGGACTTTTAGACCATTGCACTTTGATCCAAATCTAATTGAATAACAATCATGGCAGAACATTTTCCATTTTGATGTTAAAGTAAATAAGATAATAGTCTCACACACTGAGTAATGTACCTGTAACTTAATAATTAAAATAATGGCAGCAGGGCAAAGTTCAAGGTCAAATGTAAAATTTTTACTCATTTCAAAGGGTCATAATTCGCTTAGGGGATAAAAACACAAAGTGAAATATGGCAAAAACTAATCACTGAAGTTACACTAATGAGAAAATATAGCTGTAATTGTGTGTTTGTTTAGCCTTTATAAATTACAGCCCCTCAAATATCAGAAAATTGAGAAAAATGACATTTTTAGACCCCTGTAAACCAAAAGGGGATGGAATTAAAAATAAAATTTCTTGGCCAGTTGAATATTCCATTCAAGTACTATAAATGTTATATATATTTTTTTGTGTATTTGGTTTTTTAAAAAGATACAGGTCTTTCAAATTCAGCCTTTTTTGTAGTTAATTCACACATTAAAACAGAAATAAAAAATGTGAAAACTTCATTGCACTTTCTTAAATTACGTATAGTGTGCTCTATGTAATATATTATACTGGAAAAAGATATTTTAAGTACATAAATAATTATTTTAATTTGATAACTTAGAAATATTTGGACATAAATGAGTAGTTCATACATGATTGACAGCTTAAAAGTTTGACTCTGCAAATAAAATTCCCAATATATCATTTAATCACCACTTTATGCCACCGTATTTAAATATTATCACTAAAATTATTATCCCCTAGCAGGTATGAAGAATAGTGTGTTAGTAAAAAGACTATTAAAAGAAAATACCCATTATTGTCAAAAAAGTTATTACATAGCTTGTGTTGATCACTAAATTTAGAACCCCTGTCATTGTCTTGCTCCTAGTACATTTTCAAAGTATCAAGTTATGAGTGTGCCTTGGTAAAGCATTCCAAAACGCCATATACTTGAGTCACCATTACAACTATAGAACTACTAGGTGAGTTCATTTTTTCAAAACTACACTCAAACAAGAAATAAAAAACGCACTTTTTAAAATTTAAATTTTGTATATCTAATGTTTTTGTATATGTTTAAGGCAATTTAGATATGTTAATGTACAGAGCATATGTTTGTGTGCATTGAAAATTTGTGTGTGTAGATAGTCTATAAATTAACTACTTAAGCTGTCAATCAAGTATGAACTACTCATTCATGTCCAAATATTTCTAAGTTATAAATTAAAATAGTTTTTTTTTTTATACTTAAAATATGTTTTTCCAGTATAATGTATTATATAGGCCATTTAAGAAAGTGCAATGAAGTTTTCACACTTTTTATTTCTGTTTTAGTGCGTAAATTAACTAGCAAAATTGCTCAATTTCAAAGACCTGTGTCTTTTTTAAAAACCAAATACACAAAACAATATATATAACATGTATAGTACTTGAATGGAATACTCAATTGGCCAAGAAATTTTATTTTTAATTCCATCCCCTTTTGGTTTACAGGGGTCTAAAAATGTCATTTTTTGTCATTTTTCTGATCTTTGAGGGGCTGTAACCAATAAAGGGTAAGCAAACACACAGCAACAGTTACATATTCTTATTAGCATGGTTCCAGTGATTATTTTTTCCATATTTCATTTCGTGTTTCCGTCCCCTACGCGAGTTATACCCCTTTGAAATGAGTAAAAATTTTACATTTGACCTTGAACTTTAACCTATTGCCATTATTTTAGTTATTAAGTTACAGCCACGTAACTCAGCATGTAAGACTATCATCTTATTATACTTTAACATCAACGCGTAAAATTAACTGCCTTAAATGTAATTCAAATAGATTTTGGCCAAAATGCAAAGGTCTAAAAGTCCCATTTTTGACTGCGAAAATGACTTTTGATGACCTCTAAAAAACCAAGGGTTAAGGTTAGAGAAAAAATAAAAGTGGTTTTAAACATCATTTATATGCATCTTTTTGGGATTTGAGTTTCAAAAAAAAATTAAAAATGGTCGAGCGCACTCATCCGTTGAATCCAGTGATTGGAAAAACTGCATTTTTTTGTAGCGAACTACAACTACTTTGTCACAAATGTATTTAACTACAACTACAACTACTTTTTTTTAAATGTAGCAACTACAAACTACTTTTGAAATATAGTCGCTACTTCGCTACTTTTCAAAAAATTAGTAAATAAAAAGCATACACATTGAACTAGGGTATTCAGCAAAAAATTAAAGTCGATTTCTCAAGTCGCATACCTCTTATATTTTTCCTCTTATGTAAAAATTGTAAAAAAAGTTTCATATAATTTGAACAACGGCAACACGTGCAGATTTGCATCGAAAAGTGTAAACCAGCACTTGTATACTAAGCCACATCGAAAAAAAAACCCCTTTTTTATAAACTCGAAACTTATGTTGTTAAATCGTTGCCCCTATACCCCACATCCTACATCTACCACAAAAATATTTATTCAAATTAAAAAACATTTAGATATCCCACGCTTTGCCGAAAATTTATATTTATCTTCAAAAAAAAAATGATTTTTTTTCTTTTTATCTTTTAAAAAATTACATATAAATTTAAATAAAGTAACAAGTTCAAAAATTGTTAGCGAACACATTTTCAGATCAACATTTGCAAATGAATAATAAAATATTAATATAATGAAAATGAAAAACTTTACTTATAACCTTTAAAAAATTCATATCTTTGAGTACTATGTGGGAGACTTAAATATTGCAGCAGAGCAAAAATTTATATTTAACGCTTATTACTTACTTTACTGTTAATATTTTTCAGCTTGATAACTTCGTAAAATTTACTTACATTTTAAAAAATATGTATCGAAAAAAATCAGTTTTTTGAAGAAAATTTTAAATTTTAGGCCAAGTGTGGGATACCAAAATGTTTTTACTTTCTTCTATATCTAATATATAGAAGAAAGTATTGGATTCGTACAAATTTTCGAATTTTGACGGATTCGAACGTTTTGAGGTGTGCTGAGTCCATTTCGACCATTTTTGAAAAATTTCTGTGTGTGTGTGTGTGTGTGTGTGTGTGTCCGTGTGTCACGTCTGTGTGTGACCAGTTTTTTGTGGCCGCTCTACAGCAAAAACTACCGCATGAAATCGAACGAAATTTGGTACACATATGTGTCCCTATGTGAACTTGTGCCCATTGGTTTTTGGCGGGATTGGGTGGAGCAATAGGACGTTTTGGCCCATTGGTTTGGAGCAATAGGACGTTTTTTGAGTTACGCGTGCTTGCTTTTGCTCAGGAAGTAACTGGCGGAATCAAACAAAATTTGGTTTATATGTTGCCATCAACAGGAACAGGTGCTGATTCAATTTTGGTGTCAATAACTCAAATGGGGGTTGAGCTATAGAACGTTTTTTGTCGTCAATTGTGACTGCTGTATCTCAAGAAATAATGAACGGAATGAAAGAAAAATTTATCGGCAATTAGCCCTTAGTGGGTATAAGAGCTGATTTTATTTTGGTGTCAACAGCTAAAAAGGGGGTAGCGCAATCGCCCGTTCTTTTTTTCCATTGTGAGTGCCCTATCTCAAGAAGTAATGCTACGTTCTGGTTGAAATTTCGAATATATGCGATTCCATATGTAAACAGGCTTTGATTCAATTTTGACGCCAATCGCTCCAAGAGGTGTTGATTTTTTTTTTTTTTTTTTTTTTTTTTTTTTTTTTTTTTTTTTTTTTTTTTTTTTTTTTTTGCGAACAAAAATAGCTTTATTAATGCAAAAATAAGAAACATAAATCGTAATAAATTGTAGTCTGCGTATTTCTCGTGATTTTAATTGTATGGAAATGATCGGAAATATTATCTCAATGATTTAAAATTTTTAACTGTTGCCATTTTATGTTTGTTGACAAATGAAATATTTGTAATTAACTCAAGCAAGGCTTTTAAAATAACTTTCAATTTTCGCTCTTTGCTGTGCTTTTGCAATAATTCAGACATTGGGATGGTCGTCAAGTTTTTGCATGTGTAATTTTGTTTTTGTTGGGAATATTGCTTCCTCATCAAGCATGGGGAGGGATCAGAAAAAAAAAAAAGAAAAATATAGAAGAAAGTTTCGTAATGTCCACAACATACTAGTTTAATTTGAATAAATGGTTTTTGTGTTGCATGTGGGACATAGGGGCAACGTTTTATCAACAGAAATTTCGAGTCTCTAAAAAAAGTTTGAACAATCAACTTTCAACTTTTTCACTTTTTTAGACTCCCTAATACATACGCACACACATCGTAAGAGAATTGAACGAAAAAAGGTTTAGATTGATAAATTAGCTCATCTGAACATGGAATATTACGAAGAATTATCTATTATTTCTTTTTTTCCCACAAATGTCCGTTATCATACTCTAATACAGTCGACTCCCGCTACAACGCGATTTAACTTACGCGAATTGGCAATAACGCAAATTTTCCATGGGTAACAAATTTTAGAACTGACGCGAGCGAGTTCCTCGTCCACAACATGAATTTCTTTAGAAGGAAGTAGCGGCTTCGTTATTGACAACTAAATATATATTTTTGAGTTATTACATCCCATTAGCCTCACACTGACCATCGAAAGTTCCCACATCAAACTAGTCTATGCATCACGTAGTTAGTGCATAAAAAAACCGCTCAGCAGCTTTCTTTTTTTACATTCTAAACATTAAAGTTGATGAAATATAATGGCCTCTTAGTGAGCTGTTTCATCTAAAGTTTATGAAGAAGGGGGGAAAAGAAATTTCTAACAATAAAAAGAAGATTAAGATTCTTGATATGCTTGGACAACTACCAAACGTTGACGGTAGCAACGCAATAAGTATGAGTCAATCTTCTATACGTACCGTTAAAAGTCAAAATAAAATGATATACGTATCAGTTTAGAACTTAGTTTCAATGTTAAAGCTTCCAGAGTCTGAGTAAAGTATATGAAAATGGAAGCTGCTCTCTTGCATTGTGGATTAAAGAGATTGGGAAGAGGGGCTTGTTGCCATTAATGGAAACGTTATAAAAGAAAATCTGAAGCAACCGTATTTTAAAAAGTATTAAATAAAAAAAACGATCTGACTATGCAGCAAAAATCTTCATCATCTCCATTTTTTAACTCATAAATATTATTACTGTATGTACTGTACAGTACTATTATGGTTATTATTACTACATAGTTTATTATTACTACATACTGTACGTACCGTGTTGTTTTATTTTATCAATCATTCTTTTTGTGCATTTTAACTATTTTATGTTGAATAAAACAGCTTTTTTATTTTTTAAATACAGTAAAAGTTGAGTTTTTCATGTAAGAAACTGTAATGTATAGTTGAGGAATGCTTTAAAGCAGTTTGAGGGGTGCTTACAAATGTCTAAAAAATTTGGTATGTTTCTAAAAAATGTTTATGCATACATTTTTCCACAACGCGAAATTTCGACATACGCGAGGAGTCTTGGCATCCCTCGCGTAAGCCGGGACTCGACTGTATAACAATGTAATGCTCGTAATTATGTATTGTAAGCCGACCAGGGCACATCCATATATCATCCTCTTCTATAACATTTACAGTAGCTTCTTTATTTAGTGAATATTGTAAAAGTACTTGTTTTTGCGGGACATTAATTTTCGCGATTTTCGCATGCCCGTCGTAATTACGAAAATTTAAGCCTCGCGAAATATTTCTTGTTTTCCAACTTTCGATCTATTTATATAATATTCACGAAATTTTCAACTCGTGAAATCACCGATGTCTCTGTTTTCGCCGAAAAAGTGCTTTTACTCTATTGAAACCATAATTTCATTGAAATCTACGTTCATCCACGGGACATTCTCGGCAGCCAGAAAACACAAATGAATTACTAAACTTGCGGTTATCGCTTATTCTTTTTCATTTCTTTCTAAGCTTAGCTCTATCTAACGCGAATATTGGCGAAATATGAAAACTACGATGGCAAACAAACTAATGGCGGCAAAGAGATAGAACGTATGGCTTCAAAATGATATGCCTGAGGTCAGCTCGTATTTTTATGAGTCTTATTTGAGCCGCTCAGAAGCCAATGTGGTTAAGTCCAAAACACAAAAATTGAGAAAATTAATGTTTTTTGATACATTAGTTTTTAAAATTCTTGGTTTATTAATTTAATTAGAAAAGTGTATAAAATCTTTTTTCGAGGTGTAAACTCTGCAAAAAATCAAGATATGTACAGGATGTGTAAATAAAAACGTAAGTATTTATTAAAATAATGACAGCATCTTAAAAATTTTTGGACTTATACATTTTGGCAGCTGAAAAAGATAAGAAATTTATGTAAAAATAAAAAAATAGCATTTATTGTCATAAGTTTTATGTTTATTCATCACAACAAACACCATCTTCTTCCGAGTTATTTAAATGTAAATCTTGATCTTCATGTGTTGTCCTTAATGTCCTGTAAAAGTCGTGTTTAATTGGAGGTATATACTTTAATAAACATATGATGTGTTTTTTGTTTCTCTTGAAATTGTTCTGCCATTAGGATATAATATAGGTTGAGTTATATTTTTTAAATTTACTGGCCTATCTATTTTTTTTTTAAATTTTTTATATCAATTACATGAAAGGTATCATCCTCGTCAAAATTATGTTTGAATTTAAGGCTGCTTGGGTTTGACCTTTCCAATTTTATCCATCTCATATTAAGCCAATTGACTGTTAGTCCACTTCTAGCTTTTTTCTGTTGGTAACAGTTTCTTCCAATGGTTTTGTGGAAAGAAATTCTTGTTGATTCATTTCGACAACTCTGAAAGGGTTCTATTTTGTATCTTTTACTATTTTGTATTATATGATGCCAATCACTAGGTTTTAAATATACGGATTTTTTTTTTGCATAAGCTTCTACAGCTGCAAAATCAGTATCATTGGGCAAATAACTGTGCCCACTTAATAAAAATTTAAGCTGAATTGATTCAGCTTTTATATCTTCACTCTGAACCAATTTCAGTAAACTTAACAGTTTTTATATTTCAATCCTGTCCTGAACATGAATCTGAGTACATTATGTTTTGAAAATCCTTTGCGTACAATTTAATGTGTTTAGCTAAACACGATGACACTTCTTGTGAACCCCGCAATGTTTGGGTTATAGGCCAAACATACGCGTAGCCCTCGTTAGACTTTAAATCCTGGTAACCAAGATTGTATACATATAAGTTTCCCTTGTAATAAGCCACCGATGTGGATAGTTTCAGAAATGGTAATGCTTTTTCTAAATCAAAACTAAACACGTATATTTCGTCTCAAGCTCTTAGTCGATCATTAGCCATACTATTACGGGCAATTTCTGCATTTCGCAAGTGTTCGTCATGTTCAACTTCAGCTGCATTTTTTTCTTCATCTATTGTAGATTGTTTTTTTATTACCAAATAATCAGATTTTGCACAAGTATCTTTTGAAGATTTCTTAAAATGTAAGTTAAATTTTGTCGAAAATATATGTTAATAAAACTTTTCCTTTACTTGTGCAATTTGCTCTTCATTACATTGTTTGACATACAGGTTATACATTTTTGCAATAGAAAGATCTGAATTTAAGTATCTGCGTCTGGGATTATGACTTCTTGTTCTATGAATTTCTTGTTTTTCAGTGTTGCCAACAAATATCGAAAGAAGAAGAATAATTTAATTTTTATATCAAAGTTTATGTAAAAAAATATTGATAAAAGGTGGACTTATTCACAATGGCTTCTGAAATTATTATACAACATATTCAGAAGCTATTAAAAAAAGGACTGTCTAACTTAGAAAAATGTAACTAACAAATAAATCCTTTAATAACTAAGAAGATTATTATTTATTTCATCAAAATTTCCAAAAATCAGAAAATATCAAAAAATGGACTTAACCGCATTGGCTTCTGAGCGGCTCATTTATCGTTGCATCCGCTGATGAACTTGGGTAAAATTTGCGCCAGTCAAATTCGTTTGAACTTTGATTTTTTTTTCAAAGTTTAATTTAAAGTAGTTTCCAGAAATCGCTACAAACTGCTATTTTTTTTTTTGTATCGAACTACTCACTACACTACTTTTTTAAAAATGGAGTGCGCTACACTACAAACTACTAAAATATGTAGCTACTGCTGTAGCGTCGCTACTTGTAGCGCGCTACTTCCAACCACTGGTGAATCTGTATGGAATGACCCAAGAAGTGAAGTCGCATTCGTTTTTAGGCATACCTCTACTACCGCACCCTATAAATTCTGTTTATTACATGTATTTTACTTTAGCAACGATCTGAAAAAAGACTGGTTTCATTTTTCTCTTTCTTTTTTTTTAAATTCGTGCCTCGAAAAGCTAGACATTGACATATCAAAAATTTTACAATTGCAATCATTTTTTAGATCTTCGCTCACCAGAGTGCTTTTTGCATTTCTCATAAATTTTACTGTGTTTTATCAATGATGTACTTATTTATCCAACATTTAGTTTACTTCAAACCGTTTATTTTACCGACCGAATGTGCTAAACATTAGGTTATCCTGTTCAGAGCAATGCAACCTAATCGAAATATCACATGTTGCTCGTAATTGAACATGTTCTGTACTAAAAAACTTGCAAGAAAGCAAAAAATATGCCAATTTCTGTGCAGGTATTTTTTATTTATTTCTTCCTTTTTTTTTTTTTTTTTTTGGAAAAATGTCTTTTGCTTTGTATATTTCGCACGAAAGAAGGAATAAAATGTTGTGTTTTCTTGAACGAATTTGACAATCCGAAAAAAGTAAGAGTTCCTAGGAAGTTCTTTTTCTTTGTATAGCTTGTGTTTTTCATTTCAAATCAAAAAATGCTATTACTTACTCCCTTATGTTTTCTACTTGATATGAGTATTGACTCATTTTCTACACCACTCATAATCATATTGGTTTTTGTAACTGTTTTAAAACATTTTTAGTGGGTTTGAAACTTTGTAATAGAAATGTAGCATAAAAAAAGTTCTCAAAATAAACATACAACTAATTGCTGTACTTATTTCTGTTACTGTTTCATGTCTCATTAATTACGGATCTGTTTTTCATATTTTCGATCATAAACTAAACATATTATTTGCTTACTAAGCTTATTACTTGCTTATTACCTTCATTGCCGACATTTAAACTCCTAAGTTATCTTATGCATGTCAAGCTCCCTCTCCAGAGAAATATTAAATCAAAAATATGACTTAATTTTATTCTTTTTTTACTGAAAAGTTTCATTTAAGATACTGAAGCAACAGGTTGATTACTAGTAAGCGTTATGTGCTAGCTAATCACCAAAATAAGCTAATTGAGAGAAGAATCTATAAATTGCAAAAGTGGCAAAGTGTCATTCATCTTCTGCTTTCTCACGTAGCAATAAAAGAACAACTTATGTATCTCGTGTGTTATGAAGCATAGAACATGGAAAATTTTGCACAGGCAAAGAGATTTCTTTTTTTCTTGGGGGGGGGGGGAGGGGAGTTCGCTGGGTAAATCAAGCTAATAAGTTTTTTTCAACCTACTTCAAAAATGAATAAATTAATAAATAAAATAAATAAATAATAATAATAATAATAATAAATAAATAAATTTTCATGACCCTCGGGGGAGGGGGCCGAATATCCCATGATATGGGGGGGGGGGCGACCAAAATAGGTTTCGCACGCGGGCGCTCAGACGCCTAGCAGCGGGCCTGATGACGTCGTAGCAGGGAAATGTACCAGATAAAGATTATTCAACTAAGTCCAAAATACTTTCTAAGACACCAATTAAACACTTAAAAAAATCTCCCTACTCAAATTTTCCTACTCCATGTGCTGTCAGATCCTGGACTAAGGGGCTAAAACTAGAAGATTAAAAGTAAAGCTCTGAATACTGAATTCGCTTTCGGAAAAAAGGGTAGAGGGTTTTTAATTGCAATTTGTGTTACGGTATCCAGGGGCGGATACAGAAAAATCTTTCGGAGGCAGCACGGGAAATTGAATACCCCCCCCCCCCCCGCCTTCGACGTTTCATAACAAAGTTTTAATGATTTTATTTTTAAATGTGCGTGTTTTCTTTCTTTTTTTTTTTTAGGATTCCTTCAGGTCAATGAATCTATTTCTAAGTACACGAATATTATGCACTTATATACTTTGAATGTGGACGGAAAACATCTTTAACGTTTCAAACCTTTTAAATACTAAACCCAATATAATGTCACCGAGATGCTAGACAATGAGCGGCTTTGTTTAGGAACATTGTCACAATGATTATAACATGTGGGCAAGGTTATTGACTAAACCCATGCCTCATTTGAGTTTTTTTAAATTAATTTATAAAGGAAATCATAGCTACATAACATATGAGTTTTACTGAAGAATTCAGAAGCCATTTCTGTGTGAATTTCAGAACAGTTGCTGATTTGTTCTTAAAGACATGATACAGTTGAGATAACATATTGATACTACATGCCGTTTCCATTAAAAATCATTGTTTTTCCAAGAAACTACCAAATGATTTCTCTCATTTTGCATTTTTTATAAGCTGAAAAAGAAATTTATTATAATATTTCGCAAATAGGTTCCTGGCTAAAAATGACTCTTTTAGGTGGGCCTATACATTTTTTTTTTAATGTTTTATTGATTCCATCAAAGAAGAATTAGTGGACGAATAGCGATAATATGGTCCCTTGAATTCGAAACCAGTGTGTTAAATGCATTCTGCAACTCTGGGCCTATGACTCCAGAAATACATCTTTAGCAAACAAAAATGCTTTTATTCAAAATATGCTGTGTGTGTTTTGTGTTCCTTTTAATTCACTGTGTTAAAAAAATGCAAAAGAAAGGTCAATTAAAATGTAATAAGTAAAATAGTGAAATTAATTCATCCTTTTAGGGGGCACGGGCCCCCTGTACCCCCCCCCCTAAAATCCGTTACTGACGGTATCTCCGTTTGAACAAAAAAAAAAAAAAAATCATACTGACATGCTTAGTATAAAATTAATTTTTAATGAAACTCTTTCGTACTTTACAGTTTATTAAAAGGATTAAAATAAACCTGATCGAGAGATGAATTTAAAGCAAGATGGATGGATATGTGTGTGGGGGGGCGGCATTTTGAAATTTTGCCCCACCGATGAAACTTCCTAGATCCGGCACTGGTGATTGAAAGCCCTCTACACACTGGATTTTCTGAGGTACCTTCCCAATTACCATCGAGGGAAAGATCGAAACCGATATTAGCTAGCATTTAAAATTCATAAAGATACTGATATTTTTGAAGAGCGTAGGTTTTAAATGATATCGCGAAAAAAAAAAAACACAAAAAATGAATATAAGATTTAAGTAAAATTATAGATAAATATTTTGCACTTTTCCCCACTTTCTTCGCTTTGAAGTCATACATATTGTTAATTATTTTTAATCGAGTGTTATAAATGAATAATGACTAATACATTGAAGCATATTTATTAAATTGAATATTTACCAATTTTAAATGAGCGCGGAAAAAAAGCAACCATTTTCGAATTTAAAAGCCCCTCCCAGACTTTTTTTTTCTTTCTTCGCCACTGCCCCTTTCAACAAAAACTGATTGAAATGTGTGATTTGTGTTGTCTCATTTTGGTCTATCGGATTGAATTCCTAATTCCTCATTACTTACTAAATTCACTAAAAACTAGATCACTAGTAAATGCGCTCAATTATGACTCAATAATTCTGTTATTTTTGATTTTTCAAGCATATATTAAAATAATTTCAATCTTTTAATTTAAAAATTAATGTTATGATTTTATGATTGCTATCTCAATCGCCTACAAATGTTTTTTTTTTCTTGTTCTCTTTCTTCTAATTATTATTTCTCGTTCTATGTCTTCAGTAATCTATCATTATACGACTGATTATAATGATTTAGAAAAATTTGCATAATATTAATTTATTTCTTGTTTTTTATGTATTTATGTACCTGTTCCCAAGAGAAAAATACCCATAAAAACAATTTTTCTAAATATCTCAATGGCACAATTTGCGTCATGAACCGAGAGACTATGTGGTAAATGGATAAGTACATAAGTCTCTCGGGAATTCCCATGTATTTCCCCATTGGGTTGAAGTAGATTAATAATCGTACTAAACACAATCAGTTTCAAAGTTGTTAAGAATTTATACACCATTAATAATCAAACTGGCTCTTAAGTTGCATGCGACCAGCTGATTCGTCATCAAATGTAATCTGACATCATTGAAGAATGAAAATCATGCCTAATATTTGGTTCTGCGCTGAAGTTATGTACAATGCTCACAAAGGTGTTAGTTACATCAAAATTTAATCTCCCAAAAAATTAAAATCATTAAAAACTTAGCTGTTTCCATTTACTCCATAAGTCTTGTACTTTGGGATAAATGGAAACAGATAAATTACACATCAAAAATAGCTGGAAGGGAAAATTTCAGAACGAAATTTTTAAAGTAACCTTCCACATGACGAATAAAAAGTTGAAAACTGTTACTTTACATCTGTAGACCTGCTGGAGAGGAAAATGTAAGATCACTTAACTTTAAAAACAAAATTTTCATTGTCATCTTCAAACAATGATGAAGCTTACACAATGGTTTAGAAACACGCGAAACTCTTAGAGTGTCTTCTAATGGTACCTAGTCTTAAATTCAGCAACAGTTTAGCTTCAAATAGCCACGAGTGTGGTAATAGAATTTATTCCCATTATCCCCATGTTCCTTTCACCCTAACTGAGCCTGTAAGTCGAAATATCATTCAATAAGTTAAAATATATTACCATACGCACATGTTCAACCGAAAAAAAGAAAAAACGAACCGGCATGAATTAGGGAGCAAACTAAAGTTACTGTTGTCATTTGTAATGAAAAAAATAAATTAATAAAATGAAACTGCGAATTTCCCTTGACCGAAGAAATGATAATAGATGGACCACCAAAGTGCTATTTTGGATACCTCTTATAAAATGTTACCAAGTTAAAAATTTGAAAGAAAAAATCTTTAGTCGTGTTTCAAAAGGAGATTGGACAAACTCGAATAAAGAAAAGTATTTCCAAAAGCGATATAATTTTTAAATATAGTTGAATCATCCACTACTTTCGACAGAATTTTCACTGAAATCAAAGCACTTGAACCGTACTTTGCTCTTAGTTCAGATTAAATACATTCAGAAAGGTTCTTAATTCTTATCTGAATTCTAAGTTCTGACTCATAAACGGATTCTTCCTATCAGCAGTAAAAACAGACACGGAATAAATTGCTTTCCAGAACGTAACTTCTTAGATTACAAAAGCATTGACAGGAATCAATGCTTGTGTGTGTAACGAACCAATAGTAAATAAGTGTGTAACGACAGAGTAACTATTCGCTTTCCTTGAATCTGATTTCATGTAACCATATTCGAACAAGTGTTCTGCGCTAAAAATTAAATTCCTTTCCTTGAACGGGAGTTTCATTTAATAATTTCACTTTTATTTTATGACATTTGAAAAGTTGCCAAAATTAAGGAGCAATTCCAAATTTGATCAAGAATATAAAAAAAGTGAACTTACAAAGAAAAACAATAAACGAACTTCAAAATCAAAACTACTTGAAAGAAAAGAGTAAAACTACCATTCATACAAATAAATTGCACTTAATAGTAAAAAGTAAATTCATTCTTCAAACAACATCGATTACTACTTTTAAAAATAATTTTTGAAATTAGCAAAAACGATAGATAAAACCATATGTAGCTATAAATCAATTAAGAATATAAATTCTCCCAACTTTCTCAGCTAAATAATGGCAGTAGTATGCATGCGATTGCTGACAACATACTATATAGTTTTACGATTATTATACATATTTAACTCATATTTTTTATAAACGCTCGTTATTACGAATAAAATGCAAATATCCTTTCACATTTATGCTGTCAGCATGCAATGTATACGAATGATATATAACTGAAGATGGAATTATTGTAAACTACAGGACCATTTAATTTCATATTTGTATTTAATTCACTGTTACTTCAAAAATTATGTTTAAAAGTAATAAATATTGTTTTCCGAAGTATTATATGCAGTTTGACTGTTTTCTTTAGTACAGTTTTAAAACATATCTTTTTTTCCTTTTTATCTTACTTTCTTTTGCGTGTCTGGGTGTAAACTAATTTTAGTACTAGTATGTTGTGATTATTATGCAAATTCTTCAGATTTTTCATTTGAATACAGTGCAGTGGTGGATACAGACTACTATTTTAGGGGGGTAACAGTGAAGAATGACCCCCCAATCAAAGGAACCTACGGTTTTAGGAACGAAAACTTTCAGAAACTGACTGAATGTCAATTAAAAGCACCAAATCGGCTGGAATAAGGCACCTAATGTGGCACAAACGTTACCAATCAATTTTCTTAGCAATGAAGTAGTACTTCAAATATTTACTTTAAAAAAATGAATTGGAAAGATTACTGAAGGCGTTTAAAATTTTTTCATAAAGCGTTTGAGCACAATGTAGACAAATAATATTTTCGACGGTTTGGGGGGGGGGGGGGGCAGAAACCCCGCGATCCTCTCCTTGTAGCCGCCCCTGATACATTGTATTTTAAAAGAAATATCAAATACGTCTGACTTTTTATTAGATTCGTACTAAAAACTAATTTATACTTTTAAAGAGGATACTTATTCGATAGGATCATATTTTGCCCTGTACTTCTCGATATAGTATATTTCTTCTGAGAGGAAATTCAAGAACTTTTCATGCTTCACAAAATAAAATCTATATATATAAAAATGGATGTATGTTTGTGGGTGTGTGCGTATATGTGTATGTTCCTTATACAAATCCACAGTTTTCGTCAGATTTCTTCCAAATTTGGCACAGAGGTAAATTTTTACTCTGGAATTCATATAGACGGGTTTTTGGAATTTAAAAAAGATCCGAAGAGGTTCAAGTTTATATTTTTAATCATAAATTGCTGTTTCCGACACAAACAAATTTTTGTATAGTTATGAATTTAGTCTAAATGAAAAGCCCGTAAAAAACTGCCCTAGATGTAGTTTCATAAAAGATTAACTACTATCGTTAATTTTAGCAACTTTGATTCCAAGCTAATAAAAATGATTTGCAACTTATAACCACCAGGATATATTTTAAACACAATCAACACAAAAAGTATCATAAACAACGGCCGTTAAAGTCTCTTAGCGACAAGGGAAACTCATGTTTGGTAAGAGAGTCGTAGATAGGCGAAAAAATGCTAAACATCGTTTCGTAGCCCCTGGGATCCATTGATGCTACACATGGTTCTAATTAATTTGAATGCTACCGTTAAATTGTAATTTTTAATATTGTTTCAATAAAAAATCCACAATAGGAAGGGTTGCGTGTAATTTTTTATCAGTGTTTTACACGTTGATAGCAGAGAAAATACAAACATTAGTAAGGAATTAATATTACATTCAAGATTGACGTACTATCTTCGACTGTTTCAGCATTAGAATACTTTTATTAAAACCACATCTATTTCATTCATATGATCCTTAAAAAATCAATTTCCAATGTGTAAATTTTCTGTATACTATTCCTTCATTTACGTTGAATCTTTAAGTAATTCAGTTCAACTGTATCCAATAACCTAATTCGGTTAAATAGAAGTCGCTCCTGGTTATCAAAGAACATGTATGTTTGTGGGTGAGTGGGAGTGTATGTTCCTTCTACAAATCCAGTTTTTGTCGGATTTCTTCCATATTTAGCACAAAGGTAAATTGTTGCTCAGGATTTCATATAGACGGGTTTTCAAAATTTTAAAAAGATCCAAAATGGTCTAAATTCATATTTTGAGTCATAAAATTGCTCTTTTCTACACGAACGAATTTTTGTATAGTTATGAATTTAGTCTTAATGAAAAGCCCGTAATAAACTGCCCTAGATGGAGTTTCTTCAAAGATTAACTAATATCGTTAAATTTGGGAACTTTGATTCCAAGCTAATAAAAATTATTTGCAACTTATAACCACCAGGAAATATTTTAAATGCAATCAAAACTAAAGGTATTCTCAACGTTGACCGTTAATACCGATTCGCGACTACAGTAAAGCATGTTTGACAAGAAAACCGAACGAAATCGATATGCTGCTGTTAAGCGGTTTTGAATAGCATCCTGCAAAGCAGGAATGCATTGCGGTCTTCGACGGTTCTACTTACTGTGTATGCTCTTTTTTGGTATTTCCGTTGCCGTAATGGTAAAACGAAATAATAGATCAGTATTTCCAACATGAACAACCTAGAAAATATCAAAACCAGCTCGGTATCAATAATTTATTCTTTATCCATGTACAAGCTTTAACAATTTAACGTTGGATGGTCCTTAAAACCAATCTGCATATGTTCTTTATACTATTCCATGATTTACGTTGGATCTTTAACTAATTCGGTTCAACTAAGTTTAATCGCTGAGGGCTAACAAAGAACAAGAGTAAAAAATACTAATTTCGCAAATAAATTGCAAAATAATCATATTTGTGCTTAGTAGCGTATCTGGAATTTGATTTTTTAAGGGGGAGGGGCAATGGTCATGACGTTTCTTACATGCACATAAGCTACCATACTAGGATTGCCAATATGCGCTAAAAGTTAAGGTTGTGCACCTTTTTTACCCGCAAAACCGCAAGGAAATATAATTCGGTGGAATTCATACACTTTGGGAGGGTTGGAGTTTTAAGTTTGGAAAAAAAGCAAATAAATATTAATTTATATTTAAACTGTTTTAAACTGCAAAATATTGCTACGATTTTTATATAAACTAATTTTTTCATTTGAAATTTTATATTACCTTAACGCTCGAGTGAGTAATAGTACATCTGATGAAGCATCTTGGCCAACTAGTAATAATTTTATATCTGTTAGCAGGTATGATGCAACTTTTAACACTCAGAGATTGCTATTTAAAGGCATGATGAAATATTACTCCACAATATGAAGTTTTTTCTTCATCGTGAAATAAGTTGAAAAAAGCTGCATTCAAAATTAAAAAGCTAAGATCGATAGCTGCTATTGTAAACAATCGAAAAATATTGGAAGTTTGTAGCTACCATTAAGCATTTCAACCGTCACTGAAGAAGTGCTGTGACATATGAATGGACAATTATCACTATAATAGTTTAAACATTTTTAAACAATATAGGGATAAGGGGAAACGCTTTGTATATCATGTGTAATCTCATTGGACGATTAAGTGCTGTAAATGTATGTGAGATATAACTATTTTCGATACAGATAGCTTTATGTTAATTGCTCAAGGTTGGTTTCACTCACAAATGTAATTCTTCTTGCTGCTGGGAGGAGGACTAAGAACAATATTAAGGAGAAAGTTTTGAATTAAATTTACGGATTAGAAAAATTTGAATCATTTAAGTTTTAAATTTTTAAACTACGTTTCGAAACGTGAAATACATTTCGTTTGCTTCTAAGCTGTAGATAAGGGGAACAAAATATGCAACAAGATTCTGTAAAATGTAAACAAAAGATTTGTCTATTATGCAGTTGTAAATACAAACAAGACATTTATTTTTCAAAAAATTTCACGGCCTGCAAATAATTAAAAAACAAAATTTAACACGGATAGTGACCAAAATGCACACGCCTACTTTTTTCTCTATAACGCAGTATAATTGGTGGTTTTTAAATAGTTCGTTCAATAACTTCACGTCCACCTACTTCTAATTTCAATGGTTTATATACCTTAAAATAATGACTGCAATGTAGTCAGTGGACCCATTCCCATCTCTCACGACGATTGTATCCCTCTAAATTAAATTTTTGATGCTCTCTAAGGAATACTCTGTCTAAAGCAACAAACTTAAAACATGTTCTCTCTACCTGCATCAGTGTGAGATATCATGTATAACATTTACGGCAAGTATTAGGTCTTAAAAATTTGAACTAGAACTTAAATCTTGACAAATTTTAAATCTTTACAAGACATTAATATTACTGTCTAACTGTCATTTTTACCAACAAAAATCGAAATTTGACGTCAATATAAGAAAATAAAATGTAGCTGACGTGCGTCTTTTTAGGCAAGTTACACTTATCCCATTTTAATCTATGGCATGGCATTAAATCACCATGGCAAGAGCGAGCAGACACATTTGGTAAAGTTTTTTTATACTAAGAAAACTTTTTCTGCGAAATGTGCTTGCCTGAAAACATACAAAATAACCCATCACTTGATACCCTCATTCTCAAAAACACCGCAAAAAATCCGTAAAACGGAGTGTTATCGTCTGTTAACAACACTGACTGAATTCTTTATTTTCTGTACGGTGGACTATTTATGGGGAGATAACATTTCCGGGCTTATTGGCAGTGGTCTTTTTGGAGTAGAAATTCCATACGTTTCGGCTAGCCCAAGTGTACCGCAAGCCCACACACACAGACCGTTACCTTCACCAAGTGTACCGTAAGCCCACACACACAGACCGTTACCTTCATACAGGGCCGATCCTAGGGTGTCGGCCGCCAGTGTGCAAAGCCCTAATGTGCCGCCCCTCAAAGAGTAATTTGCATATTTTGACTAATCTTTAACATCCATATAAATCTTTCTTCAAATTTCGATGTCAAATTTTGATTCAAATAACAAACAAAAAAAAAAGATGAACTTATAACAAGGAAGACAAGTTCTATAGTAAGAAACTCCTTAGGTACAATTTGTATCTTTGAAGAAAGTAATAGATATACCAAAATTTAGTAGTCTGTCTGTGCCATTTTATAGTCTGTCTTCGATGACATCAGAAGAAGGACGGAGGAGAGGAAGCAGGGAGGGGGGGATTTATCCCAGAAAATTATCGAAATTGGCGTATGAAAAATTTTTTTATTTAATCTTTGGTTGTGTTAGGTTGCAATGGCTAAAAAGTCGGGTATATTCAAGGTGCATGGAGAAATTTTCGAAATTGACGCCAAATATCGCAATTTTAGGAACTTTTTCGAGACTTTAGGGAAAGTACTAATGCAAGCTGGAGTTCTTTCCTGAAATTCTTTCAAAAATTGAAATCAATTTGAAGCTATTTTTTGTGACCGTAGCTTTGGAAGGATTAGCACTCTTCCCGAAAATTTCCGAAACTGGAGTTTTAAACACGCAATTTTGGGCTATCTTTGTTGACGTTTCTAAAATGAGGGAGATTTAATCGTCTCTCATCGAAAGTTTTCGAAATTGAAGTTCAAAACGCAAATTTAGGCTGTCTTTGGTGGCGGTAAGGGGATCTGGCGGCTTTCCTTCGGTAATTTCTCGGAACTATTGTTTCAAAAACCCACTTTTGACTATATTTGAAAACGATAAGGGGAAACGTGAAAATATTCCTAACAAAAATATTTTTCGGAACTAAAATCCATTTCAGGCTATTTTTCGGAAGGAAGGGTTTTGGGGCTCCGAAGCGGATATTTCTATAAAAGCACAATTTTACACTATCTTTGGTGACGTTAACGAAAATGGGAAGCTTTGGCGGATCTTTCGGATATTTTTCGATATTAATATCTGAAAAATATAACTATAGACTTTTGTCCATCTCACTTCCTCACTTCGACGATTGATGGGTATGCCCTAGCGCCGTGAAAAATTACATAAGCAAGGCAGTTCTCCGGAATTTTTTAAAAATTGAAGTCCCAAAATCGTATTTTAAGCATTGTTGGATAACGATGGGACAAAGAGCGGGCGGGGGTTCAGTGGGCCCTCACGAACTGTTTTATGAAACTGAAGTCAATTTCAGGCTAGCTTTGGCAGGAAGGGTTCTGTGGCTCCACGGAACTATCTAAATACGAATCTTAGAAGTATAGTGATTGCGTTGGAAAAAAGAGGAATCCGGGGTCCTTCCCCAAAAGTTCTTGAAACTGATGTTTGAAAAACGCAATTTCAGTTCGTTTTTCAATACGTGAAGTGAGAGAGTGTGGGATTAGGGGCCTCTTTAAAGACGCTAATTGAGACTATCTTTGGTAGTAATGTTTGCGAATGGATTGCTGGGCACTCCATCACAAAAATTTTGAAAAGAATCCAAAAATGTCATTAAGCAATTTTTGATGACATTAGGAAGTCTTCTGAAAACACATTTTGGATTTTGGAGTACATTTTTGCGCTATTTTTGATTCAGTGAAGGTGGAAAGGGTGAATCAGAGGCTTAATTGGTTCCTTAAGATCGGTGGTTCAATCAGCGAAATTTTCCGAAATTAGTCCTAAAAACGCAATTTTGAGCCTTCTTTAATATTGTTAAGGACGTCATGGCATCTTTTGGATCTTTTTTCTTTTTTTTTTTTTTTTTTGAGTCACATTTAAATTCACTACCCGGGCCCTGTCCTCCTACCAGATTTGAAACTGAGCAGTTAATCCGTGATTTTAGTTAGAAAAATTGCTGCAAAGGGAGAAAATTACAAAATTTTTGTTCGTCATTCGTATATGTTTGACTCTCAGGGGAGTTGTAATTTTCCACTCTCACTCTACGCATCCCCGATTGTTGAACACAGAATTTGTTGTTTGAAACGCTTGCGAGAGTATTTATAGCTTTTTTTATATATAAAATAAAACTATTTCTATAGTCTATAAAAGCTTGGGGGGGGGGGGGGTAAACATTAGTGGCCGCACTCGGTGCTAATTTTAGAAGGCACCCTTTCATGCTTCAGGAGGGGCCATTTCCCTCATTTCCCCTCCCCTGTATCCATGCCTGATTACCAGTTTTGTCACAAATTTTACAACAAAATGAAGCATGTGTGTAAAGAGTAGACAATAATGGACAATGAACCAACACAATGTTCCTTAACATTTTATTTTTCTTAAACTATGCTATGTTGTCGGGAAATTGTCACTTACTTTGATAATTGAACATTTAAAATTCAGCATATTTATTCGACTTATTATAAGTTATATTGTGAGAAATTTTTCTTGATTAAAAGAACTATATGATGCGGCTTGCGGCCGCCCTTTTCTTTGGCGGCCCTTGTGCGGTGCACACTCTGCACACCTGCTAGGATCGGCCCTGCCTTCATAGGAACTCAAACCACAACCTGAGACAAAAAATGGCTGTCATCAATACCCATATGCACCGAGCAGAAAGAATCTGCGAAACGACACATTTGAAGGAGGAACTGAAACACCTTGAGCTAGCATTTCAAGCCAATGGATTCACTAGAGGAGAAATTAGAAGAACCTTTCATCCCAGGCGGTCCCAAAATAACGAACAGAAGTCTACCACATCTGAACCATTAGGGAAAGTGTTCTTACCCTACCTACACAGAGTTACTGACCGAATTGGAAAAGTCCTTGAAAAACACAACATCAAGACCATTTTCAAGCCCACCACTCAACTTAGGAATTGTTATCGCCCGGTGAAGGACCCCCGTGACCCTTTCTCCACATCTGGAGTTTACAAAATTCCGTGCTCCTGTGGATCAGTTTATGTCGGAACTACGAAGCGCAGCATCAATACACGTCTTTCTGAGCATGTTCGTCATTGCCGTTTAGGAAACTATGATAAGTCAGCCGTAGCCGAACACAGCCAACAAGAAGGAGTCCACAACATCAAATTTAAAGACACAGAAATCTTAGCTACAACATCTCATTACTTTGCCCGTCTTCATCGCGAAGCTATAGAAATTTTCAAAACCCCTTTAATTTCAACAGAAAAGAGGAGAATTTCAATTTACTAAAAACATGGCACCCTGCCCTTAGATCCGCTCGCCACGACAGTCTGAAACATACTGTGGTCCCATCCAATCAGAAACCGGTAGCCACCATGGCTTGTGATCCCATCCAATCAGGTACCAGGATCACCCAGCGGCTTGAATCTCATCCAATCAGGAACCTTACTCCACCAGCGGCTTGAGAACGCCTCCCAATCAGGACCAGCAGCCCAGCAGCAGTTTGCTTAAATACCGGAACCACTGAAGCTAGGATTCAGTCTCACCAAACTCAAACCACTGATGATGGCTGCAGCAAAGCTAGCCGAAACGTCTGGAATTTCTACTCCAATTAGACGACGGTCAATAAGCCCGGAAATGTTATCTCCCCATATTGACGCCGGCCGTGAAAGCCTTAAACAGTATTGGTGGACTATTTGTTTAGCTTTTTTACATTGAGGATGATTTTAAATTAATCTGAAAACATTGTAACCATGTCCGAGAAGAATATTTTATACATATATTTGTGCCTGATAATAGGGATTGACTTTTATTTTTTGGTAAGCTCACGACTCTTTCTAAGGAAACATTCAATGATTTATTTCCGAATAAAATGTATGTGAAAAATACTGTTACATTTTTTGATATATTGGGGGAAACAAAATCTACAAAGGCGGCACAACGCTTTTTTTCGAAGCATCACGTAAAAGGTTGTCCCACAAGATTAACTACATTTGTGCTAAAGTGGTTGTAGTTGTAGTTCACTACAAAAAAAAAGTTTTTCCAACCACTCATTCTTGTTACTTTTCTAGCATTACTATTCTGGTTCATATCAAGTACGAAAAACGCTGTTCAAAATTTCAAGTTATGCTTAACTTCACTGTATGTATCTGTTTTTTTTTTTTTTTTTTTTTTCTAAAAATTTAAAGCAGGCATTTGAAACCGCCTTAACATGATCTGCCAGTGATTGACCAAAAGAAAATAATTGACCACTAAAGCACAAAAATAAGTGTAAGTGGATACTCTTTATCCGGTTGCTAGAACAAATTTCTATCAAAGTAATGGGCTGTTGTAGCTAAGATTTGTGTGTCTTTAAATTTGATGTTGTGGACTCCTTCTTGTCGGCTGCGTTCGGCTACGGCTGACTTATCATAGTTTCCTAAACGGCAATGACGAACATGCTCAGAAAGACGTGTCTTGATGCTGCGCTTCGTAGTTCCGACATAAACTGATCCACAGGAGCACGGAATTTCGTAAACTCCAGACGTGGAGAAAGGGTCACAGGGGTCCTTCACCGGGCGATAACAATTCCTAAGTTGAGTGGTGGCATTGAAAATGGTCATGATGTTGTGTTTTTCAAGGAGTTTTCCAATTCGGTCAGTAACTCTGTGTAGGTAGGGTAAGAACACTTTCCCTAATGGTTCAGATGGGGTAGACTTCTGTTCGTTATTTTGGGACCTCCTGGGATGAAGGGTTCTTCTAATTTCTCCTCTAGTGAATCCATTGGCTTGAAATGCTAGCTCAAGGTGTTTCAGTTCCTCCTTCAAATGTGTCGTTTCGCAGATTCTTTCTGCTCGGTGCATAAGGGTATTGATGACAGCCATTTTTTGTCTCAGGTGGTGGTTTGAGTTCCTATGAAGGTAACGGTCTGTGTGTGTGGGCTTACGGTACACTTGGTGAAGGTAACGGTCTGTGTGTGTGGGCTTGCAGTACACTTGGGCTAGCCGAAACGTATGGAATTTCTACTCCAAAAAGACCACTGCCAATAAGCCCGGAAATGTTATCTCCCCATAAATAGTCCACCGTACAGAAAATAAAGAATTCAGTCAGTGTTGTTAACAGACGATAACACTCCGTTTTACGGATTTTTTGCGGTGTTTTTGAGAATGAGGGTATCAAGTGATAGGTTATTTTGCATGTTTTCAGGCAAGCACATTTCGCAGAAAAAGTTTTCTTAGTATAAAAAAACTTTACCAAACGTGTCTGCTCGCTCTTGCCATAGTGATTTAATGCCATGCCATAGATTAAAATTGGATAAGTGTAACCTGCCTAAAAAGACGCACGTCAGCTACATTTTATTTTCTTATATTGACGTCAAATTTCGATTTTTGTTGGTAAAAATGACAGTTAGACAGAAATATTAATGTCTTGTAAAGATTTAAAATTTGTCAAGATTTAAGTTCTAGTTCAAATATTTAAGACCTAATACTTGCCGTAAATGTTATACATGATATCTAACACTGATGCAGGTAGGGAGAACATGTTTTAAGTTTGTTGCTTTAGACAGAGTATTCCTTAGAGAGCATCAAACATTTAATTTATAGGGATACAATCGTCGTGAGAGATGGGAATGGGTCCCATGACTACATTGCAGTCATTATTTTAAGGTATGTAAACCATTGAAATTAGAAGTATGTGGACGTGAAGTTATTGAAAGAACTATTTAAAAACCACCAATTATACTGCGTTATAGAGAAAAAAGTAGGCGTGTGCATTTTGGTCACTATCCGTGTTAAATTTTGTTTTTTAATTATTTGCAGGCCGTGAAATTTTTTGAAATAAATGTCTTGTTTGTATTTACAACTGCATAATAGACAAATCTTTTGTTTACATTTTACAGAATCTTGTTGCATATTTTGTTCCCCTTATCTACAGCTTAGAAGCAAACGAAATGTATTTCACGTTTCGAAACGTAGTTTAAAAATTTAAAACTTAAATGATTCAAATTTTTCTAATCCATAAATTTAATTCAAAACGTTCTCCTTAATATTGTTCTTAGTCCTCCTCCCAGCAGCAAGAAGAATTACATTTGTGAGTGAAACCAACCTTGAGCAATTAACATAAAGCTATCTGTATCGAAAATAGTTATATCTCACATACATTTACAGCACTTAATCGTCCAATGAGATTACACATGATATACAAAGCGTTTCACCTTATCCCTATATTGTTTAAAAATGTTTAAGCTATTATAGTGATAATTGTCCATTCATATGTCACAGCACTTCTTCAGTGACGGTTGAAATGCTTAATGGTAGCTACAAACTTCCAATATTTTTCGATTGTTTACAATAGCAGCTATCGATCTTAGCTTTTTAATTTTGAATGCAGCTTTTTTCAACTTATTTCACGATGAAGAAAAAACTTCATATTGTGGAGTAATATTTCATCATGCCTTTAAATAGCAATCTCCGAGTGTTAAAAGTTGCATCATACCTGCTAACAGATATAAAATTATTGCTAGTTGGCCAAGATGCTTCATCAGATGTACTATTACTCGAGCGTTAAGGTAATATAAAATTTCAAATAAAAAAATTAGTTTATATAAAAATCGTAGCAATATTTTGCAGTTTAAAACAGTTTAAATATAAATTAATATTTATTTGCATTTTTTCTAAACATAAAACTCCAACCCTCCCAAAGTGTATGAATTCCGCCGAATTATATTTCCTTGCGATTTTGCGGGTAAAAAAGGTGCACAACCTTAAACTTTAGCGCATATTGGCAATCCTAGTATGGTAGCTTATGTGCATGTAAGAAACGTCATGACCATCGCCCCTCCCCCTTAAAAAACAAATTCCAGATACGCTACTAAGCACAAATATGATTATTTTGCAATTTATTTGCGAAAATAATATTTTTTACTCTTGTTCTTTGTTAGCCCTCAGCGATTAAACTTAGTTGAACCGAATTAGTTAAAGATCCAACGTAAATCATGGAATAGTATAAAGAACATATGCAGATTGGTTTTAAGGACCATCCAACGTTAAATTGTTAAAGCTTGTACATGGATAAAGAATAAATTATTGATACCGAGCTGGTTTTGATATTTTCTAGGTTGTTCATGTTGGAAATACTGATCTATTATTTCGTTTTACCATTACGGCAACAGAAATACCAAAAGAGAGCATACACAGTAAGTAGAACCGTCGAAGACCGCAATGCATTCCTGCTTTGCAGGATGCTATTCAAAACCGCTTAACAGCAGCATTTCGATTTCGTTCGGTTTTCTTGTCAAACATGCTTTACTGTAGTCGCGAATCGGTATTAACGGTCAACGTTGAGAATACCTTTAGTTTTGATTGCATTTAAAATATTTCCTGGTGGTTATAAGTTGCAAATAATTTTTATTAGCTTGGAATCAAAGTTCCCAAATTTAACGATATTAGTTAATCTTTGAAGAAACTCCATCTAGGTCAGTTTATTACGGGCTTTTCATTAAGACTAAATTCATAACTATACACAAATTCGTTCGTGTAGAAAAGAGCAATTTTATGACCCAAAATATGAATTTAGACCATTTTGGATCTTTTTAAAATTTTGAAAACCTGCCTATATGAAATCCTGAGCAACAATTTACCTTTGTGCTAAATATGGAAGAAATCCGACAAAAACTGGATTTGTAGAAGGAACATACACTCCCACACACCCACAAACATACATGTTCTTTGATAACCAGGAGCGACTTCTATTTAACCGAATTAGGTTATTGGATACAGTTGAACTGAATTACTTAAAGATTCAACGTAAATGAAGGAATAGTATACAGAAAATTTACACATTGGAAATTGATTTTTTAAGGATCATATGAATGAAATAGATGTGGTTTTAATAAAAGTATTCTAATGCTGAAACAGTCGAAGATAGTACGTCAATCTTGAATGTAATATTAATTCCTTACTAATGTTTGTATTTTCTCTGCTATCAACGTGTAAAACACCGATAAAAAATTACACGCAACCCTTCCTATTGTTGATTTTTTATTTAAACAATATTAAAAATTACAATTTAACGGTAGCATTCAAATTAATTAGAACCATGTGTAGCATCAATGGATCCCAGGGGCTACGAAACGATGTTGCTAGCAATTAACCAAAACAGTCATTGTTGGTTTCAAAGCTTTCTTTTTTCAAAAACCAAAATGATTACAAACATTTTTACTTAAGCTAAAATAAAAAAGAACCGTTATTCAGAAAAATACATTATTTCCAGTAAAATTGACTACTTTGGTTGATTTATAAATTTTCATGGTAAACCCATAAATAATTGCAGATTATTGAAATGCCTGTGTAACTTATAATTGATTTTTCTTCGAAAACAAAGCATTTACGATAGGTTAAAAAACAATCAGGGCTGTCGAGAGAATATGTCAGCCAAGTCGGAAACTATGGAGTTTCCAACTTGGCTGATTTGCAGATGGGTGTTCGGTACGAATTTGGAAAAGTGTAAATTCAAAAGAGTAAGGTTATGAGTGAGGCTTTGGCTCTAAAACTGATATGGTAATCGCTTGTAGAACTATTACTAAATATTATTTGTATATGTTTTTGCAATATTTAAATATTTAGGCATTAAATTAACACATATGGGGCCATTCCATGAAAAAACGGATATTTTGTCCCGCACGTAATAACTCATTTATTTCATTAAACTAATAATTAAAAAAAGCAATGAACAAAATTTTGTTGCTTAAAAAAAATTACAAACGCATGTATGATTTCTCTTCAAAAAATTGATTCATTATCTTTTTGAATTATTACTTCTTGAAGAACTATATGAGCTGTTACTTGCGGGACAACTTGGCAGCTTTTCCTTGGATTGCTCCTATAGACACGTTTAGTGTGACGTCAGGGGTTGCCAGAAACACGGGGAAGTTTCCAATCATGCCGTTGCTATGCGCGTTGCTAAGGGAGAATCAGCATAGGATCTTTGTAGGAATAGGGTTAGAGCGATGTTTAATTGATAGTTTTTTGGCAATTAAATGGTCTAAATATTTTTTTTAGTTGTTTCAAGTTACATATAAGCTACCTGTAGACATCATTTGACGAGTATCGATAATTTTTACATGTGAATCGGGTTAAAATTCGGCAAAACATAGAATTATGTGGAATACAAGTGTGTTTTCTAGAGTTATACACTCTTCTTATTGTTATTTCTTTTTCGTTGGGGGAGAGGGGGACAGGTCCGACATTTGAGAGGGTCAGGAGAGGTATTGCCCCTCTCATGTCTTTTGGAAAATAACTGTATTTCTATAAATTTGGCGTAATTTTTGCTGTTTTTCGACGCAACATACTAGTACATTGACTTTTTCCTTTTTGCACGTACCCTTCAAGGAAATTTGATATATCATGACTTGGGGGGGGGGGGGGGTGAGATTTTTCTTTTAAAGTTTAGAGCGAAATTTAATTATTATTATTTTTTTTTAGGAAGAGGAGTAGTTTTAATTGAATTGTATGCATTCTTTTCTTTAGAAGACGAGAGACCATGTCAGCCTAGTCAGCGATACCTGGAAAGGGGGGGGAGAATTTTTCTGCATTTGTTCCAGTAATAATGCATATTTTAATGAAACTCCATTCCTTCGGGCTCTTTGGGGGAAAGGGAGAATTGCGTGTTTTCTTCAAATTGTCACGAGTATTTTAATCATTTTTTTTTTTTTTTTTTGTCTTCCGAGGCGGGGGATTTTTACTTTACTCTACTTGTTATACATACTTTTTGTATCAATATACATAAATATACATTGAAAATTTCAGTTTGTTCTACTATTTGCAATGCATAGTTCAATTAAATTCTTTTTTCTTCGGGGAGAGGGGATATTTCTTCTTGCTGCGCGTAATTTTAAGTAATTGCTCTTTGGGGGGGGGGGGGACAAGGATATACATATTAGTTTTTTTTCTAGGTTCAATGGGAATTTTGTTAATTTCTTCAAGCTAGTTTTTGTTCCTAATCGGAATAGAGCTCAATTGGAGTTTAACTTAAATTACGTGTGTGTTCTCGCAGAAGAAAAACTTTTAAACTGAAATATCCCAATCAAACTCGCATTAGAATAAGGACAATGTAACCTAACATCCCCCCTCCCATTCGAAAAAAAATAATTTCAATGCAAACAAGCATCACAATCGAGAAAACTGAAAAATTCTCCTTCCCCAAACAAAAAATTACTTATACCATTAAAAAAAAAAAAAAAAAAATCCCGCCCGAAGAAAATAATTATAATCAAATTCTTAGAAAACTTTAAACAGGATTCAAAAAAAAAAATATCGTCATTTCACATTTTTCTGCAAAGGGGGGGGGGGTTAAATCATATACAGTAAATGCATATTGCATCGAAAGACAAAAAATTGCGCAAAATTTATAGAAATACAGCAATTTTCCGAAAGCGGGGGAGAGGGGCAATGTCTTTCCAGACCCTCTCAAATGGCGGAGCTGTTCCCCTCCACCCAAAGAAAAAGAAATAACAATAAGAAGAGTGTATAACTCTAGAAAACACACTTGTATTCCACATAAGTCTATGTTTTGCCGAATTTTAACCCGATTCACATGTAAAAACTATCAATATTCGTCAAATGATGTCTGCAGGTGGCTTATATGTAACTTGAAACCACTAAAAAAAATATTTAAGCATTTAATTGGCAAGAAACCATCAATTAAACATCGCTCTAACCCTATTCGTACGAAGATCCTATGTTGTTTCTTCCTTAGCAACGCGCATAGCAACGGCATGATTGGAAACTTCCCCGAGTTTCTGGCAACCCCTGACGTCACCACTAAACGTGTCTATAGTGAATTAGATTCGGGTCCTGTGGCGACTCACTAAGTGATGGTGTCATATATGCTTACAGTTGATGGGCTTGGCCCATTGGGCAGAGATATCGCCAAGTTGACATCATTTTTGGTGACTCATTACTGGCGTCAAATTTGGCGAGAAATTGCCAATTGTCGCCAGCTTTGGCGTCATTTGGAAACTTTTCGAACCTTTTAGTCATTACTGGCGCATGCTAATCTTCAAGGTCACGTCTTAGGACGTTGTGCACTAAATAATCAATCAGAACTGACACTAGCTATTTTTTGATGGGTAATGAATTTGATTGACTTTGATAAAGAACTGATTTTTTATTCCCTTTTAGAGAAACTTCCGATGCTTTAAAAATGTAAACATACGTATATAAATCCATACACTGAAATATTTTGAAGAATGAAGGATATTTTTCAACATTGTATTTCTGTCTGAAAACAAATATATAATGAATTGCTTTAAATTTTCTATTTTCAGTCAAAATTACCAAATAAAATTTATATACAATTCTTAGCTTTAACTATTCTATTCAAGAGTCACAACTGACTTCAACTGTATTTATGTCGAGGACTGCATACTATGTGCCTTGCCTCTTTAGCTTCAACTGCAGTTATTTTTATCTTTAATTATCATCTTCTTCGAGCGTCTGCTCTGGTACACAGAGGACAACGAACTATACGTTTTGTCTCCATTGTGGAATTTGATTTAAACTGGTTTATGGTTATTTTTTGTTAACTTACTCGGCCACTTTTCTTTTACTAGACCTTTTTCCACCTTCGCATTGCTTTTTCTTTGCCCAACATGATTCTTTTTTGATCATTTGGTGCCTAGTCAATGCTTTGTCTTCTGATGACTCATTTCCGTCTTGAGCTAAAAGCATGGCGCTAACCTTGCTTTTCAAGAATTGCACATGGTTTGTTTGCGCAGTCCGCGGAATGGAAAGGTACGCACTAATTTATGTACCAGTAAAAGACATACCAAGCACACGTCTCCAGGGGGTAAAGCAATGAGATTTTTTTTTTTTTTTTTTTTTTGGTAACTACTGTTAGAGAGTTGAAATGTGATCTTCCCATGGCTCTAAAACGTATTAATTTGCTCATGATGTTTCCGGACAGAAAACATTTTGCCTTCAACGATATTAAACTGTTCACCCATGATTTGTAGCTTGCAATGGTCCTCCGATACAGATCTAATACCCTCTTAGAGTCACTAATGTACTAAATGACGTACTATCTACACTTAAACCGAGTTCTCAGTAGAGCGTTCTCCTTTCACTTAATCAGTGAAATGAACTTTTTAACATTCTTGTCCAATAATGAAAAACGCCTAACAGTTAATCTAAAATCATATACAGGTGGCCCGTACGAAGGGAGAGGGCAACTAATCCCTCACTTTCAAAAGTAAAGGGGCTTCCCTCTTCACTTTTCAAAGTTCAAAATTGACGATTCAACCAAAATTGATCGCGATTCAATTGTTTAAAGAACTAATAATTGACTTAATAAGGGCGTTTTACATTTTTCTCATGTTATTATCCTCATATATATAACAGCGAATGATTGAGTAACGCTCCTGACGTCATCATCAATGAAACTCCTCCACGGCATGATAATTTGATAATATTTTTTGGTAATGTTTGACATGCAGGGAAATGCTTTATTTTGATGAGACTGAACTGGATCCGGTACTTTAACTGTTTTACTGGTTAAACTGTCATTTTAGGAAAATAAAGAAACGAAAAAGTCGTCAACAATTAATGGAGTTTAAGGTTAATTCACTGGAATTAAGGTTAAAGTTTTCACTATCAAAATATCATGAAACAGACAATTGCTTCCTTCAAATGTAGAATCAATTTTTACTCGTCATACGTTGACGGGTGATTTTCTAGTTTCATAAAAATAAAACTGGAGCTTTGAATTCAAAGGAAGGAGTCTTACTGCAGCTATCCCCACGATTTTTGAGATCGTGTCTCGAATGTTTTAGAGGAAATCATTGGGGGGGGGGGGGGGTGTAATTTTGATTGTAATTTTGAGCGAAAGAACTCACCGAAGTTTTCATGCTTTAAATTTTAATACTATTCAAGAAGTCTAATTTTTACGTTAGATTTACTCTGCTCAAACCTTTTTAGTTGATAAGAATGTTCGTAGTCGTAAAAACGTCTGTTTAAAAACCAAGGCTCAGCGATTTTCTTTTCTCTCTTTTTTTAATTCTGTTTGTTGGCGGTTATTTTGGGTCTTAAGTTTTCAATAGGGAAAGATTTCTTTCGATTCATAGGCTTTTCCATGCCAATTTTTACTTGATACACTGTATTTTCCATTTATCTTGAAATACATTTTTGATCACTGGTTCCGATTTTATACTTTACAATTTGACCATTTTGAATAACATTTCTTTTTTAATCTTTAGAAGCATGAATATTGATACAAAACTCGTCAGAAGCATGGGGATTCCAAATCACAGCGATATTAGAAAATTTGATTTTTTTTTTTTTGCACATCCGTGATTGCGCAGTAGAATAACGGTATGACATAGAAACCTAAAACATTGCTTGACCAGTTTTTTTTTAATTTTTATTTTTAATGTTTTAACTTTTATTAACTATTTTATCTCCACACTCTAAAAGCACCGTAACTAAAAATAGATGTTTCTGCAGTTACTGTTTTTTGCCAGACTTGTAAACCTTTTGATTTTTCATTGTATTTCGGAGTTTATTACCATTTTCTGCACGTTCTATCCAGTTTAGATACTGTAAAAAAAGTATAAATTATTTTTTGATAAAGAGTAGATTAAGAAAAATCTCAAAACATGTTTTTATGTAAAAATGTATCTTAAGTTTAACGACTCTGCAAGTCCCAAAATAAAGAAAATGCAGTTTCTAAGCACACAATATTTAAAAATTGTTTTGAGGTAAATCCTCCGACCCCTTCCTCCAGGTGCCCCTTTCCAATCTCTTGCCAAAAACCCAGAAGACTCCAGTCCTGGTCTGTTTCAGTTATAATCATGATCTTGGGAATAAATCTTTTTATTTATTTATTTATTTATTTTTCTGTGACAAGCAAAATGGCAATATTTTAACGATGCAAAAGACGCAAGTATAAGCATAGAATGCCAAATCGGGAACAGTTATTCACGGAATTTTTTTTAAACATATTTTTGTAGGAGAAATATAGCAGAGAGTTTCTATTCCTTATTATTATTATTATTATTATTATTTTGAAAAATACTTCGTCTTTGCAGTGATGGTTTCTTTCTTTCAACACGCTTGAAGTTTCTTACTCTTCGTCGACTTTGCAACGTTGAGAGGAATTTGTGCTTATCTCTTGATATCTGAATCGACACAATCTGATATCTCTGCTCAACCTCCCCCAAAAGGAAAATGTTATTCCCAAATGTTACACAAATCTCTCTTTTCTAAACTGAACTCATCGACGGATTTCGGTAGATCAAACGCATGGGTGTCCATTTTTCCTACTCCTTGGTATTTTTGCCTCATTAAATCACTTCCTTAGACTACGGGAAAAACGATAAATCTGTCAGAATATCACTAGGAATGTCTTGTAAAATGAGATTTTTCATTTCTAAAGCAGTTAGTTTTTACCCGATATTTCAAGGATAGCTAACTTTACCCATGATCCACCGATGGTAAACCCTGAACCGTGATGCACTCGTCGTACACCCACTGTAGACTCATAAATATTCTAGGTGACATTTTAACCCCAGTCAGATACGGTTTCTGTTAGTTTTTTTTTAGACTAGTGTATTCTATCATAGCCTTATGCAAGCTTACCAGCTGCAGAAAACATTTTTGACCATTCCGTTCGAATGTTACAGAAACCTTGCTCTTCAGATTAAAGCATCTAGTGCCTCAGCGCGGAAGATATTTGCCCATCCCTCAGATTTTCCCGCCCATTTTTTTTTCATCATAAATTTAAAGTTCAATAACAATAGAAATAAGAAATGCTTACTATTTGCAATGATTCGTTTCAAGAAACAAGAGCACAAATCAATTGTCATCATAATATAATTACAGCTAAATAATAAAGTTGATCAATATGTTCTGCGAAATACGAATGAAGTACGTTTAGGAATATTCAGATTTCTAGATAGATTTCTTTGGATTTCTTCAAATTCAGAAAATTCAGTTATCGCTATTAATAGGCGTAAAAGTTCCAGTTTACGGGTTTTCGAGCGAAAAGTACCTAACTGGGAAGAAAAAAAAAAACTATTATTTCCTCCGACATTTGCTGTTATAACCTTGTAAAAAACCAAGTTCGTAAAAAAAATAATTTACACTACTTGCTTTGTCTAATTGTGTAGTACCAAAAAGCTGGTTAATTTGCTTTGAACTGTCTGATTATCTGCCGTGTTATGGTTTTCGAGGAAACCATAGTCATTTATATCCTTAGCTTCGAAAAAAGTTAAAGTGTTTCTGCACATCAAAGAAAAATGAGTAAATTGAGGGCTGCTCATATAAAATCGTTTCGTTGTCGTTTTCAACGGTAGTTACAAATGCTTTTTTTTTTCTCATCAGCCCATTCTTGATTTTGAGCTGCATGGGCATCCATGGAAGTATGTTTCGGAAGTGTTAACATTGGCAACAACTAGTATACAATTTACAAATGCTTCTATATTCTAAAAACTTATAAAAGGACTGCCATCACTTGTTCTCAGGAACTATGATTCGTTAAACTTTCGGTTGACTACGTAACGCTCAAAGAATATTTTCAAGATGTGACAAGTTGAGCTGGAAGTCAAAAGAATTGTTTTTAATCACAAAATTCTTCCTCGTTTTAAGCGAAGTGTGCTCGTTTAAAGCGAGTTATGCTCCCGTAAATTAAGATTGTATCAATCAAATCCTTCTGATTTCCTCACTAAATCCGAGTTCTCAGAAATCAGGGCTCGCTTTAAGCGAGTTCGACTGCATTGTTATCAGTGTTGAAAAGCGTATTGCAATAAAAAAAACTTGTTATTACTTAAAAATATACGTTTCATATCCAAAGAATATTTTTCTTCATTCTTAGTTTCACTTTTATGTCACATTTGAGTTTGATGTTTACGGTTCTTTAACTTATTTTGCCTGATACGTTAACAAAGTAATAAAATTTGAGAGATAATAAGCGAAATAATTATTTTGTTTATCACAACAAAGAATATCTGGAACTCGGAAAACATCTCCAAATCACGCGAACTCGATTTTTCCAATGAATGAGCTGAAGAAGTTTGTTTTTGCGTGTGGTGAAAAAGATACAAACTCTATGCACAATAAAAGAAGGAAAATAATCGTTTCAATATGTTCTTATTTAACGGTTTAGGATATTTAGGACAAAGAATACATAGAGTCCGGATTTGTATGACATTATTTTGTATTGTGTAGCTTTAAATTTTAGTTGTTATTTTTTTATATCCGTAAATTTTTATGTGCTTTAGATAATTTTACAAATTCTGCAAAATTTATAAAAATCTTCAGATTTTAAGCTGTTTAAAGGAAAAAGCTTCATCTTACTGCTATTTTACTAACCGGTAAAGAAGCAACCTAAATGAATTTCATGCTGATTCGAGAAATAACAGACTATATGATTACTTCTTAGGCACTCTTCCTTTTTCTTTTTCTTTTGATGCTTAATAACGAAATCGTCACAAGAGTTTTTTTTTTTTTTTTTTTTTTTTTTTTTTTAAGGGTCCCTAAAAAACCAATTAATTTTCTTTAAAGTGCAGAAAAATTACATACTATTTACTTCGACTGACGAAACATTTTCAACCAACTGGATACAAAAACTTACTAATAATTTTTAAAAAAAAAATAAGCATTGTCATTACGTTTACAACACGAGGACTAAGTCAGCAAACGTACCCTTAGCCTTATGTTGAACCAGTGGCGGTGAATCGGGGGGTGCAAGGAAGGGCAACCCCCCCCCCCCTTTTTATGGAAAATTTATTTTATTTTCCAATTTAAGGACCAAAATTAGAAATTATTATTATTATTATTATTATTATTATTATTATTATTATTATTTAAAAAAAAAACAGAAATGTCAAAATTTTTGTAACATAATTATTTGTTTTTCTTTGTTTACGAAGCATCTTAGCACAAGCAGCAACTTTTAGTTTATGTATTCATTGTTTAGATATTAGTAAATGTTTATAAAATGTTTTACTTGAAACAAGTTATTACCAAGTATTTGTAACGTCTCAAAACTCTTCGGGGGTAAATAATGGAAATCTAATTTATGCCTAAGTTTCTTCAGGGAAAGTTATTGTGTACATAATTCATCAAAATCTTAAGAAAAACGTAGGTTAAGTTGTTTGATTTATATCAATTTCCACTAATGCTCTCAAAACAAGCCCTAATAAAAATTTTGTACTTTTTTTTTCCTTTTTTACTGCCGCTAAAAGTCCCATGGCTTTCAGTTGTCTCTTTGTTTTTGCCCCCTCTCCTCCCACTTATAAGCCCCAATTGCCACCACTGTGTTGCACTTATATATATATATTGATAAGGGGCTGTTAATTCCAACCTCTTTGCGCACAATTTTAGATTGATTAGATTTTTAGACTACAGAATACCTCGTACTTAAAAAATCTTCGCATGAAAGTTCAATTGAGGTATTCAGCAACTACATCTTTATGAATTGAAAAGTAGGCTTTATTTTGTTATGCAACCATGAATTAAAAACGAGTGAGCTATGTAAGCAAATTACATTTTCCCGCGAAGGCCTACGAATAATATTTATCCTATGGCTTGTGACACTGCAAAGCTCAGTGTCTACAATTTTTCTTAAATATATGTTTTCACACAGTATTTTCAGTAATTTTATTTTTGCTGCCAAGAAAATAATTAAACATTATTTATTTAATGTGACTTATAGAAAATTACCTTATCTTTTTTCTGGGGAGCAAGTGTCTTAGCCAGTCCCCCTAAAAACCGCTGCTGACGTTATAACGTGTAAGATTGAAGTTAATTGTATTTAGTATTCCGCATATTTTAATTTCAGTTATAAAAGTAACTCAAGTAACATAAGCAAAGCTTAAAATGTTTACTCCCGGAGCGCTTTGTTGCATTTTTTATCCGTCTAAAAAACCTTCGAGCATGCTTCACTGCAAATAAAAATAGCGCTTCAATAAACATACATTAAATAATCAGTTCAGTAAACGGCAACAAATTTCAACCAAATTTCGCCAACAAATGTAGCAACCCTAAAGGACCCCCAGTATGAATCTTTGACCTGACCTTGTTATTTCGGTTTGGAGAGGAATTTCCTGGGGTGGGCATCATTCCCGGAAAAAGTAAGAAAATGACGAAGAAAACGGTAATTATAGTAGGTTGTTTGGAAGCTCCATGTATAAATTAGTTTAAGGTCAATAATTGTTTTGACCTTGACACACAGTCAAATATACATATCATAGTTCAGATTCCATTTTAAATTAAAATCTGAATTAGTATCCTTGTTTTACAATGGTATCCATTATTCAACAGTAAACATTAATGCTGCAAATACAAATGCAGATAAAGGAAAAATGCTCGAATGAGTAAATAAAGTAAATTTCTTTAATAATCGTATGTATAGTGTAGACTAGGCAAGGATAGCTACATGACTGGTACCAAAAGAAACCAAAAGTTATTTCCTTACCTTGAAAAGAAAAGAAAATGTGCGTACTGTTTTGAACTGCCAAATATAAATAAGATGAAAATAAAGACAAAAGCGAAAAAAAGTTGAAGATGAAACATGAGAGCATTTGAATTGCTACTTATAAAACTTATAAGCATTTTCTTTTATTCACATCCTAAAACTCTTCAGCGGGCTGTAGTTTATGACAGAAACTTTTTCTATGTTAAAATAGCAGTAAACTTTTCTACTTCATTCAAAAGCAATATGTACTGAATACATTAAAGCAAAGCCCTCTCTCTTTTAACTTGGACATAGCAGATTTTGCTTATATTTTGTGTATAAGCTCATACATATACGAAACGATATTGTTATAGCTAAAAACTTGAAAAAAAGGTGAAAAATGTGCGAAGTTTCAAATGTAAACAATATTTTTTTTTTTTTTTTTGAAATTAATCACCGTCTCTCATCTTTTTCAGTAAATGCACAATTTAAGTCAATAACTTAAACATGTTTTGCATCATTACATCCGCTGTTTTCCTAAACCGAACTTTTCAGTCATATTACGTTTAAGCCTTTGCGCATCCGAGGTCTTCTCATCAGAGTACTCGGCTAGAAACAGGAAGACGAGGAGGATGCAAATCCTTATCGATTTGCATGGAGTTCCCTGTCCATTGCACAGTCACAGGGCAGTCAGTCTTAGAAACTTCATGTTAGGCGGTTTTAGGAAAGAATTTATCCCTCAAGGTTTTCGTTACATCATTAACATTGCAAAATTACTTCTTTATTATACATCCTGTAGTTGCTCAATTAATTTGTACGGTTGCGAGATTTTTTCGCATATATATATATATATATATATGCACTTTATTCCCAGAATTTTAAACTTTGGTTTTTAATTGTTATAAAATCGAATAAAAAGAAACCATTATGTATCATAATATAAAGTACAAGTTTTGTAAAAAATAAATTTTGTACTTGAAAATAAAGTGTTGTGGTGCGCACGGCGGGGTACGTACAAATCAATATTAAAAAAAAAAAAGAAAACTTTGTAGAAAGTTACTTCATATTATAATATACATATGAGATACATAATGACTCTTTATAATTGAATATAAAGAAATTGAAAGCCGAAGGATAAAATTACGGGAATAAAGTGCAAATTTATGTGTAAACTATCTCATTTTTGCAAAAAAAAAAAAAAAAATACTCAAAAATAAATGTCTCAAATAGTCTAGTGCTGGGTAACCGTTCTGAAGCAATGAAATCTTGTATCCCAAAAATGGTAATGTTTTTTTTTTTTTTTGTTTTAAGGGCTAAATTTAGTAAATTAACTAATTTGTTACTTATCCTAGAAAAATAATATAATGGTTATATATTGAAAAACAATTATTTATTGTGAAACCGAACTATTCGTTTAACGTGGTGTGATAACTAATTGAAATGAACATAATAATATTACATTAATATCAGTGATTTATATAGTAGTTTTATTTGAATGCAAATAAAATGCGAAATGTAATAGAAATGCAAATATAGTATTTTAGAATTTTTTGCGGTTGAGTTTCGGCACAAAGTTGTCCTATCTTTGGTTATCTATCTCAAAAGTTTTTAATGTTTTGCAACTTTTGAGGCTTTCGTCGCTAAACCTTCTTCTCAATTTGCTTTCAATAATGGTTAGATCCGAAAACTGCCAAGATACTAATCACATACCCTGAGTTGGGTAATACAGCTAGGTAATTACACTGTGAAAACTACAGGCTGCATTTGGCACCTTTCAAGGGTGAAAAGCTTGTTCACCAGCGACACCCTATACTTAGCCGAAATTGCACCCTTAAAAAGAGCGAAAAACTAGCACCCTCAACCCAGCGTGATGCACCGCGGTGAAAAATGAAACCTTATGGCAGAACATTGGCACCCTTTCTATTTCCTGTTACTGACCCCCCCCCCCCCTTTCCGTGTTGGGTGCATTTTTGGATACAATTGTGTAAATTGTTATTTATTGTTTTGAGTTAAAACTAAGTCATGGTACATTTTCCACATTGAATAGCTCTGAAAATGATTAAAACTTGTAGTTTCAGGCATTTGATCGCATTTCAACTTTCCAACATAGTTTAGAATTGTTCACCACTTTAATTTGTCTGTTCGTGCAGTAATTTTCGCACATCCACTTGAGTTGCTCAGTAATTTTAATATGTTATTGACATTTACTGCAGCACGATCGTACCGAAAATGAAGAGCATAGGTATTTGTAAATCATTTATAGGAACAACCATAAGTATTAAATTATATTGCAATCATGGAAAAATAAAATCGTTTCACAAACGTTCAAAATTTTAATCAAGACCACATATCAAGAGCAGTACGTATATATGATTCGACATTTGAATATCCGTATAGATGATAAATAAGCACTTTTTTTTTCAATGTTAAGTTTTTCGACAGATTAAAAGCCAAAACAAATTCAAACGATCTCTTCATTCTTACTAGAGTGACGAAAAAAGCTTAGTCGTTCGCTTCAAGCAATAACGCCGAGGAAAGCTAGTTTAACTTAGACACGAGATAATAAATTTGAAAATACCGTTTAAATATACCGTTTTAAAATACGTAATAAAACATTTCTCAAGCGACCCCACAAGAAAGGTTAAATGTTTCGAGTAGTTTAAGTATTTGGAGAAAAACGATGTTCTTATAATTACGATACAAATTAAGCAGTTTAAAGGTAATTTTATAAACTTTTAAGCTTTCATAAAGATAATAGAATTCCCAAAAGAAGATAAAATTGGTATTTTTTAGAAAAGAAAAAGAATTATTTTGGATTTGCATATCCGAAACGGCTGCCGTCAGGATTTGGGGCGGGAGGGGGGGGGGGGGTGATTTTAGAATGTCTCCCCTTCCTAAACATTTTATTAATCCACCGCCTACACGCATTTTAAGTTTTATGATTTTACCACAAAGTGCCGTTTTCGCGTATATTTTTTACCATAGCCTCTATTGCGAGGCATCCCGTGTAAAAAAAAACTTTTCCGCATTTTTTTTTCAAAATTACAATTTTTTGCTAAAATTTTTCTTTCAAGCATTTAAACTGATATGACCCAAATAACAGAATCTTGAATTTTATGATTTGCTTTATTGTATTTTTTTTATTATCATTATTAATCATGGCAGTTGTAGGTAACAAAAACAAAAGGCACTCCATACTCGATGCTTTTACAATTATTGTGATCTACCATGTTAAAGTTCAGTTTTTTTTTTTTTTTTTTTCTGATTAAAAAGTAACAACACAACGCGGATTGAAATCCTACCTCCAATTAGTTAAAATTATATATTCATGGAAATTTGGATCAGGATTCAGCTGAAGAAAATTAGTCATCCAAAAACTGCATTTTCTGATCTATGGAAGGATCCATCCCGTGACCTTGGCGTTATTAGCAAGACGCTCTTCCCAATTGAGCTACTGGGTCTCCATCTCGGGATGCTAGCATTCACAAAAGCAATGTGTAATAAATAAAGCAACAAAATAAATGGAAATTGACGCCTCTTACTTTGAGAATATTAAGAAAGCTAAGATTTACCATGTTGAAATCAATGTCTTGCTTTTTGATTTTAACAGCAATCGAACTGTATCTCAAAATCCTGCAATGATTTTAGACTACATATTAATGTGAAATTGGATTAAGGAGCTGAGTTGTCAAACTGATAAACGATAGTTTAAAAGTTAAACGATATTTTTCGAGCTACTCACGGAAATCGAACTCGCGGTCTTCCCGACGCTCTAACACACTGAACCATTGTCTCCATTTTGGGATGCTATTCATTGAAGCACTACTAAATAAAAAGTTAGATAGAATAAATCGATTTTTTGACTAAACAAGGAAAATGTACATTGTTTCTTTATTTTCCGATGAAAGCGGTTTAAAAATCTTTAAAATGATGCTTTACATTTGAAGTTTATACAAGTATTAAGGAGATTAAGGCGTTGCCGCCAGAAAATACCATACAATGACCCAAAATGATAAAATACTATATATGACTAAATATTTATCAGGAAGACATTTTTTTCTTTCCGACAGAGTCAAATATTTTAATACGGACAGCAAAACAATTATTTCCACCAACCTTCGAAAGAGCAGGTAAACAAAAGCATATATATACTTCTTTAACTTAGGATATTTAGATAAAATTCACTGCTCACGAAATGATTTTTTTTTATGAATTAAATCGATATCTATAATCCGGTACATTAATTTAATATATTTTCGTCCACTTTTTAACAACTTTATTTTTCGGGGTTTTTTTTTTTTTTTTTGCCTTTTCTTCTTAATCTGAAGTTCTGCATAAAATGAGAACAGGATTACTTACAATAACTGTAATTATGCCTAAAATCAGGAAATCCTATTCAATGTGCTTGACTAAGTTAGAATATTTCCATTTGTCACGAAATTTAAAACTATTCGTTTTACCGTGATGGGTTTCAACCCGTAATTTACAGCATATTTTGAAAATAGGAGATTAACGATGTTTATTCAAAGGTAACAATGAAAATTAAAACTCTTAATGTCTACAATTTAAATCATTATTACCAGATATACTCATGTATTAACGATATTATCTTGCTCAAAAATCTTCACGTTCTTCAATATTTCCTAGACTCTGAAATTAGTGTTCAAAACACCGTTTAAGAGTTATATAGTTCAAAGAAAGCATAATTGAAGGACTTTCACAGTGGTAGTACTTATCCCACCTGGTTTACCGATACTAGACCGGGTCCAAGCAGGGTCTTATTGCCAAATAAGCGAACTAGGAGATGGCCTAGGGTCCCTTAGTCTTAGGGTCTTCAAATGTGTGACTAAAAGTACATTTTATAACAAAGACATCGACGCACCTACTAGAAGTTGTCAGAATGAAACGAAATTTTATATACGTGCGGACAACATTGATATATGAAAGTGATTACAAAATGAAAGCAAAATTATCATTTATTACTGACAAAATTTCAAATGAATGGAGTTTTTAGTTCCCTGTCAGGCTACCTCTATCAAGAATGAATGAGACTTAAAATTGTTGTCCTACGTCATCTCGTCCCACATTTACTATTAAAGGCGCCACCAATTTGATCAAACTCGTAAGCCGTCCAGCTTACCACTCAAAGTGATCCTAGATATGCTGGAGCTGTTACAAATCTGGGGGATCAAGAAGGCCAGGCAAGGTGATGTAGAAAAGTAAGCCCTCTGACACCCTTGCAGTGTATGATCAAGCCTTATACCGTCAATAAAAGGCTCTCTGTCAGTAATAATGTTACAGATGTTAGCATAGGGATTATAAAGATGCATAAATATTCCTCGTTTAAATTAAGAAATACTTTACTTCAAACACGCACTACAGACTTTGGATTTTCTTGTCGTATCTAACGGAAACTCGATTTACATGTGAAACATTTTGCATTTGTCAGTTTTTACTCAATATAAAGTCAAATCATCTAAAAATGCTTCAACTGGAGATTAAACGTAAACTAGTTCAGGAGAGAGAGTTTCAGTTCAACTATAAATCTGTTAATTCCCAACCTCTAAAATGCAGAAAATGTATTAGTAACTTAATAGCTACTTCATGTTATAAGTTTTCTAGGTAACTTGTTCACTGATGCAAATATTCTTATTTATCTGCACGTTCCAACGTTCATTCATTTGAATATTTAGACTTGAAGAACATAATCGTCTTACCAAACGATTGGGGTTGTACCTTCTTTGATGTAGTCATGCATGAAAGGAATTACTTGAATGTTTCAAATCTTAAAATTCAGAAGAAAAAGAAGTGATAATTGAGACCAACGGAAACAGAGAAGCCTACGGTTACAAAATTTATATTCAGTGATTTATGCTTCTTTTCCTTCTTGACTTAGAGTTATAATTTGGGCAATCGTTGAACTTCATACAAAGCCTGCTATATTTAAACTGCTCTTAATTCGCATTTATAAAATCCGTTCTAAATTCTAGGTTACATTTCTGTTTAAAGTTTTTCTTGAGCGTGATTTTTCATCGAAATTACTCTTCATTGCTCCTTAATTCCAAATTACAAGTTCTCTTGCATTTTGAACAAAATATTTTGCAATAATTTTTTCAGAAAATAAGATAGAAATGTCTTTTTTTTCCATTTCAAAGGAAGAAAAGTACATTTAAAGAAGGCATTTGAGGTGAACAAATAAGAAATATTCTTAAATATTGGATCATAAAATATTCGAATCAAAGTAAGTGTAATTTGTATACGTTTTTCAACTATTTATTTCTTAAGCACTTAAACTTTTAATCGTTCCAGATCTAACAACTTTCTTGGTTTGGATTATGAATCAGATTTCAACCATCTACAAAAACGAAGAAAAATATAGATCTTAAAAAATAGATTCAGCTGAAATTTTGATTTTTCTCAAAAATTTCATCATTATCAAGCGTTTACTTCTTTTATGTCCCACACAATTGTACACACAGAGCAAAAGTCGCAATAAATGTAGTATTGTCTTTATAAATAAAATAATTCAACATTTGAACACGTTAAAAAGCAATGCAAATACGTTCTGTAAAATAAGGAAAAACACTCCCGCACGCAAAATAATTAAACATTTGAACGTGCAGCATTATTCAATACATACACTGTTAAAACTACAGATTGCATTTGCCACCTTTCCGAGATGAAAAGCTTGTAGCACCAGCGGCATCCTATACAGTGCCGAAATGGCACCCTTAACCCAGCATGCACCGTTCTTAAAAACTAAAAAAATTCAAAAACGATCCCTAAAAACTTGCATGAGGCAGTTTGCGCGATACCCGTTCTCAATCCCCCCCCCTTTTTTTTTGAAAACAACACTTTTCACTATAACTTTTGGAATAAATTCCTGGAATTTTTTTCATCCTGATAACAGATGGCTGTTCCGTACGCGTATATACGGTTACATACAGTTACGTGTGGTAGTTGTGCTCCCCCCCCCGAGAGAAATACGCCCCCCAGGTAATACGGGGGTTGAGAGGGGCACATCCCCCTCCAAATTTTTTTTTTTTTTTTTTTTTATAAAATATTTTATGAATGATGCAATTTGCGTCCTACCCGCTTCGCCCTATTCTTAGCATTTCCCCTCAGGTAAAACGGGGGGTTAGAGGTCACACCCCGAGAAAAGAATTTTAAAAACTAAAATTTTTAAAAAGCAACCCTTAAAGTTTTGCTTGAGGCAGTTTGCACTTACCGTACCTCACCTTAGAACATTAACATTGTCACAAATGTTTATAACTAAGGTGGGATTGAAGCAACTTCTAATATAAAAACAAAGCATTGGCATCATAAATACGGAGAAGAAAAAAAAAATAAAATATTTATAACTTCAGATCGTGCATTAACTTCAGAGTTATTTCAAAAAATGGTCAAAAAAGATTTAAGTTTCAAAATGTTTTATGATTTTTTTTTTAAACTTTTGCTCTGATACCATTCAAGTGCTTTCATTTAAAGCTCTTTTCATATATCTTTAAAATTAGTTACATTCTATTAGAGTTCTTAGTTTGAGCATATGCCGTAATGTTTCGTGAAATTAGACAAAAATTCAAATGTTTTTTCGCATATAGCAGTAATTTTTCTTTCATAATTCATTCATGTATTTTTTCGGAATAAATTTTCAGCAGGTTGGAACGAAAAGCAACTTTTTTCCTAATTTCAATCATTGGTAGTGAGGAAAAGGTGCCATTGGTGAAACAAAGTGCAAATAAAAAATTTGAAAGTTTTGGACATCTTCGGCCGCAATTGCGTTGAAGTTACAACCAATTGCTGCTTTTTGATAAGTCTAGCACAACTAGTAAAAAATAGGTATTTTTCTCCTTTCAATGATAGGTAGTGCGGAAAAATTGCATTAAATTTACATGAAAAATTTGAGATATGTGGTACCATTCCTTCCTTTGTCGCAAGTGTGTAGAAGTTATGGCAATTTTCCCTTCTTTTTGTGTTTTAAATAAATTTTCTGAAAACGTTAAACTTTTAACATATTTATCTCAAATAATTATATGATGTGTCACCTACAATGAATTTTTAGATGATTGGTGCGTTATAATAAATGAACTACTTATTGCTGTAAATTTTAAATTGCTGTTTTGCGTTCACAACCAACAGGAACAACCCAGAACTCACTCCTAATCACTGGTAGATCTTTTTAAATAAGAGAACACGATTACACTTTCTCAACTAATAGCAGTCCAGCGAATTAACACACAGTTTTTATATTTTTTCCACTCTGTACTTTGAAACAGAATTATTTAAACTTTATATAGGAGAATTACGGTACTTACTCACTGAAAATGTATTATGTACTCAAATTGCAAATCGTACAAAAGCGGAATCAGCATTGATTGAAAACGTACCTACTAAACAGCATTCTTGAACTAGATTGAAATTGCCATAAAGCTAAAATAAAAAAGCATCTGATTATTTGCGTCTACCACTAAATTCGAAACCTTGAAACAATTGCTTGCTGTCATGCAAAATTTTTCTTGTCCATTTCCGGAGTTTGCTTCTTTTTGTAATGAAGTGGCCAGACTTGGGACAATTTTGAACTTCAACCTTTAGTAGCATAATTAATCTTATGTTACCTATTTGAACATAATGTTCTATTTAATGGAAATGTCTTAGTACTAAACCTCAAGATACGGTATAGATCTGTAGATCTATCCACAAAAAACAAAATAAAAACATATTCACTGTCTTAGGTTAGGGATTCCTGTAGTAGCTTGGGGGCACTTAACATTTTGATTTATTTATTTATTTTATTTTTTTTTTTCATGTATTCAGCAATCAATAATATCTAAGGACACCTCATTTTAAAAAAGTTTATTTTACAACTAAATAACATTAAAGTAAAATAACATTAGATAAAAATAATACAGCATTGTACACAGTACAAAAATATACAGACTGTACAGTCTTGTACAGTCTTTCACAGATTTCAGCATCCCTCAAAATTTTGATTGTCTCCCCTATCTTCTTTATTATTTTGAATGTAATGTTTGTACGCTCCTTTATATACATTTAGGAGCTTATAATTATTTGGTGAGCCCAAATAATTCCTTCGTGCAGCTGTTTCTTAGTTCTCTCCGTTCCTCACTTCAATAACCTTTTTGACAAACACCTAATCACCTTCATTTTTATTCCTTCATTAAACGTGAAATTTACAACAAATAACTAACATTCGTAATAGGTTCTGAAAATTTCTTTTGTTCATCCACAAATTCTGATTTTTTACGATTGACAAATTTTCTCTCCTGAAACGGTATGACACATTTATTGCCCTTAGAATAGTCATCATTAAAAAAAAGAAGAAAAATGCAATTATACAGTTTATTTACTGAATATTATTTCCAGACATCTTTTCTGTCTTCGTACATAAATTTGGAACATTGCCCCAAGTTTAGAGCGCATACTTTCTTTAAGTTATGCATTAACAAGTTAAATTGAATCAGTTAAGTGGAAATGAATTCGTCCAAATAGTGCACAAGTGCATAGCCGAAAAGAACTGCGACAAAAATACAAACTAAAACTGCTCAGTTAACATGGGTAACCAAAGTTATTTCCATACAAATCGCATATTTTGTCAAAATTTTCAAAATATTGGATAAACTTACCCTTTAATCTAAAGCATCAAAATTTAACTCACACAGCCTCAAAAGATAACTATCTCATTAACCGCGTAACACAATTTATTTCTTACTGGTAGAATACTAATAGGTGTACAAGCACTCAAGACAAAATTCATCAAAATGTCCCAAGTTAGGATACTGACACAAGTGTGGTCCTTTGACTGTACGTGATTTTTGCACTATATTTTTTCTTTGTTCAGTTGTCTAAGGAAGCTTCAAAATCATTGAAAAAGACTTATGATTAAAAAAAAAAACTTTTAAAGAGTTTACAGGTACCGGACTTTCTGATTTCGTACTCTTTCTTGCATAGTCGATCTAGAATGGGCCTTCTTTCGAAAAGATCAGTAATATTTTGCAAGTGGACCCTATTTTCCTGAAACCCAATCAATAAGACTCAACAATTAGATTTTCTCTTATTTGTGTTATAAGTTAAGCACCTAAATAATTAATGTTAATATCAAAACAAATGTTTTTTTTTTTCGATGAAACATTCAATAGGAGTAAATGAAAATTTCGTGATGAATGTGTTCAAAAAAAGAACAATTTAATTTTTAGTCAATAAAATGGAAATTTTCCTACAAATGTTTCTGTGCAAAAAAATTCTTCTGTACAAGATTGAATAAAATTCAGTCGGAATGGCGGAGCGAAAAAGAAGAAAAGAAAAGAACACAATATTTGAGACATTCCTAACTCTGCATTTACCGAGCATAGTACCCGCTTCAGGAAACTAAAAGGGAACAGGAAAATTATACTACGCATTAAACGTCATTAAAAATTAATGCAGTTTTTTTATTCAAGCATCGATTTTATAAAAATAGCTATATTGTCAAAATTAGCTATTATCTCACGCTACAATAACATTATATATTTGCGAAATATCAGGAAAATACTTGAATTTGTGGTAGTAAACGGCCTCAGTTTTAACGGTTTCAAAACAGAAATGTTTGAGCGATCAGGATGGTTGAACTCGAAAATATGTGTAGTCAACAAACTTAAACAGACTGGTCATTTTTTTTATGCGAAAAAACTGTAAATGGATTATGAATCACACTAAATTGGATTCACTGATTGGAACCAATCGATGGTTCTTCCGCCAGCTCACTAAAATGTCGCAATGTTTTAATAACCCGCTTCGGTGGTTTCATTTTTAGCAAGCCACAAATTCCGCTGCTTTATTTAAAAGATCTAAGATCCACTCATCCAATTCATTCTGAAAACATTTGCCACAATTTCACGGACAATGATTCTACACCATCGGTGTTATCACTTCCAGTTTTACTACTGGATGTTGATACATTCAGTTCCTGCTACGCTTGAATCAAGCAGTGTATCACAAATAACCCCCCTCTGATTGACAGCTGTTTTTAAAGACTCATTAAGCACGACTTGCAAATTCGAGCAGCTTGCTATGAATCTTCATGGAAGATGATTTTTTGAGTGCTGGGCGATGAAACACCAAAGCAGGTCGAAAATCATCGCCAAGATACCTGCGATTGACGGGCTTTTCCGAAATCCGGATTGAACTTGGTATCCAGTGGTTTCGATTAGATGTTATACTTTTTGAAGCATGTATGCCGCGGGAAATGCGTTATCTTTTCCTAAGCTGCAGTTACGCTTCATCTTTTAATTCACTTGTTGTTCCGCAAGGCCAGCTTTTCTCTTTCTTTTTTGACTAGTTTTGCATGGGAAGTTACGAGAATGTCATTTTGTCTTTGTAAGTGAAAGAACATTTTCTGTTCTGCATTTATAATTTCAACAGTGTCGGCAACTTTGTGCTTATGGCTCTCTTATGATTTGAAACGTACCACAGAGATTAGTACAAGATGTTCAGTCCAGGATCATGGGTGTTATGTGCGTGTTTGTTATTTGTTCGCTATGGTCTGGTACATGGAGAGGGAAGACGACCGTTTTATGTTATAGCTCACATGGTGAATTCAATTTACGAAATGGAGGAATATTTGGCGAGAGGAGCCAATGCCATCGAAGCAGATGTCACCTTCAATGCTAACGGAACTATAAAACAAATTTATCACGGATATCCATGTGACTGCTACAGAGTGTGTGATGAGAAAGAAAATTTTGGAAAATACCTTAATTATGTTAGAGATCTTACAAGTCCCAATAATGCCAAGTATCAAAAAAGCCTTTCGCTCTTATTTTTGGACTTGAAACTCAGTGATGTTACACGCTCACAGAAATACAAAGCCGGTGAAGAAATAGCAAAGAATTTGATTACTAACCTCTGGAATTATGATTTGAGTGATCCACAGATTCACGTTTTGTTGTCCATAGGCCATACATCTGACAGCGATGCTATTAAAGGTGTCCAAGAAACGTTCACTAAATCTCATCGTTCGACGTCAATGAAAAAATTAGGTTTTGATGTTGGATTAAATGATGATTTAAACAGCGTCCGTAAAATGTGGTCAAAGTTGAACATAAATGCCAATCGTTGGCAGGGCGATGGAATCACCAACTGCTTTCGGTTTATGAGGGATGATACTAGATTGCGACATGCGATTCGAATCCGAGATTCTGGCACTGGATTCATCGAAAAAGTGTACGATTGGACAGTGGATATAACTGAAAATATTAGGCGCTCTTTGCGCTCAGGGGTTGATGCAATGATTACTAATTTCCCTGAACGTGTCATATCTGTTCTTCAAGAAAAAGAGTTCAGAGATAAATATCGTTTAGCTTCTGAAGAAGATAGTCCATTTTCTAGAGTCGCACTAGCTCCATTGAAACACAGTCTTAGGGTACCAACAATGACGAGTTACGTGTCTTCCATTAGAGAGATAACTATAGCTCTCATGGGATACATATGGGATTTTTATAAACTTAGGTTGAAAAGACCAGAAACCTTGTTCCCTTTAATACAGGACTTAATTACGAGAGCTGCACCAACTCTACTAGAGTATCACTCTTTTATGCAACGGCTAAATAAGAAAAACTTTTTGAGAAAATCATCCACTTCTAAGAAAAAACTGGACTAATTCATAAAATAACTTCATTTTAATTTCATATGACTGTGCTGGATCACATTTTTAGTCATAGTATTGAATATTGTATGTATTTATTAATTTACTACTCGGAACATTTGGAAGTTCTTTAGTCTGCTGTGGAGTTATAATCTGAAGAATTGAATTTACTTACTTTTTGACTATTTACGCAATTTAGTCAAGCGTTGCAATTAAACTGCATATTTTTCTAACGGACATTTAAAATGGGGCATTTTGATTCTACTTTAATATTATTATTTATAAAACCAAGAATCGTCATGATCTGATTAAATAAATGCTGCAGAATGTTACAGGTGAGTCATAATTTATGAACCTATAAAATATTTTCGCGATAATTACAATCCAATTTTTCCTATATATAATGTACACATAAATATATATATATATTTTGATTACAACTAATTTTTATATAATACATTTTATTCAAGAATCCGAATCTACTAAACTGGCTAAACACTTTCAAGTTCTTTATTTATAGTACATCTTAGAATGGCTGAGTTATTTGATTATCATTTGCCGTAGCTCAGTGTAGTTTGAAAGTTTTTGATGAAAAAAGTATTTTTCTGTAACAACACGCACAAATGAGTACTTTGTTATGAAACTGTTTCATTTAATATTCAACCAAATTAAAATTTTGCTTTCAAAAATGTTGCTTTATATGTTAATACTAAAAAAAAATGGTCATTAAAGGTATGTCCAGCTGAAAAAAAACAAAGTTACTTTTCTTCATTAAAATTAGTTTCAACTTATCGGTGCATTTTACTATCTGAGTTAACTTTTATACCGATTATTTTCCTAATCCCATATTTACAAATGAAGCAGTGAGAAGCAAAAAGGTGTAAGTGGTAAAATTAAAAATTGGAGATAACCAGTGCAAATGGTAGGTGAATATCTCCTCTGTCTTGGAGCAAGAAATAGTACTAATAACCCTGGCAGGTGCTGTTATACCGAATGATTTGGAAAGATTTTTCAATGAAAGGGGGGGGGGCTACCTAGCACTCTTATCTTTAAACGCGTTGTACTCAAAACTGGAAAATGTCCACTAACATCCCTTTGCATCACACTGCCACAAATGCAGTTTGTGGCAGTGAGATGCAAAGGGACGTACTTTTAGTATACAATACTCCTATTTGATCGTTAAGCTTGCCATATACTGTCAGTGTAAAAAAAATATCCCCCAGATGTTTATATGACTTTATATAATTAATGATTTCATAATTATCAACAGTTTGACTCTTAACCAGTAAGGTGATTTTTTTTTTTTTTGTATCGTAAGTGAGAGGTGGGGCCTATGCTATCCCAGCATTATATTTATTATGCACTCACTCTACAAAATTTAGTAAACTGATGTATGAAAATTTCTGACACTCAAGAAAATCTTGAACAATAAAATGTTGTTACACTTGCCTAGTTTTCGCTGTGAGTGTGAGTGTGTGTGAGTGAGTGTATCTACCTTTTTTTTTCAAACCAAATAGCAAGTGACTGAACATAGAGCGAAGTAACAGTCGAATGCAGGTGATTATTTTGCAATTTCGGATGAAATAAACATCACCTGACCAAAAGTGTCAATATGTTTTCTATTATAATTCTTGGTTTATATAATTATTTATAGTTGGTGTTAGTTTATAATTAAATCAATTATTTTCCTTCCTTATGACGTAGATAATTTGTAATTTCGTCTTTATACAGTTTATAATACTATTTACAAGCTCTCTATATTTTCATTCGTAAAATTTTGCAATATTTACATTTATGACTTTGTCTGTACATTTATGTACACCCATGTTACTGTTGCGTTTGTATTTATGTAAATATATAACACAAAAATTGATTGAAATATTCCTACTTTTCTTCTTTTCTTTGCTAAGTTTTGTGGAATGTACAAAAAATATAATGCTGGGTTTACATACATCCTACCTCACTACTTGTGTTACAAATATTCAAAAAAAAAAAAAAAAAAAAAACCTCACCAGTTAAGAGTGGTATAAATGTTTCATGGTGGTTGTAACATTAAAAAAAGTTTCTAAGAAATTAATTTTTATTGGCGGGATGTCTGTTGATTTGCTGCCGTTAGCACAGTAAGACTTACCAATTTGTGCTGTAAAGTATGTTATGGACAAAATAATGAACTTGACTTTTGAATGACTTTATGGGTACAAAGCAAATATTATTAATTGGTTTTTATTAGTATTTTCTAAAAAGTGACTTGTAAGATTTTTCCCCTTTAGAAATTTCAACGATTTTTGATAGTTACTAATTTAAATAACTCTGATACAAACTGGCTGCACATTAGTAATTTATTTGTTACCCTCGATTATACGAAATCGGAAATTACTTCACTCGCATTTGAAGTGAAAAAGCTGGTACTCTGATTCATCGTTTACAAAAAGCATATCGTATTACTTGTATTTTCTTGATATTTAGACAGTACTCGATTTTGAGTGCATAAAATTCAATGTCTAAAATTAATCTCTTATCACTAATTTAGTTCCCTGTTTCACACTATCCTAAGGTTATCTTATTTGTTATAAAAAGGTGTCAAATTGCTGAACATATAATATTCTTTCCATTATCATTACTCGTTATTCCAAACTTAATTTTGGTTAAATGTGGTCAACACCAATCGCTGCATTAAAGTATAAGGAAAATATAGTTTTGATATATTAGGGGAATGTGGGGTAAAGATAAATGAATAGTAACACAGAACCGAAAGATATCTTTTCTGTCGTCAAAATTGTATTTCAAGTTTTGAGTAAACATTTATAACGTTTCAGAGAGGTTTTCAAAATTAAAAAGACGCTAAAAATAAGCTTCAAAAGTTAACAAAATGTGTGTCAGTTCACTATGCAAATTCTAAATTTGACAGATCTGTATTTTTATTTCCTCATGGCGAGAAAAACAACTAAACATTGAACTTCAAGCTTGCTATGGGAATGTGACATTTGTGTAGAATCCGAAAGATTACTTCAAAAAATCTCGTCAGAGTTTTTTTAAAAAAAAAACTAAAAAACACTTGCTTTGGTCTTTGAAGATTACAAAATGCACATTTGGTGTTTCTCACAGGTCATTCCGCGATGATTTCCCGTAGATCTTCAATGAATCGACAAATTTCATTTAAGCCAAATGAAAATGAAAAAATCGATGATCGAAACGCAATTGTTTTTATTTATTTTTCATTATATTGTCCACTTCTAAAAATAAGTGAAATTCCGTTACAACGAACTTTAAGGGATCGCAAATTTCGTTCGTTGTAATGGAATTTTTTTTGTAATGAAAGTCAAGTCACATAATGGCAATTAAAAGCGACTGAACATTTATTTTGTTGAAATGGTTATTTCGCTGTGCTGGTATTCTATAAAATGACAGCAAAAAAAATTATCTTAAAAAACATTCATGCAATTATATTAGTGCCATAGTTATAGAGCTAAAGATTCACACCTTGGTGTGCATCTTTAATGGTGCATCAAGCACAATCCTTTTTACAACATTTTTACAATGACCTTTTTTAGCAAAAATTAAGTTCAAAGTTAATTGTTTCTGCTTGAATTGTAATTGGCAATTTTAGAACACAAGATGCTTGACTAAGCAGTTTCTTTAAGAGCCATTATTTTGAAGTTCAGACAAGGTGTGGCAGTGACCATTTTTGATTTTTATAATTTTTTCATATGTCAAAGTAGGTCATGAGAAGTGAACATTCTGAAATTTTTAGCCTTCCAAAAAATTTTTTTCCCTCGTTAAAAATTCCCAAAGTTTGACGTTTTGCAGCGCTTTTTTAGAAAAATTCTAAAAGTCGCATTTCAGTGCGCTTTAGCTCTTTACAGAAACACCACCCCACGGTTATGTTTATATTTATTGGTTGTGTTGTATCTAGTGATGATGACTTCATAGTTATTTTGGTTGGGAGTTGTTGCTTTCTTCAGATAAGGGGTCGCAAAGTATGGATTTTATCCGTTTTCGCGCAAGTTGAACCTGCCTTTATTTCCCCCAAAAAGCCACCCCCCGAAAAAAATGTAACATATACTGAAAGTTTATACTATGAAGAGAGTAAATGGCACAAAATTTGTTTGAGGTTTAATTTTTTTAGGAGAAAAATACCCTGATATTTTTCAAATTATCAAAAATTGTGCTTTTTTGATCGCAACTAACTTAAAACAACATCACGAAAAATATAGCAGCATGGGATCTTTTCTTGTTTTCCAGAAAATAATTTTTTTTTTTTGTAGCTCATTTTATGCGTTTTCTCGTACGTAAAACGTGTGTCCAGTATGCAGATTAGATCTTTTAAAACTTTAAGGATGTAGTAAGAATGTATATATGTGTGTATAAAGAGAAAGAAAAAGACTAGTAATACTTTATTTTTCTGATTTTTATAAATTGATGGTATTTTAATTGCAGGTAATTCAGAAAACGATAAATTGATATCATATATATATATATATATATATATATATATATATATATATATATATATATATATATATATATATATATATATATATATTGATTTATCGTATCAATCCCAAAATAATTCTTTCTTATTTATGTCCGTAGCAATGGAAGAAATATCATGAACAATATCTGCTTCCCTTTCCTCTAAATGTCTATTTTCTATGTCATCTTCAAATACCTCTAAAAGGCTGTCGGTTCTTGATAAATCAGTATTATCCGCTTTTTTTTCTTCCTTTGTATATCGGCTAAAAGCAGCTTGAATTTGACTTTTTGTCAGATATTCGTTCGGTTGGAATATTTTTATGTCTTCAATCATCTCTGTTCTCATTGCATGTTCTGCAACAAAAGAGAAAACAAAGAAGAAAACATTTTGAAAATCTCATGTCAGGGGTGGGCTCTCCCAACTCGTAAAAGTACACGATTTTCATTGAAACAAATGGAATTTCTTTATGAAAAGTTCCTTTATGGTAAAAAACCGGCAGAAAACAGACGTCCGACCAAGTAGAACATGCAATGAGAACAGAGATGATTGAAGACATAAAAATATCCCAACCGAACGAATATCTGACAAAAAGTCAAATTCAAGCTGTTTTTAGCTGATATCCCAAGCAAGAAAAAGCGAATAATACTGATTTATCAAGAACCGACAGCCTTTTAGAGGTATTTGAAGATGACATAGAAAATAGACATTTAGAGGAAAATGAAGCAGATGTTGTTCATGAAATGTCTTTCATTGCTATAGACATAAAGAAGAAAGAATTATTTTGGGATTGATACGATAAATCAATATATATATATATATATATATATATATATATATTATCAATATATATATTATTATATATATATATATATATATATATATATATATTATATATATATATATATATATATATATATATTATATATTTATATATATATAATATATATTATATATATATATATATATATATATATATATATTATTATATATATATATATATATCTATATATATATATATATATATATATATATATATATATATATATATATATATATATATTATATATATATATATATATATATATATTATATATATATTATTATATATATATATATATACATATTATATTATTATATATATATATATATATACATATATATATTATATATATATATATATATATATATATATATATATATTTTATATATATATATATATATATATATATATATATATATATATATATATATATATATATATATATATATATATATATATATATATATATATATATATATATATATATATATGATATCGATTTACCTGCAATTAAAATACCATCAATTTGTAAAAATCAGAAAAATAAAGTATTGCTAGTCTTTTTCTCTTTCTCTATACACACATATATACATTCTTACTATATCCTTTAAGTTTTAGCAGATCTAATATGCATACTGGACACACGTTTTACGTACGAGAAAACGCATAAAATGAGCTACAAAAGAATTATTTTCTGGAGAACAAGAAGAGATCCCATGCTGTTTTCTTTTTCATGATGTTTTACACATATCCAGGTACCATAATATATAAAAGGTTTTTTTTTCCCTAGTGATGCTGTTTTGAGTTAATTGCGATCAAAAAAGCACAATTTTTGAAAATTTGAAAAATATCAGGGTATTTTTCTCCTAAAAAAAAGATTAAACCTGAAATAAATTTTGAGCCATTTACTCTCTTCATAGTATAAACTTTCAGTATATGTTACATTTTTTTTTCGGGGGTGGCTTTTTGGGGGAAATAACGCAGGTTCAACTTGCGCGAAAACTGTTAAAATCCATACTTTGCGCCCCCTTATCTGAAGAAAGCAACAACCCCCAACCAAAATAACTATGAAGTCATCATCACTAGATACAGTACAACCAATTAATATAAACATAACGGTGAGGTGGTGTTTCTGTAAAGAGTTAAAGCGCACTGAAATGCGATTTTTAGAATTTTTCTAAAAAAGCGCTGCAAAACGTCAAACTTTGGGAATTTTTAACGAGCGAAAAAAATTTTTTGGAAAGCTAAAAATTTCAGAATGTTTACTTCTTATGGCCTACTTTGACATATAAAAAAAATTAGGAAAATCAAAAATGGTCACTGCCAAAATTTCCGTTTTTTGTCTGAATTTCAAAATAATGGCTCCTAATAGTTCTACATGTTTTGATAAATGACTCACTAGGTCAAGTTGAAATAACTACATTCACTTACTTTAAACCATCAAGCTAAATACGTTCTTGTTCTATTAATTGCTAGTAATAATTTATTAACCCAGCTGATTTTTGGTTTGTATTGTCGTACGCAAAAATATACTTTAGAATAATTATGATCTATAGCTATAATCCTATATACTATAGCCATAATCCTATATAACTTTGATGAAACTCAAGTTATCCAAAATATTTTCCATTTGTAAGGAGATTAAAGAAAATTTGTTTCAATGCCGGTAAGTTCCTTTTAATTTACGCAATGCACGAATTAAAATTTCCTTTAGTTCTTTCACTAATAGTTCCAGTTTTGTGAATTTGTCTTTTCTTTTCGACTTCATTCTGATAAAAACAAACAATGATAATTGAGAGAAAGTTGCAGTTTTGTTACCCATACTGACGAAAAAGTATGCAAATACCCACATTTTTGAAAGGTACTTAATTTAACTATTTTATCGACTTCGACATTTCTGATCACTTTGGTCGATATTTATTTTTTATAGTTATCAAAGATTCACCTACGTACGCACACACACACATATACTTACATTAAAAAATGTATAAAAAACGTGGGGCATGGCTACTCGACGCATCCTTTAGTTATTAGCAGCTAGATTTTAGTAAAAAAAGTGATAAAAAAAAAAAAAACAAATTGAAAACTAAAGAAGTAAAAGAAGCTTGGCATATTTGAACAATACATTTCTTCTGAAATCTCAGGTTATAAAAAAACGTTCATTTAAAAACAAGTATTTCATGTTTAGTTTAGATGAAAGACAGTAGAGACTACACTGCCTTGGGCAGGTAAACGGCAGTATCTGCAGAAATGAGTTTTCAAGATATTTGAACAAATGTGTGGTGGACTCCATACTAACAACAGGGAAATGTTGTTTTTTAACGTTTTTTCGCCCTTTTTAACTTAACAAGCAAGCTTGTACAATAAAACTAACGTACAATTGATAACAAAAATGCAAAAAAAAGAAAGAAAAAGAAAAATTAAAAAAAAACTGCTCTTTTTACCTACTCACTGCAGTACACTATTCTATTTTCTTGAAAATCTACAACATTTTGAACTTAAGAGGGGACTAAATTCTTCTATTCTAAACAAATTTCGAAATACTAACCTATTTCGTTCTTTACTTGAGTTTACACATACGTCAGACATTAATGATACCGACTCAGAAGAAAATCAGAAAATGTTGATGGTTTGAAAAAAATCTACATTTTTACTAGAGTAAATATTGTGGAATCTCTCTATTCTGAACACTCATGGGACCGAATAAAAGTGTTCAGACTATGGGGGTGTTCATTATAGAGGGAGACTGGATAATGCATGCATATGTATTCTATTGCGCTAATGAATTAATTTTGAATTGTTCGTTTATAGTGCAATGTCTAATTCAACTCAGTAGGACCTAAGCTCTTGCATTTATTTATTTCTTTTTTAATTGAAAAAAAACTTTTGCATGACATTCAAGAATAAAATATTATAATGCAGCTATCGGTACAATACTTGGGGGGGGGGGAGTAATTTATCTGTTTTTGCAGTGTGTGTTCTCATTTATCATCCAAGGGAAAAGTGCTTCTGAATGATTTTCACTGCATTACGCTTGAAGGTAATTATATTTTAAAGGTCTTGAATATTAACTGATACAACAGTTCGACTCGGTGGCAGAAACTTCAGATTCATATCGCTTAGCCGAATGATTAAATGTGATACAGTAGTATCCAGAACATATAAATTGTTCTTCTTCCTCTTTTCACCTTCCCCTAATTATCCATCAATTATTATGATAAAATTGTGAATGTATTTCAGGCTTTCCAATTTGATTCACAGGAATTTTTGAGTGCCGATTGTGAACATGTTCAGTATATAGAAAGGTAATAATTGAACTGATTAAAAAAAAGTGTTTATAATACTGGGATGTTCATATTATAGTGTGTTCAGAGTACAGAGAAGTCAGCCTAGGTAAAGTCTATGGAGCCTCGCCGGGACCATCGAAATGTGTTCAGAATATCGGGGTGTTCAAATTAGGCAGTGTTCAGATAGAGAGAGTTCACTGTATTACTTTGCTTGTAAAATATCCTTTTATTTCATCTTTCGAAGTTGAGTGAAAGAAGGATTTTACTTCTCATTCTAAAAGAAATGGTCACCAAGGTTTATTTCTAGTCGCTCAGGAAGATTTTGATGGACCCAGTATATATATATATATATATCAAGTGGATATATAGTAAGTAGCTGAAGTTCTTTTGAATAATCAGATAATCAGTCAAAACTCTAATGTGAAAGAGTTTAATACAGATATGTCTTAATACTGTCTCTTATCAAGTCATTGTAGGATATAAATACATAGAAAATAAAAATGTTTCTGATACAATTTTAATGAGTGGAATATCTTTAAGTTTCATCTTATTATTTTTGTTTTATGAAGAAGATTTAACTGGTTTAAACATTGTAAGAAAAAACAAAAAAGATTCATATTTTTCCTTTTATTGCGTCTTATGTTTTCTTATTACCCCGTTATCGCTAACGATGTATACTCATACAACAGATGAAAATTACAAAAAAAAAAAAAAAAAGGGAGAAAGAACTATTTGAATAAACTGCATCACATTGATAAAACTTGAATTTTTTCTTCATCATAAAACCAGAAGCCCTTTTGCATTAATGTATTAAAAAATAAATTTTTATAGGTAACTATCTTCAGTTGGTAAATGACTGTCTCAAATGTTATTAAGTACGTATCCACTGAAATTTGGAAATAGTACAGTAGTTTATCTAATTCTAAACTATCGTAGTTTTTGTAGTTAATTCAGTCGATATCGGTGAATCCACTTCGAGAATTGAAGGAATTATGGATTGGCGAAATTTTCAGTGTGGCAAACTACCGTATTGCTCACGTTAAAAAAAAAATAAATAAAAAAAAAAAAAAATAAAAAAAAATAAAATAAAAAAAACTTCACTGGGATTAAATTTTATTTTTTTAAAATAGTTTGTCTAATGAGATAAAGGAAGGAAAAGATACTATCTTGGAGCAGATGGGGTATAGTGCTGACATCAAAAATTTCTTCCCTAGCCAGAATAATTCGATGTGCTTCTGTTGCCTTCAATAGTTTAATCATCAGGATTCACTCATGCGATTAACTTGTTTTTAAGGAGACTACCAGATTCCCGAGAAATCAAAATACATCCTGTTTTGCATTGTCATGCAAAATAACAAATATTTTAACTAATGATTATCAAAAGTATATCCTGAAAATGAGAGGAAAAAGTTCACTTTCCTTCTTGATTTTTTAGTGATAGTGGAACACCGATTTTACGTTTTCCATCGGACCAGAGATAAAAAACGACCCAAGGGGGTAAAATCGGGGTAGTTTTTAAAATCTAAGTATGTTGCTTAAAAATTGACTCTTTATCGCATGAAGTAGTGGAAGAAATGTGTATTCTCTTTACTTTTTTTTATTTACACAATTTCATTTATAGCTTGATCTTTGCTAACAATTTTTTGCTTATTACTTGATCAGCTGTACGGATACCCTCGATTTTTTCTTCTTCGCCTTTATTACTATCATCTGACATTGAAATAGTTCGTAATGTAATGAAATGATACATGCGTCACCAAATTCTAAAAATAGTGTCAGCAGCTCTAGTCCTTAATTGTCATGAAGGAAGATTGGACTATTAAAGTAAATCCCTCTCGCGAACAAAGACAGTTAGACAGAGAAAAACAAATGACAGGTTGGTTTCAAACAGCTATAAAATAAATTTATCTTGAAAAAATACAAATCTAAAATAAAAAAAAAAGTTTGTGTTGGTCTTGTAGATGAAAAATTATTTTGATCTGTTTACAAGCGTATTAAACGGGTATTCTGAAAAGGCGTAACATAAAATTCGGAATATTATACCATTAACAATATAACAATTTTTACGGACCAGCAGAAAATGGCGTACGAAAAAGATAACGTAAAATCAGTGTTCCACTGTAGACGCTTTTCTTCTAATTTGAATGTTCCTACCAGTATTCTTCAAGTAATGTTCAATAATCGTATACTCCTACTTAACATTTCAACTATATACTCTCATGACCTTGCTGTTTGACAGTTGTTAACTGGAACGTTTTCGATGATTGCGGAACGTTCTGTTCCGACTGACAAAATTCACACGCTTATTGTTTAAGAAAATACATAAAACATTTTTTCCCAAATGTGAGAACTCTTTTGGTGCGTTTCGGTGTTCCACAAAAACACCTTTCAGCATTATTTTTTTTAGCTCGCTTTGGTTGAAACAAAACATTCCAATCATCACAAGACAATGGTTTCTCTTTAAATGCTAATATAGTTAAATAAGTAAATCAATATGGTAAATGTTTTAAGGGAAATAATTGATCCTAGTGAAATGTATCGGAACATCGTTATTTTTTCGTTAGACAAATTGTTTAATATTTTATTAATTTTTGGTGGCTAGATATTCTTATTTTCACTGATGATTTATCTATTTATCTTTATTATAATTGCATTTATTTTTTCCTGTAGCAAAAATGTATTCCTGAAAAACGTCAATATATGCCCTATCAGAGCTGTTCTTTTTAAGAGATTATTTTTTTAAATGTTAGATATTTAAGGGAAATATTTAAGTGAAATCGGAAATTATAGGAGGGATTCAAACTTCTCACTCTTCCACAATCTGGTGTGTGCATTATCCCTTTGTAGTTTCTTAGTTTGAAACCTTGATTCCAACTTATATTTCAAAATGTTTAATGTACTGAGTTAGCTTTGAAATTTGTTTTCGGAATATTTTCGATCAATATACCACACATTTATTTTTCTTCTCATAGCCTGTTTAAAGGCGCAATTTTCAAACACAAAGCAAATTTGGAGTTTTTCGCCACAGAATCAATAGCTGGTTTTCGGGATTGCCCATGAATCAATGAAAAGTGAAATTTGTGATTTATAGTGAGGCTCTGGTAATTTGAGCTATGACCTTGACAAGGTTTATCTCATTTTGGGACTTTCAACGAAAAAGAACGTGTTAATGCACGGGTTTGAGTTGAAATGCTTTTGAAAAATTATTATGAAAGTGACTCAACTTAACTCAGTGCCAATCACCTTTTCCCATTACCCGTAAAAGCGTAAAAACATTGCCAAAGCCATAGCTCATCAAAGCCACACTATGCTACACATATTGGGTATTGGAGAAGCAAAGAAGATATTTAGACGGTCATGAGTCTTTCGTACTTCAATTCGTTATAAAAATAAAAAACCATAAAGCAACTAAATAGTAAACTAAAGCTCTGGACTAGTGATCGCCTGTCGCTAATAGGTGACTATTTCATTGGCAATGGCTATCAAAAAATCAAGTCACAGCTGCCAAAAGTGACCTTGCGATAAACAAAACTTTTTTATTATTTTTTTTTTCGTCGTTCATTTTAGATTGAATATTTTCATTTGAAGCAACATAAATTACTTTTAAATTTAAAAAAAAAACACCTTCAAAAAAAAAAAAAAAAAACCAAGGAACTAAAAAGCAAAAAAATAACCGATTACACTTACATACTATTTCATCCTACCCAAAACTAGAAATGAAATTTGTTTTTCAATTCCAGTACAAAAATCAACTAAAATAAATACCCAATTATAAAATAAACACTGATTTGATTTACTATACGATGAACAATTTTAAATACCTAACTAATTATATACGATCTCTTAATTTTTAATAACCTTTTGAAGTCGGGCCCTCCTATAAACTACTACCTAACGTAACTGAGAACCCACAGAATCCTAAATTAAACACGAATTTAACTTTACACGAAATTAGTCTTTAAAACTAAACCTACTCAGTTACGTTTGTTAGTAGTTTATAGGAAGCCCCGACTTCAAAGGTTATTAAAAATTAAGAGATCGTATATAATTAGTTAGGTATTTAAAATAATTCATCGTATAGTAATTCAAATCAGTGTTTATTTTATAATTGGGTATTCATTTTAGTTGATTTTTGTACTGGAATTGAGAAATAAATTTCATTTCTAGTTTTGGGTAGGAAATAGTACATAAGTGTAATCGGTTATTTTTTGCTTTTTAGTTCCTTGGTGTTTTTTGAAAGCGGTTTTTTTATTTAAAAGTAATTTATTTTTTGCTTTTTAGTGATGTAAATAAAAAATAGGTTCGTGGGATAGAGTATGTGGTACATGACGTTGAGGCCATTCTTACGCGCATGTCGAGTAAGAAAACGTCGAGCGCATGAGTCTGAAAACGACCAAGATGAGCACGATAGAAAATGAAATAGACCACAGCGTCTCGGAGACTTCCGACGATTGTGAAGAAAGGTATTTTCAAATGCGCTATTTTATCAAAGTTTGCTTTCCGAAAGCAAATGCACGAGTCACTAAAAAAAGCAACAGAAATCGCTTTATATTTAAAATAAAATTTCAAAATTTTAACATTGTAAATTGTAAATTATATTTCACAACAATACATATCACACAACCCTTGATAAAGCTGTCATAAATTTAGAAAAATAGAGCTTTGCGAATAGACGAGTATAAGTAGCTCTCAGCATAGTCAAGAATTGAAGTAATAGCTTGATCTGATTTAGACTTTAAACTTTTAACTAAACCTCACGATGAACGAGCATTAGCAGAAATGCAACAATTGATGCATCTCATTTCTAATGAAAAGTATAGACTGGATTCAGTATTTAGTTATTGGAACCATTTAATTGTTTACGGTTTCCCAAACTGCAAATAATTCTGTAAATTGTAATTTATGTTTCACAAGAATACGTGTCATGTAACTCGCGATAAAAGTCGCATGGTTCTTCAAAAATACCCCCATTATAGATGAAGATAAAAAATTCTACTAGAATGAATTTTATATTTGCTTCAGAGAATCCTTGATTCAAAATTTTTATTATGATTACTCTTAATAATAATGTGTTTTAGTACTTTCCTTAACAATGGATAAAGATAACACATACATTAGTTTTATGGCATTGTTTTCAAACAATTGGTTTATACTTAATCGTTTGTGAGGGAAATTAAATGAAATTTATTGTTTTTACCCATAACTTTTCTCTTAAGAACAAATAAGTTAAAGCAAAAATTTGGAACCTTAGAGTAAATTTAGACCACCCCTATCCACTAAACAAAAAAAAGGAAAAAAAATCATAGAAACCGGTTCACTAAGTGAGACGATATATAAAGTTAATAACGTACAAATCGCTTTGAATCTGAGTATGATATTTGAAGAGTTCCCTCAATTTCATTAAACACGAACTTGATTACCATTAGACCGCCGGAGCAGTGGCGGATGGGACAGCATGAACCCGCCCTGGCATTTAAAGGCTAGCCGGCCCCTTAAGAGTTGCTCCTTGAAGAAGACCCCCTCCCTCCTTTTTTTTTTTTTTTAAATGTAAAACAGAGAGCTTTCTAGGTTTGGGAGAGAGGCATCATGACTCCCTCTCAAAAATAGAAAGCTCTCTCTTTTACCAGTCATCCCTAGAATTTGAGGACTCAAATTAAGAGGTTTTGCGTTTTAACGAATGTGGAAAAAAGGAATTAGTAATACGAACACCTACATAGTAAAAAGCTTAACATTCGTGCAGATGATAGGGGGTTCGGGGGCACTCCCCCGGAAAATTTTCGAAATTTTTGCTCCAAAAACGTATTGTTAGACAATTTTTAGATAATCTTGGACAATGTTTCTGGGGGGGGGGCTTTGGAGAGAATTCCCCAAGAAATTTTTTAAAATTAAGAGTCATAAAAACGCATGTGTAAGCTATCTTTGGATACTGTAGGAGAAGGGGTGGGTTTCAGGAATTAGGCAAAATTTCTCAATTGAAGTTCCCAAAGCGCAAATTTAGACGAGAATTGACGCTCTTTGGCAAAGGGAGATGTTTTTTTTTAAATTGAAGTTCTTTGACAAGATTATTACCAGTAAATTGACCTCCCTCCCCCCAAAGTAGTCTCTGTAGGCACACCTTACATGCAATAACGAATGAAGAGGGGAACTTTTCGCGCAACATCGCGCAAAAACAGACTGTATAATTGTAATGAAAGTATAAAGCGAAAATTCAGACGATCCTTTATGATGTTAAGGAAAGGAGGATTAGGAAGCGATCCCCCAGAAAATTGTTGAAATTTAAGTTCTAAGAACACACATGCATGGGCTATCTTTGATGGCGGGGGGAAACGGATAAGGTAAGCAATTTTCCGCGGAGCAGATGGGGCATTAGCCAGAAAAGAAAGTACATATACAATCTCAAAGGACTTCAGATGGACGACATGTATCAAGACATCATGAAAACATTAGTGCAGAGTCCAGTGTTAACATCAGGCGATGTCTCCTGGAATTAGGCGCTTTGCGAGGCCAAAAAAGTACCTTCTACGTTTCTTACACTTTCCGTGTATGAAATGGGCCGTAGACAGAGGTAGAGAATGGGTTCAGCATTTGATTTAAGAGCAAGTAATTAGCAGATTTAACTATTGACAAGTTGAACCTATAATCGTAAGTACAATATTCTCCTCGGAAATGGTTACGAGTTTGTAATGTTGAAAATGCACTTGAGGCGATCTTTGGTAATGTTAAGGGAAGAAGAGGTTCGGGGGCTCTCTCGGAGAATTTTTGTGGAATTGTAGCTCTAAAAACGCATTTTTAAATGATATTTCGTGATGTTAAGGAAAGGAGAAATTCAGGGGCCGACGCAACGTCCGGAATTTTTTCTGATTTGTATAGACTTAATTACTTTTAGACGGTCTTTACATAGGTTAGTGCGGGGGAGGGGAGGACTTATCCAGCCATTTTTTGAATTGTAACCTTAAAAAACGCTAATGTTTTTTCACTAATTTTGTCAAGGATAGGAAGGCTGTCTCTGGAAATTCTTGAAAATATTAAATCTAAAAAGGCTGGTTCAGACTATCTTTGACAATGGCAATGAAGACACAGATCCGATGCCCTCCCTCCCCCGGAATTTTTCTTTTCATTTGCTGATTCATTCTAGATGATAGTAGGTAATGTTAGGGAGTAAAGAGGTTCGGCGGTGCTCCCCGGGAAATTTTTCGAAAATTGAAACCTACAAAATACGATTGTATAGGTCTTCTTTGATAGCGTAAAGGGAACCGTCAATTTTTTGAAATTTAAGCTTAAAAATCGTTATTTTAGTCGCCTTCAATGACGTGAACCGGAGGAGTTTTCGGAAGATTTCCCCCGCAAATTTTTCGAAATTGAAGTCCATAAAACAAAATTTAAGACGACCTTTATTGATGCTGACGAAGAGTGTTGACGACGCTCCAACGAAAAAGCTCGAAGTTATCTTTTAAAACGCAGTTTTGCGATCTTTGGTAATGTTTGTGGGTGAAGCTATTCGGGGCCCTCCTTCGGTAATTTTTCGAAGCTTAAATTCTAAAACGCAGTTGTAGATGATCTTCGCTGATGTTATCAAGGGTTCGAGGGCTCTTCCCAGAAACCTTTTCGGAATTGAAGCCCTAAAAACGTGTTTCATGTTTGTTGATATCAGGGGGAGGAGAGGTTCAGTGACCTCTGAAATTTGTCTTGTTAGTAAAAGTCCTAAAAACGAAATTTTAGATTAGCTTTAAGGATGGTGTTAAGAAGTGTCTGCAAGCTTTGGCTGGTTACTCTCCTGGAAGCTATTCAAATTTAAGTCCTAAATACGAATTGTAGGCCATCTTTGATGACGGTAGGCGACAGGAGAAGGGACGGGGTTCCTATTTTAAAACTCTTTCCCGGCACTCTTTCAAAATAAAAGGTTTAAAACCCGTTTTTAGGCTACCTTTGTGGTGTAAAATGAAAGGATCAAGTTCGAGGACATCCCTCTCTTCCCCATTCTTGGCAAAGTCCCACTCTTTTGTTAAATTATTGATAGAAATGTTGTGGAGAAACCTTCCCCAGTATTTCTATTCCAAGACCATTGACCATTTCAGTTCTTTGATTTTTCGATAGTGAAATTTTCACTTTCCAGCCTGATGTTTGTACTTTTTTAAAATTAAAGCGTTTGGGATACATTAAAATAATGCTTCCAGAATCTCTTACTAAAGTTTTGGTTTACTTTCGTTTTGTACATTTAGAACTACTGGTGTGAACATTCATTACAATATTTTAAATCTCTCTTACTTCATTTCAGCTTTTTTTCTATTTAAAACATGCTTTGGCGGTCCCTATGAAACTGTCATGATTATTTATCTATTCATTTTTTGTAATAAGCTGAAACTTCTCATGGGTTTGTACTATGTACTGAACACGTTTTTTTTTTTTTTAATAGAACTTCGAAACATACATTTCAGCGGCCTCCAATAAAGAACCGTGAATGTTCCTAAATAATATCCAAAAATTGCATTTTCTTTTAAAATTTCGCTGAAAAAATATTTTTGTCACTGGAATTTCAGTTGTTATTTTATTATTATTATTATTTCAATTTTTTAATACTGAGAACGTCCCCCCCCCCTTTTTTCTGGTCATCACTAAATTAAAATTGGCTGCCTCGGTTCGGTAGTCTCCCCTGGCGACGGCCCATCCCAGACATGACGTCTTCATTTTGTCCCTTACGAACTACAGGCAGCTTTAAGGTACTGGGCAGTCATGAAACTAAATTATCTTATAAACCGATGAATTTAACGACACACAGAAAAACATCTTATTACTCACAGCATGAGTTTGTAGTTTTTTTTTTTTTTTTTCAATTTTTGTAATCATTACTTTTTTTGCAGAACCGGAACATTTCTTGAGAAATATTCCGGATTATTATGATATTACCATAGATATTTAAATATTTTCTTTACAAAATCGAAGAAAGAAGGAAAAGAAAAGAAAAATCGTGGCTTGATTTTTTTTTTTTTTTTGGTACTATTCAATTGTAAAATTCTATGCGGCCCAAACAGAGGCGGCCCACCGGGCAAATGCCCGGCTGCCCGCCGGCCCCATCCGCCCCTGCGCCGGAGAAGTATACCGTTTCAAACAAAAAGAAAAAGAGAATTTTCCTAATCGGTACAGGCAGGCGTGCACAGAAATTTTGGGGCCCGTCACAAATGACTTTTACGGGCCCCTCTCTACATTGTTCAGTTCACCCCTAGTTTTAAAAATATTGGGTCTCCTTCATTCTCAGGCTCAGGCCAAAAAAAAAAAACATGTGTTCTTTCTCACCCCCCCCCCCCCGTGCACGCCCCTGAGTACAGGTGTCTTCGAGTAATTATAGAACATTGTACAAAGAAAAAAACTAATCCGACGAGTTCAGAATCTCCTCCTTTTTTGAAGCCTGCTAATTAGTATAACCCTAATTTCAAATTAAACCGGCGGCATTGTGAAATAGTAAATCTAGAATACTGGTCAAACTTTAGAAATCAGACACCAGTTACAACAGATTATTAAAGAATATAGGTTAAATTATCGGGAGATGGGTGTTCTGAATTGAATTCCCGTTGCATTGAACACTAAACATGTTTAAAAACTGAATTATATATAGATAAAAAAAGCATTTTAGTGAATAAATTAAGCTATTTTAGTTTAAAATAATATTAAGGTAATTGATTCAGCTATTAAAGTAGCAAAATATATTTAATGTACTGCTTTGGTAACACCAAAAAGTAAAAATTAACAGGCGGCGAAAATTAATCATCCATGTGCCGCGAGAATTCTCGTTCAAGACGAAGGCAAAACCTTTGCTATGAAAATACGCCGGTCACGTGACCTGTGACGTAGCCCGCCCGCTGACGTAAGCTGGATACGTGTCCACAGCGTGTGAAATTCATAGTTTCTTGGATTTCTCCGGGACCCCTTATCAGATCCAGACCAAATTACCATGGGACCATCTGGGAAGTATACCTTTCCAAACAAAAAAAGAATTTTTCAAATCGTTCCGGTAGTCTTGAACTAATTCGAAAACATACATAAAAAGCCGCATGACGAAATAATAACCTCCTTTTTTTGAAGTCAGTTAAAAATCAGCGACGGTTAACTTTTTTTTTCCGTTCTTTCGGATTTAAAAATTGGTTCGCTTTTGCGATCGCGATTTTTTTTTTTTGGTAAATAGTTTTTTTTTTTTTCACTTGGGAACCTTTTACGGTTCTTAATTGCTGAAAAATAAAAGTGTCAGGTAACAGAAATTTCTGACTAATAAATAAACCAGGTCTTGCATGAGTTCTCACAGTTACTTTCATTCAGTTAATGAACCAAAGACATTTATATCACATTTTTAAAAAATGTAAAATGTCTTTTATCTATACTTAATTCTTTATATTAAAAAATATATGCATTGATTTTTTTTTATTTTATTTTATTTTGAGTATCTTAACCCCTTAAGTAGTTGCTGATCCTTATATATTATTTCTGTAGCCTGTTTTTTGTTCCTACGCGAGATTTTCCTCAATTCTTGATCGATTTCTTCGATTTACATCTCATTTTAAAGCTTACCGTGCAGGATAATGACGAATAATAGACCCACGGTCTAAAAATTATTTTTTCTGTCAAAAAAACCTGTTTTAAAGCACCGGACTGAGGTTTTCGGTTAAATTTATAAGTTTAACTTGCGCTGTGTCCGACAGAGCTGAATAGCTCGATTGGTAGAGCGTTCGAATGGTAACCAAAAGAACGAGTGTTCGGGCCCGGCTCAGACGATCTGCATCGAAAAATTAGACAAATATCACGCATTACGTAAAAACAATAAATAATACAAGTGAGGTGATAATATAAATGGGATTGATACGCTCCTTGCTGTTACGAAAACTTGATGCAACATGTAGCTTTATCGATTCTTAATTGTAGATTTTTTTTTTAAGCTTTGGCTCCGGCAGAAAGCTAAAGCATAATGTTAGCGAAAATATAAGTATCAAGTTTAAGATTTCAGATTACAATGTAATGATTTTTTGTTAAGAAAAAAAATCGTATACTGAAATGTAGATTCTTCTGATGACAGTTTTTGACCCTTTGTACAAATAAAAAAAAATTCTACCACAAATATAAATTACACTTTTCATTTAGTTTAACTATGAATATTTATTAAAATACGAAGTAAAACATTAAAATTACAAACAACTTGATGGGTAAAATATCATTTTTTTTTTTCCTCTTTCGGCAAAAAAAACAAATAGATATTCACATTTTTACTACATTCGAAAAGCTACGCTTAAAAAACGAACTTAGTTCAACTGATTTTGTGTTTTAACCGGTCGGTTAAATGGTGAACACATGCTGCCATCTACGTTATAACGGTTCAAGTGACCTGCTATAAAAAAATGCATAAATTTTCAAAAATAAAAACACTTCTCTTTAATGTCTTATATATTATTCCTGTGGATTATTTTTGTGTCTGTATGCGAGATCTTTCTTATTTCTTGAAGAAATCCCCCCCTCTCATTTTAAAGCTTATCGGGCCGGCTAATGATGAAAAATAGACTTACGGTTTAAAAATCAATTTTTCGGAAACGCCCCTTGCTGTTGCAAAACCTTGATGCAGCCTGTAGTTCTTAAGCAGATTTTTTTAAGCAAAACTTTAATACAATTTTCCAATTTTTTGCATCGCTTTTAGCGAAAAAAAAAAAAAAATACGATGAACCTTTTTTTTTAAATAAAGCTTAAAAGCACTGGACATAGTTGTTCGATTCAATTGATAAGTTTTTTTCGGTAGAGCGTTCGGCTGTAAACTAGCTGAACTTCGGGTCCGCCCGGGCTGTCCGACATACATAGCTAATTTACATTAATAGTACGCATTACATGTACTCATAACATACAACAGATAACGCACGTAAGGAAATAATATAAATACGACAGGAATGCTACTTGGCGTTTCGACTCCTTTATGCAGGATACAATTATTATTCAGATAAGTTGACTATTAATCGAAGGGTGTTCTTTCTTTTTTTTTTTTTTTTTTTTTTTTTTTTTTTTTAAAGCTTTGACTCCGTTCAGACCACTAAGCATAATGTAAACACAAAAAAGTATTAGATTTAAAAATTCAGTTCTTAAGGGAATCTTTTTTTTTTTTTTTTTTTGCAGAAAAACTTTCTCATTGTATGCTGAAATGTATATTTTTCTTATAGCAGTATCCGGCCTTTTATATAAATGAAAAAAATACTACGCCAAATTGAAATTACGAGTTTCACCCAGTAAACCTTTAACTATTTATTCGCGCGAATACGATGTAAAACATTAAAATTATTATCAACTTCATTTGTAAGAAATCATTTTCTACTCCTCTGCTTTCAGGGGTGGGGGATGCATTTTGTCTAAGTTCGAAAAATTACACTTAAAAAATGGACTCGGTTCAACTGGTTTTAGTTTTGAATTTTAAATGTTCGATTAAAAGAAAGACATGTGCTGGCATTCAAGCAGTAACGGTTAAAGCTGCCTGCTATGGCAATTGTATCAATTTAAAAAATAAAAACACTTATTTTCAATCTAATTTATTATTTCTCTAGAATGTTTGTTTCAATTGCTACACGAGATCGTCCTCATCTATATATATATAAATGAATGTTTGTCTGTATGTCATCCGTGAATTCAAAAACTACCCGGCAGATTTGGCTGAAACTTTCACCGTTTGTTATTTTTGGTACTGGGAATGTTTATAGACCAGTTCGAAAAAAAATCCGATCGATAGTTTCTTTTTTATTCCAATTTAAGTCACAATCCCATTGGATAAATACGAATAAAACTATCGGCTGCAGAAATTAATTCGCGTAAAAGATCTCATTGATAAGAAGTTAGCTGTTGCCATTTTTCTTGAGTTTGAACAAATAAATTCTTTATTGTTTTATGGCTTTTCATGCAACGGGGGGATTTAAAACTTTTTCTATTTGATATTTTTAGCGATTGATTGATCTTGCAAACTGCGTGAGTACAAAATTTGAGTATAGTCACGGCTTCACTTGATACCTGGACCGATTATTATGAAAATTGCTATATATATGTATTTTTCTACGGAGAAGGTGCATAATATGCTCATTGAAGCCACTCGCCACCAGGTGGCACTGCAGAGTAGCAACTTCTGCCCCGTTCAACCGATTGTCATGAAAATCAGTATAATGATGCATTTTTTTGTTGGCGTAGCAACGCGCGTCGGGTACAGCTAGTTCCTTAATAAAATTCCATGTTTTACGAATAATTTCAAAGCGTATCATCCTGGTTAATGACAAACATAGACGCATGGTCGTGTTTTTTTTTTTTTTTTTTTTTTGCTGTTTTTTATTACGCATTGCTTCAATGAATAGCATTTGAAAACGAAGGCACAACTGGTCGGTTGGTTGTCGCATCGTGCTGTTAATCAGAATGGTGCCAGTTCAAATCCGTGCCAATGAATATATCTTTAATGTTTCTTTTTTTTTTCCGTCAGATGCTCACGTAGGCAGGACTGTATTTTCCACAATTCGTTTTTTCACATGCACAATTACTGCTTTTTTCATGAGTCACTCAGTCACTTTTTTAATGATATTTATCTTTGTATAGAAAATACGTACAACCAAAAGATGAGCGATGATTACACTCTCACAACATTGTATTTAACGAGGCTTTGTTGCTGATGTCTTCAAATTACATGCCTTCTTTTTTGCGTTTACTTTAATTCGTTAACTTTTTTCGATTCTCTTCTTCATAATGTTCTTTCTTTGTAATTTTTAAAGAGCGTAATGCCACATGAAACGATTCGAAGCACAGTGCGCACGGGTCGACTAGTATTACTAATAGCGAATAGGTGATTTTCTTTTTAAGCTGGGTACATACAGTTTTAAAAATGGCTTCCAAAACAGCAAAAATGGCTGCCATTTTTTATGACATTGGTAGACAGTGTGTATGATTCAAAATTCTTAGTCTAGAGCTTCATCGTCAACGAACATGTTTCTTCCTCTCACATTCCGTAAAACTGGTCAACAACGGTATAAATACATTCAAAGACTAATCCCGAGTGCTTTGTGTTTGCGAATTCGCCACTTTTTATGTGACCTGTTTTGAGTCGTACAGTGAAAAATATTACTAGCACGTTTTAACTCATATTAGGTTGTTAAAAGTAGCCCTTTCGTAGTTTATTTGCAAGCATACATACGTATTAGAAATAACAGCCTCAGTTAGCGGAAAAGATATTTAAAAAAAATTGTTACCACATTCGGTTTTTTCTCCCCCGTCACTTTATTTTTAAATCCATAAGGCTAATATTGGAATTAGAAATTCGATATGATAAAAACGTCTTTTTTTCCGCAGTTTTTCCAAAAACGTGATAACTTTTATCTATTTGTGATAAAAGCAGGTGTCGGCATTTTACAACATTAAGACTCAATCTTTCTAAGAATTGTTATCAGTAAGAAACATATATAAGTTGCAATTCGGTTGCAAATCTTACTTGAAATAATTTCAACTCCTTGACGGTAAGCATTCTTAAGTTAATGTTTTCTTCTCCACTGAGAAAATGCACTATTACTATTGTTATTATAACTGTGACAAATACTTTATTATATACTTTATTAATACTTTATTTTATTACTATTTATTGGTAATTTGGTAATATCGCCATTCTTCCGTTGGCAGGTAAAGGGCTGCCCAGGCAAAACTGAAAAACTTTTCTTTTTAAATTTCCAAAAAGTAAGCAAAATGTAATTCCAATATTTGCCTATTGTTAGTATTGAATCCAAAACGCGTTTATTCAAATGTCTTGAAAACTCATTTCTGCTGATACTGCCGTTTACCTGCACACGGCAGCATTTGCTTAGGCAATTTTCTTTTCCTTGTGAATTGTATGGGTATTATTAAGAGAAACAAACTGTAGTCTTCGCTTCTCTTTTCCAGTTTTTCGCTAATTAAAGTTGAAAAACATAATTATGAAACATATATATATACAAACTATATAGCTGACATTCCGGGTGTTGCATGGGAAATCTCGGATTTTGCTCCATTCTCTGCATTCTCTAGTGTACCTTTCTTATAACAGTGAATGTATGTCAGATGGTACATGTATAGATGCATGTTAGAAATCAAACTTGTATTTCGTATAGGTCCAAAGCCATTCGACCGATTTACATAAAATATAACATAAAATTTGCTCAGAGCATGTAGGGGTTACATAAAAGCTTTTTATTTATGTATTCTCTCTTGTTCCAAGTCGACTTCCCGCAAAAGAAAAAAAAATGATGTGAAATTTGGCGATTGCAGATAATTACATGTCATTAGATAAACTTGCTTTTTAAATGTCTCACTTATCCAATAATATGTGGTTTTGAACAATTTTTAAAATTCTTGAAACTGGGATTTGACAACTATTTTAGTTCATGTTTGAAATAAATCAATAAATAAATAAAAACTAATTTAGGGAAGAGGAATGCTTCATTAAGAATATTTTGTGTTTTTAAATAAGAGCAGTTGGATTACACATATGGATAAGACATAACATTCTTCTTTAAATAAATTGTTTTTGATATTCAAGTATGTTATAAATATTTCAATCTTTTCAACTTTATTTGTTATTTACGTATGCCCAACATACTCTCTCACAAATTACCATACAAATAATCAGTGAGAATTATGTCTTATGTTTTCCCATAAAACAAAACAAACGAGGTGCAAAAAATGAAATAGCATTTTTTTATGGTCATCATCATGCATTACGTGAAATACTTTGCATTTAAAGTCATAAGAAAACCATTTGTTCAGCTCGAAAAGGCCTTAAATACAAGTAGCTATTATGTACACTCAATAAAGCAAGAAGGTACTTCATGGTTTACGGAATGCTACTTGGTGCGAAAAGTAAATTAATGTTGAATATGATTATCACACTACGAAAGATAAAAATAGAATCTTTTGCATATCCTCTTCGCGAGGCGATATCGAATAGGTTTCGATTTGTTCAGATTTTATCAGACCAATATTTGTATTTATGCATACATTTCCTGTAAACTTGCTACTTTTCCCATTCCCTATCTTTATAGTCAACCACATAAGCTGAAAATTTACTCTCAACTGTTGGGGAAACTAGGGAGGTTTGACCCACAGGGAGACTTGACCCATGATGAGTTTTTTCATGAAAAGGATACTTGAAAATTTTAGTTATGTTATTAGTTGACCAGTCACACAACAGTATTTTGCAGGGAGAAGCCATTTCAGAACTGTCAGTGGTTTTCAAGAAATTCAGTGCTAAATAATACTGCACCTTAAAAGTAAAGTTTGAATATTTTAGAAATTTTTAGGTTTCAGCCTCTAGTTTTGAAGGAAATTAATATTAAAAGTATGCATGCTTTAGTCATTTTTCTAGCTATCTATTGATATACAGTAGTTTTATATAACTTAAATCTAAGTTGCTAAAAATTTAAAGTAAACGAAAGAAAGGAGGAGTTTTCACCCAAGCTAAGTAGGGAGACTTAACCTTGACTAATTTGATATTTTCGTTTAACTTTATGTTTTTTCAATGAATTTTTACTTTTGAATAGAAAAATATTGTCATTTAGGCATAATGTCTTGATTTCATTCATGAAATGATTCTATTGTGATTTTTTTTTTAATGAATAACCTATAATATATAATTTTTGGTCTAAAAAATTGTTTTTATTTTACGAATAACGAAAATACTAATAATCTTTGAGCCCAATGAGTTGTTACTTAGTAATATAACTGGAATATTGCTTAGGCCTGATCTGATAAAGTTTTGAATTCGACTTTTGCTCTCCTGCTGATATGGAGTAAGATTATTAATAATAATTATAAAATATGTGTAAAACTTTACCTAAAGAGTGAACATTTTGTATATTCGCTTCAAGTACCACTTATTAAAACAAATAAATTATTTTAAATTAAAAAAAACCGCCTTCAGAAAACACCAAGGAACTAAAAAGCAAAAAATAACCAATTACACTTACATACTATTTCCTACCCAAAACTAGAAATGAAATTTATTTTAAAATTCCAGTAAAATCAACTGAATTACCCCAACACCCAATTATAAAATAAACACTGGTTTTAATTGCTATACGATGAATTATTTTAAATACCTAACTAATTATATACGATCTCTTAATTTTTAATAACCTATTGAAGTCGGGGCCTCCTATAAACGACTACCTAAAGTAACTGACAACCCACCGAATCCTGAATCAAACACTTATTTAAATAAACACGAAATTAGTCTTTAAAACTGAATCTACTCAGTTACGTTAGGTAGTAGTTTATAGGAGGGCCCGACTTCAAAAGGTTATTAAAAATTAAGAGATCGTATATAATTAGTTAGGTATTTAAAATAATTCATCGTATAGTAATTAAAATCAGTGTTTATTTTATAATTGGGTGTTTAGTTTAGTTGATTTTTGTACTGGAATTGTAAAATAAATTTCATTTCTAGTTTTGGGTAGGAAATAGGGTACATGACGTTGAGGCCTTTCTTTCGCGCATGTCGAGTAAGAAAACGTCGAGCACATGAGTCTGAAAACAACTAAGATGAGCACGATAGAAAAATAAATAGACCACAGCGTCTCGGAGACTTCCGACGACTGTGAAGAAAGACCTTTTCAAATGCGCAACTATGTATAAAAAAATTTTGTCTTCATTATTAGTTCGACTTTATCGTAGTTTGCTTTATGAACGCAAATGCACGAATCACTAAAAAGACAACAGAAATCTCTTTAAGATTAAAACTGTAAAATTGTAAATTTTATAATTGTAACATTGTAAATTATATTTCACAACAATACGTATCACACAACCTTCGATAAAGCTGTCATAGATTTAGGAAAATAGAACTTTGCGAATAGACGAATATAAGTAGCTCTCAGCATGGTCAAGACTTGAAGTGATAGCTCGATCTGATTTAGAACCCTTTGAACTTTTAACTAAACCTTACGATGAACGAGCATTAGTAGATATGCAACAATTGATACATCTCATTTCTGATGAAAAAGTATAGACTGGGTTCACAGTATTTAGTTAGAACCATTTAAATGTTTACGGTTTCCCAAACTACAAATAAACTGTAAATTGCAAGTCGTACACTCTTAATTCAAAAGAACGAAAAAATAACTCTTAAAAAGAGTGAAATCTATTGCGGGTGCATTCATTCTTTCTGAGTGCTAGCTTTATCGAAAAAAGACGCTTTACGAAAAAAACCAAGACTAAAACTTTTCCTTATTGGCGTGAAATTCGGAAACACTCTTTTGAAGAGCGAAAAGTAAAAACATTCTTTAAAAGAAGGACTCAAAAGCATTTTCATTGGTTCGATTCTGTCACGGGATTTTGTTTAGAGAGAATCTTTTATACCTCCACGTTAGGCTTAACTAACGTTGGTCGCGAATACGAAGTGGATGTCGCTATCTGAATGTCTTCATTTAATGAATTAAAACACTATTTGTTGCCGAATGAGGATTCTGAAGGAAATGCACAAAAACTGAATGGTAAGTGCGAAGAATTTTCTTTTTTATTAAAACTTGTAACTGTTAATATTTCTTGAACTGCTATATCGTTACAAATCACCCACGTGCAATGTTACGGCGAACTTTTTGTAACTTTTTCTTCCAAATTAATGAAACTGTTATCAACAATTTTATTTCGGTCATCGAAAAAAAAATATGACATTTGAAACAGTCGTTACCATCTTTGGTGTGTTTGTACTGTATATATATTTTAGGTAGGTGTTACAGACCCGACCATGCGCAAATCTATAGGTCGGATACCGAATCCGCTCCCGATGGTCGGAGCTCCAACCACTGCGTACATTTTAAATTAATCAAACATTGTTTTTGTGTACAATAAACTTTAAAGAGTATCATAAACTTTGTATAATACACTCATTCATATGTGTAACGGGCCATTCATTAATTCAGGGGCCTGAGGGGGAGGGGGGGAATTCTCTACATACCCTTGCTTGGAGAGGGGGGTTGGTGGATCCATTCTTACGTGATATTTTCCAAGCCGATATTTTATATTAGAAATCCGCGGTAGGTGGTTTGGCAAATATTATATTTCATTTGCTTCAGGAAGGTAAAAGTATGTATTATAGGATGAGCTGTTTTTTACTTGTGTTTCAAAGAATGAAACGTGTAAAATATAATAAAAGAATCGCACTGTGTTTTGCATGTGTTATTTTTAATTATTATCGCATCATATACAAAAATTATTTGTCGAAAAACATTCGGTCTAGATTCCTTACAGTAAACATTTCTTTACTCAAAAATGTTTTTGAAAAAATTAAAAAAAAAATGATAGTTAATTTAAGATCAATCCCAGTGATGTAATATTTGTTATTATTGTGAAGAAAAAAAAGAATCTTACGAAAAAGGGGGGGGGGGGAGTCTTACATATCCTTACATAGGGGGAAGGGAAGGTCAAAAATTGCCAAAATTGTCCTTACGTAATTAATGAATGGCCTCGAAGAAACAAAATTGAATTCAAACGTATCTTGTCACAATTTATGAGTGACTTTTTAAATTAATTTGAACTGATGTAACTTTTAAAACATTATTAATGTTAAAAGGCACACCGAGAATATCAATATAGAGTTTCAAAATTTTAATCTTTTTATTTGGAACTGTGTGGGTTTTTTAGTTTTATTTCAATCTTTAAATCCGGAAATGTACGTAATATTGCACGTGGGTGATTTGTAACGATATACGAGTAGTTCAAGAAATATTACCAGTTAAAGTTTTAATAAAAAAGAAAATTCTTCGTACTTACCATACAGTTCTTGTGCATCCTCTTCGGAAACACTAAAAACATTTTTTTTTTTCATTTTTTAAATTGAAAAACTAATTTTTTTTTCAAATGAAATAAGTTTTAAAAGCAGTTTTAAATTCAAATACACAGCATAAGCACATGAAAACATGTTTAAAAAACAATTTCACCAAAGGAGAGTGAAATGATTTTACCTATTTTATTCTAAAAAAAGAGAGAAATAGCGGCTTTCCAAAACGGAAAGCAACCACTCATTTAGGATATTAATTTAGTCTTAAAAAGAGTGAAAAACACTTATCAAAAGGGAGTGAAATTAGCTTATCCAAAAGGAGTGAAAATAACCGCTCCGCAAAAGGAATGAAATTCACTCCTATAAGGAAAGTGCGTTTTCGACACTGGAAAGGAGTGAAAATTTACTCAGTCTGAGTTAAAATCGCTGGAATTTTTTAAGAGAGTAAAATTGTAAATTATAAACTGTAATGTTGTAAATTGTAATTTCTGTTTCATAAGAATACGTATCATGTAACTGGTGATAAAAGTCGCATGGTTCTTTAAAAATGCCCCCATTATAGATGAAGATAAAAAATTCCACCAGAATGAATTTTATGTTTGTTTCAGAGAATACTCGATTGAAAATTTTCATTTTGATTTCTCTTAATAATAATGTTTTTTCGTAATTTCTTTAACTATGGGTAAAGAAAACACATACCTTTGTTTTATGACTTTTTTTTTAACAATGGGTTTTATATTTTATAATGGGTTTATATTTTAAAAATGGGTTTTTTAATCGTTCGTGAGGGAATGAGAAATTACATGAATTTTATTGTTTTTTTACCCATAACTTTTCTCTTAAGAAAGAATAATGTAAATCAAGGATTTGGAACCTTAGAGTAAACCATCCCCTATCCAGTAAACAAAGAAAATCATAAAACCCGGTTCACTAAGTGAGACGATATACCAAGTTAATTAAGTACAAATCGTTTTAAATCTGAGTATGGGGTCATTCCATGTCAAATCAACGAGCCTCACAACTTGACCATCACGAATTCCAACAAATTTCAGGGGATTGATTATATATATAAAATGATACAGAAAAATATTTTTTTCAGATTTTTAAGTTGCTCGGTTTTTTGTGTAGGGCTATGTAAAAAAGGGGGAAAAATACAAAAAACGAGGTTTTGGTTATTACAAAAAGTTAATTTTCTCGGCTTCTATTGGAGCTAAAGAGTTCATTTTGGTTTTATTTTAAAGCTTTTGAAATGGGCTTTTATAGGATATGTCACATTATAAGGTTTGGGGTCATTAATATTTCAAGGTCACAAAAAGTATAATTTGACCTTGAATATTTCAAAAAGTGTATCTCTGAAAAATCTGAAAAAAAATTATTTTTTACCTACTAATGCCCTGTATATATGGAAAAAATTTCATGATGGGATTGCAATGGGATCATGGTAAAATAAAATAGTGAACATATATCTACTTACTAATTAAATGCAATTTGTAGCGTTTCCGAAAATATTTACAGAAGGGCACAAGTTATTTTTACAACTTTTAATTAGCATTGTCCATTTCTTCCTTCGACAAGTTATAAACTCTTCCTGTGGGATTTATCCTGGGATCCACTTTTGATATTACATCATCTACAGGTACATTCAGAATATCCTCTACGTCTGGATAGTAAAAAGAATATGAAGGTCCATGTGGATGCAAGAATTTTATCTTAAGTGTTTGATTTTCTTCATCAGAGTCTAAAACGCAACCTAACCACCAATGTCCATCATACCTGCAGATTAAAAACCCGACCATTTCTGCGAATTGAATATAATCCCGAGCAGCTCTTACATATTCTATTCTTAAATTTTTTGAAAATGAAAATATTTTGACTTCCATGTGATTCATGTTCAGTGGAATAAAAGAATGGAGTATCTGAGTACCTGGTATTCTTCTTGCGGTCATTAACCTGTTTTTCAAAGTCTCCTCTTCTTGTTTATGTTCTTCAGTTGTACAATATTGAAAATGTATTGTCTCAATGTGATCTTTTGCCCATTCATACAGCTGTCGAGGAGTCATAATTTGGTCATTATGTATCATTTGAAGACTAGCTCTCGCTGCTAGTCTTTTCACAGTGCCTCCTACACCATCGCATGCACTTTTGCCGTGTAATGTTGCAAAAAAGTGCCATTGTGCTTTGATACCAAAGTCTGACTCATGGTAGCAGAGATTCAGAAAATTAAATTGATTTTTATACTGAGAAGCAGCACCATCACTATAGTAATAAATTAAGTTTGGTTTTGTATTATAATGAGATTGCATGAAAGAAATTAGATGTTTTTGAAAAAGATGGATTGCTGTTGTGTCATGTACAAGGCAATCAGAAATTATTACTAGAGATGTATTCATTACTGCTTTTGTGGAAGGGTCCTGAAAATAAATGGTGAAGGGGTGAATTGTAGCTTGAGGGGGACATAGGAATATCATCTTGTTCAGGATCTTTGGGTGTATATTTAATACTTTGCTTTTGAATGCTGTTGCTTTTTTTTTTAAACTTTTCTTGGGGATATTTCTTCTCACCTAACAGTTTTTTCTGAAGAGGTGATTCATTTAAAGCTATCAAACTTTTGTTCAAAGCATTAAAAGCTTCATCTTTTTCTGGGGTACATAAAGGATCTATTTGTTCAGATTGATCATCAGAACTAGATTCCAACTCCCTCTTTTTAGGCAACTGCTCTTTCGAAGATAGTTGAATTTCCTTGCGGCAAGAATCACAAATATTGTAGCCTTCTTTGAGAAAAGTAAATGTTTGCGCCAATTTTTGCTTATAGTTCTCAAGCTTTTCTTGTAACAGTTATGGCCTAATTTTTCAAATGGGTTGCAACAATATGTTTTACTTGAAGCTGTAGAAGTTGAGGGTTCCATCTCTAAATTGACTGAAAGCTGTGATAGATTGCAAAAGTTTAAAATTTTTAAGTAGAAAAAAGTAAAGAAAATTAAATCCTGTTGAGCAGTGGATCACTGAAACTTCTGCTTCAAGAGCTGACCATAGACTGAATTCTCTTCTCTCTGTTTACAAGTCCATTCCTTAAGGGGAGGGACTCCTGTCAGATTTATTGACTTCTTAGAATAAACCTACCACATGGCTGAGTGAACCACATGGCCCTATAGGGCCATGTGGTTGACTGGGAAACTCTAGTATACTTCAAAAACCAACAACATATTTATTTGATCACAGTGTTGTTCTTGTTTAGTGCATGATTTTAGAAAGAGCAAAGGAATATTTAAAATGAAAAGGAACTGGAGGTGAAAAATTTAGAATGAAAAAGCCATGTAATTTATTTTTAGTAGATATACATATGATACTAAAAAATATTTTTCATTCAAAAAAAAAATGTTATGCCATTTCAAAAATAAATATGCCAGCAAAAATTTTTTTTTCTTTAAAATTCATATAATAAAACTATTTTTTTTAATATTGATATTAATTTTAATTTATGTTCAGTACATATCGATAGTATATAATAACCCTTAATAATGTGTTAATTTTAATATATCATTAAATAAATATTTGCTGCAGTATGGTTGATTTTTAAAAAAATATGTATATAAAATAAAACTTAAATGCCGATTTTGTACTGAAATGGTAAGTTACATTTTATTTTATAACTTAGCATCCCATGGCAATCCCATGTTTATATGCTCGTATATTGTAAAAAATAGATGTAGGAATAACATTTTTTTTTTAAAGAAAAATTAAAATACACTTTTTGAAATATAGAAGGTCAAAGGTCAAAGTGTTTGACCTTGAAATTAAAAAATCAAGAAATATAAGCATGTCACATATCAAATAAAAGGTCCATTCAAGCACTTTCTAAAAACACCAAAAGCAATGTTCTGCGACAATACGGGAACAAATAATGACTCATTATATGATTAGCAAAATGCAAAATTTTACATTTTTTGCTTATCTTTGGATCGAATTATCTCAGAAACTAAAATAGATAGAGACTTATTATTGTGTATTTATTCCTTTTTATGTAAACCTAACAATTGAGCCAAATATCAAAAAAAATTGAGAAGGTCAGGTTAAAAATGCCATTTTTTTCGTTGATTTGACATGGAACGACCCTATGATATTTGAAGAGTTCCCTCAATTTCATCAAACCCGAACTTGATTACCATTAGACCACCGGGGAAGTATACTGTTTCAAATAAAAAAAAAGTATTTTCCTAATCGGTACAGAAAGGGGCATGTTCAAAAGTTTTTGAGCCCGTCAACAAATGACATTTCCGAGCCCCCCTCCATATTGTTTATTCCTATAGTTCACCCCTAGTTTCAAAAATATTTGGCCACCTTCATTCTCAGGCCCAGGCCAGCAGGTGTTCTTTCTCTGCCTCCCCCCCGTGCACGCCCCTAAGTAAGGCGTCTTCGAGTATTTATAGAAAATTGTACAAAGAAAAAACTAATCCGACGAGTTCAGAACCTCCTCCATTTTTTGAAGCCTGCTAATTAGTATAACCTAAATTTCAAATTAAACTGGCGCCATTGTGAAATAGTAAATCTAGAATACTGCTCAAACTTGAGAAATCAGACACCAGTTACAACATATTACTGAAGAATATAAGTTAAATCATCGGGGGAAGCTGTATTCAATTCCCCTTAGATTGAAATAATATGTTTAAAAACTGAATTATGAAAAAAAAAAAAAAAAAAAGTTTTAGTGAATAAATTATTTTAGTTAAAAATAATGTGTTAAGGTGATTGATTCAGCTATTAAAGTAGCAAATTATATTTAATTTACTGCTTTGCTACGTAGTAAAACATTGAAAACACCTATAAGTAAAAATTAACAGGCGGCGAAAATTAATCATCCATATGCCGCGAGAATTCTCGTTCAAGACGAAGGCCAAACCTTTGCTGTGAAAATATACGGGTCACGGAAATACACCAGTCGTATTCGGCCCGCTAACACATGCTGGATTACGTATCCACAACGTGTGAAATTCAAAGTTTCTTGGATTTCTCCGGGACCCCTTATCAGATCCAGACCAAATTACCATGGGACCATCTGGGAAGTATACCCTTCCAAACAAAAAAAGAATTTTTCAAATTGGTCCAGCAGTTTTGGAATAATCCGAAAATATACACAAAAAGCCGCATGACGAAATCATAACCTAGTTTTTTGAAGTCGGTTAAAAACACCATCAAACCTGCGTTTTTGATTTCAATATCGATGATTCTTCTTACATTCATGAGGGGGGTTATGTCTCCCTAAGTGTTGGGTCAAGTCTCCCTACGGGCACTTGATTCATTTGCAGACTTGATGAATATATTTTTTGGTACCATTTCTACTTGGAATTATGCTATTATTTTTAGTCATAATAATGTGCAGAATGGCAAACTATTTACGCATATTTTTATTTCGTTCTTTTAGTTTTTAATTAAACCTTAGCCCTTAACCGTTGAGATTAGATATCTTACATCCCAGAAGGAGTTGACTTTTGCATTTAAAAGTATTGTAATGTCTTCATATATTTATTTGTATTATCTTGTTTATATTATACTACATTATTTGCATTACACTTACGCTACTGTTTCACTGGTACTTATGTAAATAAATACAAAAATCAATGAAATTTTTCTTCGTTGATATGTAAACTTTTGTGAAGTGTGACAGTACATATACGCGTAAAAACAGCCTGCACCTTTATAGATCCAACACCAGCTTTCACAGTTCTGTATTAACAACATGAGTTAATAGCTTCGTGTGCTCTGTACCACACTCGAACGATTCATTCAACTCTTATCAACTAAAATCATGACTCAACTGACCAACTAGTCGTCTGGGATCCAACTGATATGATCACGAGCCCAAGAGAGGTGCAACAGACGATGTCACGCTTTTAGTGAAGGCACTCGAATCGTTCCTCTATCGTCAGAGTCCGTAAAAGCCAAATTTTACCGTACTGTTCTAATGGACTCCATTTGTTCTACATCCTTCATTGATTTCTATGGTTAGGTTATTTCACTTTGTGTTGTTTGTCTGTTAACGCATCAGTGACCCATTAACACTGATTTCAGTAATTAAATTAATGTGGTGGGGGGCGCCACTACGTTATTCCTGAACACTAAGTTTTTTTCATTTCTTTCGACACTAAGAATCTCAGAAGGTTGTACTCTCTAACGATTTCCGAAATTGACGAACGCAACTAGCTCGTACTACCACGTTCAAGATCTGTTCTCGTCTTGCATCTATAATCATGCCAAAAACCTTCTTTAAAACTAGTCACTGCAACAGAAATAAAAGTCCTACCAACCCATGTGTTGTACATGACACCATTACCATTTGTACTGTGCATTTGAATCCCGCTAGGTCATAACTTCAGTCCCCTCAGTGAGTTCTTAAAATACTTCCAGCGATTTTCTTTTATTTCATACAACGTTACAAATAATTTACCCAAATTACACTGAACAGTTGAAGACCAATGTTGCAAATTTGCGAACGATTCCTTACGATTCGTTGCCAACCAGAGATTAATTGAGATGCGACTCATTCGGTCGTCGAAATCCTGTTAAGTTTTCATGATATTCAAACTGGATTTTTTTTTTAGTTTCGAGATTTATTTATGAGCTATAAATTGCTATATTTCGCAAGTGGACTGTGAGAAATTAATTGCTTCAAATGTTTATTTTCATGCATCATTTTAGCAAACATCATTTCAGCAAATTTTTATTATTTTTATTTTAAATATTAGTATAATAATTATCTTGGTATGCTGTGAAGTTTTTTGAAACTTTGTTGAGGTTTGACGGAAAACTCAATGTGTTATAAGGTTAAAAACATGTGAACAAAAATGCTATTTTGAAAGAAATACTTATGTCTTCGTGAATAAAACGGATACTTTACGAACATGTATAAAATTATTGAACACAGTTAGAGTAAACTAATTAGTGAACTTACAAATTATTATTAGATATTTATGATAAAGGAATATCAAAAAACTTTTTTGGTTTCTTCAATTTGTTGATGGTCTCCTAATTGGATGTGAATTTAATATTTATTTAGAAATGTCAGGTTGAAGCATAGCTTTTATGTAACAAAAAATACAGAACAATCGATCTCTTATTTCTCGAGATGTAATTATTGGCAAGTGATTTGGCAAGTTCGTTGGCCTCCACTTTATGTAATGTATCATGTAAATTTCTACAATTTAACTTCAGTTATAAATTTATTTCTCTTATTACAGAGTATCCAATCCAAGTTGAAAAATGTTTCAACACATCTTCCTCATTGCCTGTTTAGCTGGTATGTATTTCTAGTCGAATGACGCTGATATAATTTTCACGTGATATTCCAAATTTGTATGTATTTTTATGTCTGACTTACACCCACCCAAGGGGATCGTAAATTGCTCGGAGATTGGGGAGAAATAGAGGACTCATCACAATGAACACTATACCGTGAGTAGGCCTAGTAACTAAAACCATGCCTGAAAACCAAAGCTTTTTTTTTTTACCAGGAGCCTAACTTCCAACAACAAATTTTAATGATGTTTGTTGGGAAATCAAAAGTGCGTTTCTTCTCTTCTTCTCATACCTCTGAATCTTGTTTCTAGTTGGTACTGACACTGATCAACCCACGTCATTACATACCATGCCACGTTGATTGTTAACGAAAAAAAACAGGTTTAGGCTTAGGGTTTCAGGTTTGATTGCCTGGTTGAGGTTTGAAATAACAAATTAAGCAAAATTGTTCCTTTTGTTTCAACAAACAATATCCAAGAATTCGAAAAAATCACTGTACCGCGAAATTAGTTTTAGAGAAACATTTAAATATCGCAGTATCAACATTGAAAGGCATTTGGCCGATTCTCTGTAAACTCGCAATGGCATATACAGAAGCTGTTCGGGCAAATTTTTTTAGCATTTTCGTAAAATTATAATGCTATTGCTTGGAAAAAAAACGCTACATTTGGTTCAAAAGAGGGCCAATTCAATTTCTATGGATTTTTAAAGATATTAGTGGTTTTCTGAGACACATCATGCCATGGATGTTAGATGCGACAAGGGACTGTTACATGAGGCAGAGAGCAGTTCAAAATAGAAGTAGATCATATTATTAGTATCAGTTATATACTTTTTATGGCATATTTAAGCATCAACATCCAACATTTATATTTCTAAAGTTTCTTTAGGGAAAAAAAACATAACTTCTCTTGCAAAAAAAAAAACTTTCATATCAAAAACATAGAACTACAAACATTTTTTACTTAACCTAAGATCAACTTAGAGGATAATTATTTTAATGTTAGGAATATAAATTATTAAAAACTGTATTCATTCTTTTCTGAAATACAATACAATTTAATAAAGTAATTACAAAATAATCGTTCCTCTCAACACTCATACATTTAATTTGAAAAAACTTTATCAGATCTTCCTGCAAATAATGTGTTATGAGTTGTTTCGAATTCATTTAAAAAGATTTTTAAAGATATTTTGTATCTATTCGACGTTTTTCAGTCTTGAAATTTTGGATTTCCTGCCTTTCAGAAATTCAGATTTATGTATTTTATCACTATACTGTTGTATATCCGGGATTTTTATCAATGCAATTTGAAAATTCTCTTGATATACAGTCTTCGTTGCACCGATTGCAACACAAGTCTTCAAGCAACTTCTGGTAATTGTAGTCGGTATTATTTTGGCTTCATACAGAGGGCATAGCTTCGGGTCTAAGTGTCTGTGGATTAAACATAAGCATTAGGGTGTGTCGAAAAACTTTTTTTTTCCTAATCAATTTCTAATAGCGTGGAAAACTTGTGCATTGGCATCCTAATAACGAGTAAAATAATTTAAAAAAATATTTTAAAAAATTGCAATCGCGCAAGAGTCATCAAGTTGAGAAAAAATAGAAAAAATCGGCAATTTTTAGAGACGTATTTTTTTTTTTTTTTTCAAAAAATAATTTACTTCATTTCAAATAGTATAAAAAATACATTTTGTAGTTAGAAAACATTTGTATAGAAAACATTTGGGGGCACGGTGTCGATCATTTGAATTCGTGCAGACAGCCTTAAAATACCATTTTTGAAGTAAAAGTCATATTATTTCGAAAATTCTTAAGCTGACATAAAGCTATAAAAATATACTATTAAGCATCCGTTTTAATGTTTTAAATACATTTCTCTTGCGATAAAATGACTGAGGACTCACCACGTGCAATGCAGGCCCGTCATTTCAAATTTTTTCAGGGGAGTGGGGGGTCAAAGGGTGCAAATTCAATGGACGTTTCAACGGAAAACAGCAAAAATCACGCGCACCCAAATGTCAATAAATACATTTATTTCACAGAGCCGTGATGGTGGGGGCAATGAACCACCCCCTAACCCCCTAAATGACGGACCTAATCACGTGGCGGTGGCAGCAAGTCGAGTGCCACTCACCACCCTACCAAATAAACCGATTTGGAATTCTGAATTCGTATCAAATGTTTTTATTTCTTACTGTTACTTACTATGAAAACCTTCTCGATTTTCACGCTTGCGACAATTTTTTTCGGCCTCTGTCACAAGTTTTGCTCACCTCTCTACAGATGGAGTGTGGTATCAAAATATTTAAGTTATGGCAGGGCTTTGGCTTTCAATAAATATTAATCCAGCGTTTTAATGCTTTATTTGTTTCTCCTTTATGTTAAAATGATTCAGAACTGACCACGTGGATTAGTTCTCCCTCCCCCTTCCCTCACACACACAAACACCCTACCCAACCAACCAACCAACGAACCAACCAATTTGTGTGTGATTTTTCTGTTTAAGTTAAGAAAAATTTGACTTAGTATCAAGTTTTCATGAAAGATCTCATCTGAATGTTGTCTACAAAACCATCTGGATTTTAATGCCCGCAAACTTTTCAACCAGTCTCTATCACAAGTTTTATACATCTCTCTACAAACTGAGTATGAAACGGAAATTTCACATTGTCGTTCAAACTTCCATACTCCGAGCACAGAAATTTCAACAAATGATGCAGAATTAGCTGTTAAAAATCCTACACTCCTCAGTTAGTGCCAACGGTTAACTGTGCTAGCTCGATGTTACGACTTTAATGTTTCCTAAATTAGTCCAACAAGCGGTAATGCAGATACTGCAAAAATTATAGGCAAGACCTACGCTCCTGTTTGGTTTGATATTAAGATGCATTACACCGTGAAAGACAGTCCGAAGCATATACTAAAGGTCATTCAAACAACAAAATATTTACCGAATAACATTAAAAGAAATCCTTGATCCCGTCATTCATAGAAACTCGTTCTTTTGTTATTCAGAGAACAGCAATGATATTGGACTACACACAGCACATTTGACAATTAGGCTACAGGAGAATACTGAGAGCCTGAAATGAGCGGCCAGGATTCTTCAAGCTTTCATTAGTTAATTTTCAAGCCACAGATTATCCTGAACTTATTGATCGGCTCAAGTGTAAGCTGATGCCACTTCCATTGTTGTCAAATATGGCAACAGAAGACTTTGAACTACATTGAAAGTCAAAGCCTTGCCATAGCTTGAATATTTTATACCACTCAAACGGTATAGATGTACAAAACTTGTGACAGAGGCTGCAAGAAACTATTGCAAGAATGAAAACCCAGAAGGTTTTCATAGTAAATAGCAATCAGATCAAGAACATTTGATACGAAGTCAGAATTTAAAGAACTTCAGCATAATGAATCACATCCAAATTGGTTGGTTGATTGGGTAGGGTGGTGAGCTGGACTCGGGACTTGCTGCCACGGCTACCTGATTAGGCCAGTCATTTAGGGGTTCAGAGGGTGGTTTGTTGTCCCTCCCTCCGTCCCCAACCACGGCTTTGAGAAATAAATAAATTTGCATTTGGGTGGGCGTGAGTTTTGCTGTTTTTCGTTAAACTTCCATTGAATTTGCACCCAATGACCCCCCCTCCCCCTCTGGAAAAATTTGAAATGGCGGCCGTGCACCGTGGCCCGCTCAGTTGAGTCCTGAGTGATTTCAGCATAAGAGAAATGTATGTAAAACATTAAAACGGATGTTTAATAGTATATTTTAGAGTTTTATGTCAGCTTAAGAATTTTTGAGATAATGTGACTTTTACTTTAAAAAAATGATATTTTAAGACTTTCTGCGCGAATTCAAATCATCTACAATGTTCCCCCAAGTTTTTTATGTACATTTAGGTAACTACAAAGTGTATTTTTTATACTATTAGAAATGAAGTAAATTATTTTTTGAAAAAAATATACGTCTTTAAAAATTGCCGATTTTTTCTATTTTTTCTCAAATTGAGGGCTTTTGCGCGATTTCAAAAATTGTTTATTCATTTTTAGTTATTTTTTCCGTTATTAGGATGCCAATGCGCAAGTTCTCCGCACTATTAGAAATTGATTAGAAAGAAAAAGTGTTTTCGAAATAAGCATGCATCACGGTTTTTAGCCTTTGCTTTGACTATCCAGAATGGACGCAGTCGTCAGAGGGTCACCAGTTTTTTGTACAAATTAACTGTATGTAATAGGTATGTTCATCTTCTTCTTTCTTTTTTTTTTTTAATTTTCCTCAGTTTTCCTAGTAACAAATTCCTTTTTACCGACTGCCATGCAGCTATTGTTATCGTATTAAAAAAAAATTCTGAATAGCTTGTTTATAACATTAAGGTGTTTTAATCCTTCGAGTCCCATTGAGATTAGATTTTTTGCCACTTCTGCGGTATGTCGGATTTTCTTTAGGTATCCAGTGCCAATACTTTTGAACAAGATTACCATATACTACTCTTTTAAACATTTTTTTATCCTTAGAACGTTTTAAAGTTGAATAATTTTCTTTCAGCTAATTACTAAGGTCGTCACCGAATAGTGCATTTTGAACTACTTCTTTTCTCTTATCTGGCTCACCTTACATTTTTGTTTTAGGTGTGTCCTCAACAGTCTTTTTGTTTTTAGCTTCAAGTCTTGCCAATCTTTCCAGAATTTCGCAAGTTTTCTCTGAAAGCCTGAGGCTATTTCATTTCTTTCTTAGTTATATTTGTCTTCACCTTTTGGATTGTATTTTCTTTGCTGTGAACTAATATTGTTGTTGGATATAGTTGGTACAGCTTGATATTCTTGGACTTGGAGCTGTAGGAAGCTGAATTGATACTGGAGTAAGGTGTCTTGAAAAGGAGGAGTCTTATACTTGACGATCTGATAATGGCGCATTTTCATGCATAAACATATTAGTACCGCTGTTCAATCTCTTTCGTTTAGCTGGGTACACATAACAATGCTCTTTCTATTTCTTTAAGGCAGCCCCAGTGTTTCCGTGGTGACATATCGTTGACTAATTTCCTCAAACCCTGTTATTTCTCTTTATGGGGTATTTTAACATCTCCTTTTCTTTCATCTCTTCTTTCCTTTAATGATCATTTTTTCTACGATGATACCTTAGTCGCTCAGCCTTTCTCTTTTTTCCCAATAATTCCTCTCGTGAACACTTTTTTTAAGGAGGCATCTCAAGTGTATGCAATCAACCTGTAACACAATTTATGTCAAGTGAAATAAATAACGCGAAACATTATTTTTAAGCTCTCATGATTCCTAAATTACAAAAACTTCGACGAGTAAAGAAATTTACGCAAATAAAACCATTAAATAATGATCAATATATAAAATCTACAGTCCCCAGGCATGTAGAACAGTCCCCTGCCGTATCGCCAAGCAGGGAACTGTAAGCAGGGGACTGCATTTTCACTTAATTGTAAAATATTTCCAAAACAATTGGAATATAATTCGTTATGAAGGTACCAGTAAATTTGGGCACACTTCACAGAAATGATAAGTAATATGTGGAATATTTAAACTAATTAATATTAATGAAGTCACTTACCAGGGGACTGTATTTCACAACGACTACGACACATACTCCCATCACAAATGTCGCTCAGTCACTAAACAAAATGTAGTTCCGACGCAGTTCTCGACAATTTTGCCAACTTCACACTGATTATGTTTCATTTCACGGTAAACAACGTTTGTAAACATAACAGCTTTTTTTCTGTTGTAGAATTTAATTTTAGGCAGAGAACTGTTTGAAAAAACTACGGACAACATTTACATGACATATAATAAGTTTGAAAAATGCTGACCTAGTTCTATGAAAAAATTATAATTGCATTATTTTATTTTTAGATATCAATTGCCAAATGTATGTATACTTAATAGGTTTTTTTTAATATTACCTTTAAATCGGAATTTTGGGAATGGGGCAGCCAGGGGACTGTATTTTTAGGGCTTCAAAAATTTCTAGAAAAAAAAATATTATCATTCTGAATATAACTGCGCTAAAAAGTTTTAGTGCTTTAGTTGAATTAAGAGTGATAGTTGTTTTATTGAATTTTATTATTTTTTTAAAACTCGGTTCGGTCAGCCGTTTACGAGTTTACAGAGAATCGCCCATTTGAAAAAATGGAGACGATAAGTCTAGCTCTGTTCGAGAATCTGGTATTCAGTCTAACACAAAAGCTCGACAAACTTTGTTGTTATAGTTTAAAAACGGTCGTGACTCAGACATTCCTGGTAACGATGCGTAAACTTCTAAAATTGTTTTGAAATGAGAAACTTTTCTGTTTCATCGAAATACATTGAAAAAAACAAAAAGGGCATGACTTAGCAACAGAGATATTTTCTTGTGACTACGAAGTGGCGACGAAGGGACTGGCTGAACAATGAAAAGAATATTTGGCTACTTTGAATTAAAAGATACAAAAGGGCTGTCCATAAATGATGTTCCACTTTTTTTCTACAAATTTCATCCAGGTGTCACAAAGTGTCACTCTTTCTCACGTGTCACGCTGTTTCTCATAAGCATATTGTTATAAAACAATGCGGGAAGTCACAGTTCCTGTTACCCCCCTCCATCCCCTCTTGTCACAATATAATGAGACCCCTCCTCTCTCAAAGTGTGACATCATTCATAGACAGTCGCAAAGCCAGAAACATCTTCTATTATGACGAAACTAGACTTTTTTTACAAACTGATTCCCGACAGAACCTGAACATTCAAGGGGCAAGTACCAAGTAAGGAAAATTTTTACTTATAGTGTCGCTTGCTTAGCCGGAATTTACCTCTTGAGAACGGAATTTGGTCATAACAGCTTTTACACGTATGTAAACTATTATACTAAGAGTGGCAATACAGCTTTCACTTAGCATATATAAAATGTGAAACTCGGTTACTGCCAGAAAAACGCAAATACAACATTTAGTTGCATAAAATTTAAAATTAATAATATAATTTGCATAAGTCAATAGAAAATCAATAAATTAAACTTAAGTGTTTGAATTAACATCATTGCTCAGCTGAAAACAATGTTAAAAATCTCTAAACTCGCCTCCGACTCAGCTAAAAATATAAAAAAAGCTCAAAAGCTTCACTGGTTTCTTTGGCCATCTGCCTGAAACATGTTACTTCTCATGAACTATGCTAGAAGAGGCCTCCATTGCACTGTTGTAGAAGCTTCGCTTCCTATGTCTTCAGATGGTTGCCTGACCCCTGAAGAAGTACCGGTCAAATCTACAGCTACCTCCCTTATGGTCTAAGAAACCCACTAGGCTTGACCTACCCTCATCGAGTTTCCTAAAATTATTACCATAGATGAAGAGTACAAGTTGTAAATAAAACGTGAAAGATAGAATTTGTACCTCTTTCACGTGGCCTAACTAGGGTTGCCAGGGATTGAAAGGTGCCTAAAAATGAGTAATTTACCCTCATCGAGTTTCCAAAAATCGTTATCATAAATGAAGAGTTAAAGATGGAAATGAAACGATAAACTAAGGTTTCCTACCTTTTCAGGTCCCTAATCAAGGTTGTCAGAGGATAAAAGGTTTTCAATGAGGGAGATAATTTACCCCTCATCGAGTTTCTGGAAATCGTTGTCATAAATGAAGAGTAAAAGCTGTAAATAAAACGCTAAAGTAAGGTTCTCTACGTTTTTCGAAGTTTCAATATTGAAACTTCGAACAACAGCAACCCTATGATTGGACCAGTTTTGCTTAGGCGACCCTACATCATCGGTTTTGATATATTTTTACCTACATTTTATTATATAACTTATGTGGAAACTCGATGAGAGTAAATTACTCATTTTTGGGCATCTTTTAGCCCCTGGCAACCCTGATTAGGTCACGTGAAAGAAGTAGAAATTCTTGCTTTCACGTTTTATTTACAACTTTTACTCTTCATCTATGGTAACAATTTTAGGAAACTTGATGAGGGTAGGTCAAGCCTAGCAGGATCTCGCCCTATTACGTTGAGGACGTCACCGACAGAATCGAAAGACTTATGCGCGAACACAACATCAAGACAGTTTTCAAGCCTGCCCATTGAGTCAGCGACTTACACCATATGTCCAAAAGTATTGGGACACTTTCAAAAACTCACATTTTTACGGATTTCTCAAAAAATAAAAGACCAATTGCTCTGTATTTTTTTCACATAAAACGTATACTCCCGCTACCGTTTTCCAACAAAAATTAAGTTGCATTTTTTTTTTTTTTTTAAGTTTTCAGCTGCTATCACGCAGAGTTTTCCCTCAAACGTTACTAAACTTTCAGAACATTTGACAGTATATTAGGAACATAATAATAAAATTTGAAGCTAAAATATAGAAAATTTTTAATGAAATATGAGCGTTTAAAGCAGTTAATTTTTCACTGCGCATGTGCGAAAGATAGCAATTTTTAACTTTCATGTTTGGAAGCCGAGATATTTCCTACTACTCATAAACAAATTCCACTTTATAGGATATATCTGAGCTTTGGATTACGAAAGTTATATATTGCCGTATTTCGAGCATGCGCAGTGAAAAATTAATTGCTTCAAACGTTCATATTTCATTAAATTTTCAATATTTTAACTTCAAATTTTATTATTTGGTTTCTCCAATATGCTGTCAAATATTCTGAAAGTTTCGTAACGTTTGACGGAAAACTGTGTGATATGGGCCGAAAACCTTTAAAAAAATAAGCATTTTCGAAAAACATGCTTATATCTCCGTGGGTATAAAAGATACTTTTACGAAAATATAAAAATAAATTCTTGATAGTTTCTTAACTTATTTCTGAAATTTATAGCTTATTCCCAGCTATTTACAATGAAAAATGATCAAAAACTGGTTTTTGGTTCCTCAACTTGTTGCTGGTCCCCTAAATGTATAGTAGATTTAATTTTTATTGGACAATGACAGCTGGAGTAAACTTTGTATGTGAAAAAAAAATTGCAGAGCAATTGATTTTTTATTTCTCGAGAAATCCGTAAAAATGTGAATTTTTGAAAGTGTCCCAATACTTTTGGTCATATAGTGTACTACGATCAGTGAAAGATGCCAGAGACCCTTTGTCCGCTGCAGGAGTTTACAAGATCCCCTGTTCCTGCGGATCGGTCTACATTGGAACAATAAAAATAGAAGCGTTAATACAAGAATAAAAGAACACCAAAGAAATTGTCGTCTGGGCCACAGTGAGAAATCAGCAGTCGCTGAACACACGTTTAGTGATGGGATTCATGAGAGTAAATTCAAAGAAACCAAAATACTTTCAAGGACTTCCCACTATTACGCCAGATTAAACAGAGAAGCGATCGAAATTTTCAAACATTCCAACACTTTCGACAAAAATTAAGAAGGAATTAAGGTCAACAAACTCTGTGGCATGCTACACTTTTAGACGGATTATCCCGTGAGATACTTTTAGCCAACCAGAAACAGTGACGGACGTCCAGCAGCCTATCTCCAACCAGAATGAAGAAAGCTCAAGTTTTAGCCAGCCAGAAACAAGGCCAAACGTTCACCAGCCAATCCTCGCCCAAAACGAAGGGAGAGCTAGCTTTTCCCACAGAAATATTGACAACACTTCGAAATCTGCATCAGTTGCCAGGGAGTTGCTTCCTGGAAGCTTCGACCACGAACACGGAAGATGACTGCCACAGATGCGGTCGAAACGTTTGGGGTATCAACACTCAGACCACGGTACAACAGCCCGAAATCTCACAACATCATCGACACAGGCCGTGAAAGCCTTCATTCTCATAGTAGATCCTACTCTTCATGTCAACAACGCTATAACACTAATAGTAAGCTATAATAATACTGAGCCTAATACTGCATTCTGAAAGAACGCCAGGTTAGGCGTCCCCTTAGTTTTTATAACTCAAGCCTTCCCCCCCCCCCCCCCCATTTATTTCAATATCTTTTACAATATCAATAACTCTTAAATTCGCATCTTTTAGCGTCCTTTCTCTTTTTTTCCAGTGATACACCACTGTTTCTGTTTCAAGGTAAAAAGCTGCCCAGTGCTATTTCCCTCATAGCACGATCACGCAGGTGTGATTGCATATTTCAGTTGAATTTCTTCATAGCTCAGTAATTTACAAAACTCTCCCAATGGCAATGAAATTAGCAAATATTAAATGGAAAAAATTAAAAATATTTAAGCTATATTCTTAATTACAAATTTGAGCTTTAACGTTGATATTTTTTATTAAACACATTGTAAAGCAGAATAGAAAAAAAGTTTACCTACTAAATGAAATACGAAACAATAGTACAATAAAGTACACATCGCACCATGGCAAAGAAGTGGCCCAGTTCAAAATTTGGAAAAAACGTACTAACTGTTGATTTAAAATCTTAATTTAATGCTCTTTCTTGCCACAAAAAATTGAACAAAGTTAGCTTACATAACTGGTGCAAGGTGGAGTAAAAGCGATATCATCAATAGTGACACGTCCTTAAAATTTCATAACTTATATGTAAAGTTTTCAAGCTTTATGCATGTATTATTAATCTAGACTCCAAAAATTACCCGGTAAACATGTTACATTATAGATTGTTAGCGCGCATTGTAATAGTTGAGACCAAATCGCTTAAAACTACTATTGCGTAAAAAAAACTTGATTATTTTTTTCCATTGCAGTTTTTTTTCCCTCTCGCTTTCCTTGCCTGGGTGCGACATGTTATCATAAACTAATGAATTTTTAGCAACATTAACGAAATACACTAGGGTTCCAAATCTTTTTTCTCCAGATACTTATATTAATTAGTTTACCCTGGATCAGACACAGAATTCTGTTCAGAATTAAGTTCCTTCTTTCATTATAAAAATGCAAGAAAAAAAATTTGAAACTGCAAAATTATTTCTTTTATAGTAGATGATCTTTTAGTTTACTTACTCTCAAAAAGCAGTAAATTTTACGCCATTAAATAAGGAACTACAGTTAAACTTTCAAAGGCTTTGATTAGCTGTATTCTAAAATTGAAATGCTCCAGCTGAGCTCGACACATAACTGTTTTCTGTCACAAAATCCGTTTCGTTACGTAATAATAAACAAATGAGTACAAATCAGTTTCTTTTACAGTTTCTGCTCTAGCCTCCCGCTCTGCAAACCAGTACATCGAAAATGTGATACAAACTTCCCTCCCAAATGAAGTTCGAGCTCTTGGCTTAGATCCGGCTCCTTTGGTAAACTTCAATGTGCAGTTCGGACCACAAACTGTATATGGATCTCAAGGTCAGGCGAATTTCACCCAAGGAAATGTTACTGGCTTAACAAGAGTTCAACGAGCTTCTGAATGTAGTGGACCCACCAACTTCCGGGGAGAAATCACTATCAACTGTACTCTTAGCTTATTTCCAGTTACCACTGGCCACAAAGTGTGGATCCGTAACGGCACCAACACATTTGTTTCTAGAAGCGTCGGCAACGTAGACAAGACTTTAGTGCATGTGGTAATTGCTGGATATCCTCAGAACTACGTTGGTTCTGTAAAATCATTTACGATTACTCGTCTTGGGCAAGTCAGACCATCTTTCGTAAATTTCCCAGCACCCCTCAACAAATATTTAAAAGTTCTTAAAGATGTTTATCAGTCTCAAGTTACATCACAACTATACAATATTGTTCAACAGCGGTTTGTATATGCTTTAGGCAGAGCTATTGCTAACAAGCCGATGCCTAGACAATAATTTGTTACCCCAATAAAGTTCTTTTGTTAAATCATGTACTTTTTGTGCTTATTTAGTTTAGGTTTATTGGTAACATACATTTCGAGTTTGTGTTCATGGTCACACAGGACTCGTTTATGAACTCACGTCCAATATGAGAGATAGCACATTACGGACACATAGTGTAGGACAGAATTAACAGCACAAAAAGAGGAGTTACAACCAAGGCAACGAACGGGAATCGAACCCACTACCTCGGGATATTACAAGGACGCGCGCACAAATTGCGCTACCGAGACCCATTTTGTTCTCTTCAATCTACAGCATTACATGGGAAATACAGTAGTACCTCCTCTAAGGGACACCGCCAAATAAGGGACACCTCTATTTAAGGGACATTTTTTCTGGTCCCAGTCCCTTTGAATTGGGAGCTCCATGTATTTGCCTCTGAATAAGGGACACTCTATTTAAGGGACAGTTACAGAGAAAACTTAAAAAATTTAATGCATAAATGCATACAAAGTTTTGAATTTACTGGAATTTGAGAGTTTATAACTCAAATGGAGAAAGGTTGACATGAACGTATACGAACGTATTCTAAAAGTCCTGCTAAAAAAATTTACATGCCTGTTCCTTTTCCCTCTCAGCACTTCATTCAAGTAGGCTAACAGCCGATGGATAGTCAACGGTCCATGAATAGCTTTGTGTAAAAAACTTGAAATGTGAACACTGATTGAAATTTATACTGTATTGAATTTTAAATTGCATGAAATCAAATAAATCCATGTAAGAAATTACTACGAACTAATTCATGTATCTTGCTAAACTTTAGGATAATCAAATTTTTTATTAAATTTTAATTATTTAAAGAATAAATTTTGAAATTTGAATAATTTTGAATTTATTCAGTATACATAAATCATTTTAGCATTTTATCTTAAATGTTAATAGTTCATGTTTATTACGAAATTATTCTGAATTAATATCTACTGCATGCATCATTTCATATACCTCCGAAGAAGGGACACCTCTATTTAAGGGACAAAATTTTTGGTCCCCTTTAGTGTCCCTTATTCAGAGGTTCTACTTTATTTTGTAATTGACAGTATCAAAAACATCCTTTTCATTTCGTTTCTAAAGCAGAAAATTTCTTGACATTTATGCACTCAAAAAGCAAAGCCATTGTATCAACTTAATCCTGGATCAAACTAGACCCGGCTTCCTCTACTAAGAAATGCTGCTACCAAAAGAAATAAATAATAAAATATATATATTGAATCGGTGTAAAATGATATGGCGCATGTTTTTGCCATACTACGAAAACGTAATGCTTACGGAACTCGGCCCCGATTTATCATGTAACGTATATAGTACAGTAAAAATAGCGGTCGGACCCAAATATCCAAGAAAAAAAAAAGCTAAACCTGGTGCTAATTGTTTATTACCCTCCCAATAAGAACAGGTAAAAAGTCCCACCCCATTGTGCGTCGGGTTTCGGAATGGGGGGCATCTAAAATTTGCTGTTTTGGGTATTTTTCCAGAATTTTTAGAGTAAATTTAAAGTGAGAATATTATGTCATACTAAATTTAAAAGCATAAAATTAAAGGTGTTTGCCCCCCAAGAGGGATGACATAACCCACCAATGCTACAGAGCCCCCTATCCCCGTAAAACGAAGCAGTACCCCCGAACCCCCCTCCATACATTTCATATGGAAATATTATTCTACGCAAAGTTATAGAAATCAAGTGTGTGCATCTTCCAAGTGCGATGGTGCACTTCTTCCCAAAGCTACAGCACTCCCCTCCGCCAAATAAAATAATACCTCAATCTCCCCCCCCCCCCCCCTTCCATTTCAAGTAGAAGTATTATTTCATGCAAATCTGAAATGCATTAAATCAGGACTGTCACCCCATAAGAACAGTAGCTCACCTCCCAAAACGAAATTATATACTAAAAGATTCTCCCCCCCCCCCTCTGATGGCGCACATTTCATTAAATGGTCAAAAAAAATTACACTGAACTGTTTTTTGCTTTTAAATGATTTCTCCTAAGCTTGTAACAAAAAATCTTCGTTATCAAGATCATTTTTGGAATCTAGATCCTCAGCAAAATCGTTATTGTTGCACCTATGTCTAACACAGTTTGTGCACATAATTGAGCACTTCAGTCCACTTTCAGACTTTTCAAACATTCACTGTATCCAATGAACCCCTCAGCGGAAGCATAAGATTTGAGGCGCAGAAAGTCTTCTGGAGCAGAAGGCTTGGCTGTTGTAATAGGACGCAGATTATATTTCTGTGGTGCTTTCTATGTACCCATCAAAAATGACACTAGTTTTCCCATACTTACAAGTGACCTATACACTGCATTGCTGGCATATTTCCTTGAAGCTTGCAGATCATTGCCAAAAAATATGATCGAGCAGGTATCTTCCATACACATATGAGGCAGTGAGAAGCAAAGGGATGCATGTGGCAAAATTAAAAATTTGGAAATAACCAGTACAAATGGTAGGTGAACCTCTCCTCTGTCTTGGGGCAAGAGATGGGTACTAGTAGACCTAGTAATTGCTACTATACAGCATTATTAATACAAAATCAATGAAAGCCTACCTAGGATGTTATCTTTAAACGCGTTTTACTCAAAACTTGAAAATGTCCACTTACATCCCTTTGCTTCTCACTACCTCATATATGACACCAGCAATTCGTTCTGTTATAGTGCCTAGAAAGAGAAGTGTGCCGACCGGTGTTTTTTTCCCTGCGATTCTTGAAGACAAAGTGTATGAAAACCGCTAGAGGGCAGTGCGGTCGAGGTGCACGTTCAATTTCGCGGTGTTTACATTAGTAGACGCGGGATTTTGTTACAATTTAGTTCCGCGTTTCTCTTTTTTACCTTTATTTCGTGAATATTTCATGAAACAGCGTTTAAGGCTTTTAATAGAGGCATCAAAGTTGAACATTAGAAGAAATAAAGCTTTATCTTGTTTCGTACCAGGGTGCAAAAGTGGATACAAAACATTCAAGGAAAAAGTTACGCTTTTTAAAGCTCCAGCAGATGAAGAAAAACTAAAGTGGAATTCGTTAATTCCCAGGTTAGTTAAAGTTTTTGATAAATATTGCTCAATTTGTGCTCTGCATTTCGAAAAACATTTTATTGAAATGCATTTTAAGCATATTGTAAATGGTTAGGAAGTTTTGATTCCTCGGGGAAAACCTTTTTTGAAAGATAAGGCAATTCTGACAATTTTCCCAAATCTACCAACATACTTTACTAAAAAATTACAAAAAAAAAGGTTCATCAGGAATTATGCGGTTAAAAAAAAATGTTCCCAGTTTGAAAAAAATAAAACTTGATCTTTCCGCAGATGAAACTGAAATAACCACGCATAAATCTATTACTATAAATGAAATTGTTCATATTAATCTGCGTAACGAATATTGGGTTTGTATGAAATTTAAAAAATCTCCAAATATTGTAGTTTTTGTATATAATGAAAATTATGTGGAAAATAATATTGACGATAAAAAGATCATTATTGAAGTAGGCACAAAGACAAGGATGTTTTCAAAACAAAATTTTACACAATTGACTCTGAAAATTTGATACTTACATTTTAAGGCAAACGTATTATCAATCAAGATGGCTTAGGGCGCAGTTTGTTGTTGTTTTTAATGCCACTGGGGAGACTCAAGCACCATTCGTGTAGCCAGCATGAGTTTAAAGCAGAAAGGAGCGAATCCTGAGTCAATGAGGCCCTTAAATGAGAAAGATTCCGACTTGGGCACGGTATATGGTAGCACCACCTCTACAGTTTATAGGTCAGGAGAATAGGTTGGAAATCTCCAGCAACGCTACCTGGTAACTGTTAGCGACCGACCATAAGACTTTCGGTCAAACGGAATCAACGAGCACGTAAGTTATATTTTAAAAAAAAAAGTTTTTTTTTCTTGAATTTCAGCCTTTTAAAATCCTGTACAAAATTGATAATTATTATTGTTATCGTCCCTCGTTATCGAGATAAAAGGTATTTAAGTCTCCCGAAGTTTTAAGAAAAGTGGCAAATTTAAACACTTGGCGAGGGATTGAAGGTACCAATTTCTCACAGACGATTTCCTCGTCTGCATGTGGCAGGACATCCATATCTACAGAGCGTGAGAAAGATGTCTGTCCCCATCGAAACTCGCTAAATTTGGAACGAGACTCGCTTTTCTTAAAATTCCCATAGGCTTAAAAATCTCATATATCGACAACGGGACAATATTTTTTGCGTCCAAAAACATGTATCACAATGTTCTTTTGATCGCTACCTATTTAGATTTTTTAATTGTATCACTGTCATGTTGTTTCCTGATTAAGGTTAGGGAGATTCAGAAGCTGCGCTTCCTTTTAAAAGAACATTTTAAAGCTATCATAAGCAATGTTAGACAAAGGAGAGGGACGAGGAGGTTCCCCATTTGTTTTTAGTTTTTAAGGATACATTTCTTTCTCTATTTTACATATGAGATAAAAGATAAAAATACATAAATACTTTTTTTTGACAGTGATAACGTCAGATTCAAAAACTACTTCTATTTCGATAATGATCGACAACAAAACAGTTTGCTGACAGGTTCTAAAGAACGTTGTAAAAATAAGCAAACTAGCAGTTTGACGTTGATAAGTATTACCGAAAATTCAATAAATAATCAAGCCAGCTGTTTGCCAATTGCAGTTATTTGCAAATTAGTAGGGTAGACCGACCAGTGAGCGAACACCACCCAGTGAATGAACAGCGCGCCCTTAAAAAAAAAAAAAAAAAAAAAAAAAAAAAAAAAGCTGCCAATTTTTTTTTTCTAAATAAATTCACTACAAAAGCGTTCTTTATTGATATTCTAAGCTATCTGACGCCTGATCGGTTAATTTGGATATGCATTTTTTTCCTGAAAAAAAATTTGAAAATTTTACTGCCGTGAATCGTTCTTTTTATCTTTCAAAATAATAAGGCTGGTTTCGTGCTATCAATTATTTTCATAAATTATATAAATCATTATTCATATATTTTATTAATAAATTTTATTTTTCAACTCTACGGAAGAAAAATTAAGTATACATATTTAATGGATTTAAATTGTTTCAGTCAATGCAGAATGCGTAGATTTTCACGTGGAGGGGTGTTCAGTCACTGGGTACGAAAAATTGCGGAAGCCCAGTAAATGAACACTGGCAAAATTTCTTTTGATTTAAAAATAAATTTGAAGTTTCTTTGAGATGTTTTTATTTTCGTACTTTTTTGTAATGCAGATAGTTTTATGTGCTTATTTATTTACGTACGTATTTCATTATATGAAGAGTCAGGGGGAAAAACGCTTTCAGTCCAAAAATTCGGAAATTCGGGTTTTACGGAATATTGTAGTTCAATTCCGTCTCTATTGACCCCGCAAAGTAAAAGGGAGAAAAACGCTACCAGTCCACAGTAATTTAATAAAAACTAATGGCACTGAGAGGGGAAAACGCTTTCAGTCACAGCGTGCAGTGGGAAAACCCCTCAGGGTCCAGTTTGTGGAGTGGGGAGGTCGATGTGTCACGTTGCTGTGCCCCTATCCCGTCGCGCCAAACGACTCTTTGTCCGAATGAATGTTAGAATATATAGAGAGAAAAACTTTTTTTTGCTCTCCTGAAAAATTTAGGAAAATGGACTGAAAGCGTTTTTCCCCCCTGACTCTTCATATATTTTACTAGTGGTACACGCACGGCTTTGCCCGTAATAGAAAAATTAAAAGGTCTTTTGGTTCGCCTGTATATTTACAAATAATGTATGGTGAATTTTCTCGCCAATTGGCTTGTACCCATGTTACGGTTCCACGTTATGATAATTTCGTATCTTGCCAATTGGCTTGTGCCCATGTTACGGTTCCACGTTATGATAATTTCGTAATTTACTCGTCCATCTTATGATAATTTCGTTCTTAAAATTGGAATAGAAAAAGAACCACATCGAATTTTCGAAAAATCTCTTCAAGGTGCACACCCCCATGCTACAAATAACTTTGTGCCAAAAATCAGCCGAACGGTCTAGGCGCTATGCGCTTCACAGAGATCCTGATACACAGAGAGACTTTCAGCTTTATTATTAGTAAAGACAATTTCTTTATTTTTGTTTTCGCAAACAATGCACTTTTTACTGAGTTTTATCTTTTATCTATCTATATCTCAATCTGTATATTACCCTACCTACCTACATATCTATGTATCTACTTATCTATTTTACCGCTCTCACTATCTATATGCCTAAATATCTATCTATCTATCTGCCTGTCTGTCTGTCTGTCTAGATTTCTACCTATCTGCATGTACCTCTCTACTTATCTATCAATCTATATCTTTATCTCCCTTGATAGATAGGCAGGTAGATAGAGAGTTAGAGAAATAGAAATATATATATACACACACACAAAGAGAGAGAATAGATAGGTAGATATGTATGTATGCTTGTATATAGATAGATAAATAGATAGAGGAAGATATAGAGATAGATATATGAAAAGTAAGAGGTAAATAGATAAATATGTAGATAAATATAGAGAGAGAATAGGTAGGTAGATAGCTAGATCGATAGATTTATTGATAGATAAATAGATAGGTAGTGATTAATAGATAGATAGGTAGATAGAAAGTCTGATATAGAGATAGATTGACAGGTAGATAAGCAGTTAGATAGCTAGAAAAATAAATAGATATGCAGAAAAGTATACAGATAAGTAGATAGATAGATAAGTAGATAAGTATACAGATAAGTAGATAGAGATAAGTAGATATATAGATAGATAAGTAGATGGATAGGTGGATAGATAAATAGATAGATAGATAGATAAATATATAGTAGCTAGATATAGATAAGTAGATAGATAGATAGATAGAAAAATAGATAAGTGCATAGATAAATAGGTAAATAGACAAAGAGATAGACGGATAGATGTGTAGATAGAAAAATATGTTCTTAGATTAACCGACAGATATGTGTATAGACAGATGGAGACATAGATAGATAAATAAATAGATAAAGATATAAATAGTTACATAAATAGATAGATAAATAAATAGATATAGATAGTTATATAGATAGATAGATCTCAAAGAAACTTAGTTACTTTTTGAATCAATATTTATCATGTTCATTCACTGGACCAATTTGTGTTCATTTACTGGTTGGAGGTGTTCATTCACTGGGTCATTGTGGTATTTTTTCTTTAAACACCTAAAAAAGTTGGAAGCGGTACCATTTAGGTTCCCGGGAGTTTTTTGAGATATTCACATAGATCAATTAAAATGTTTTAACTATCACGATCTGTATAGTATAGAATTTAAAATTACTAGGATTTTTTAAAAATGAAATTGTGCTTAGCTGTTCATTCACTGGTCGGTCTACCCTATGTAGTTATGTATGAGATCGGAGCAAGTGGCCCTATTATTTTTTTTTTAATGTAAGGAAAGTCCTTGAAAATTATTTAAAAAAAAACAGGTCGGAGTCGGTAGGTTTTCAAGCGACTCCGACTCTTCGACTCAGACTGAGAAGCCCTGATAATTTTAATTAGCTTCAAGAATTTAGAAGCAGTTTTATTTTGAAACTAGCGGTATCCGCACGACTTTGCCCGGAGAAAATTAAAAGGTCATTTGATTAACTTGTATATTTACGAATAATGGATGATGAATTGCTCGCCAAATGGCTATGTTCAGGGCCGGACTGGATCCCTCAAAGGGGCGCAGACCTTGGAACTTCAGAGGGGCGCACGATATATCTGGAATCATTAACCCATTGTAGAGTAGATTCATAAAACGAGGAGGGGGTAAGGGGGTGCGAGGGATAAAATATTTTCGTGTCATTGCTGATAACTAATTATAAAGCTTTTTGCATAGGTGTTCCTACGAGAGGGGCATTAAAATTTTTATCACGTATTTTCGGGTGGGGAGGGGGAGTGGGAGTGCCACGTTCTTGGGAATAGTGCTAAGTAGTATGTATTAGGGAGATGCAGGACCGAGTGCAGAGCAGACTTGACGAATCTCTAAGCTATTTCAGGTCTGGGTTCGGTTTTGTAGTCCTAACAATTTTTCAGGGCTAGGAATAGTCCTAAAAATCATAAAATTTCAAGTTTTGCCCTAAAATTCCTAGAATTTTGAGATGTCTTAAAATTCCTAAAATTTTCATATTTTATTCCCTACTTGCGCAGAAAAATGAAATTCAACTTAAAATTGAAACTTATCAGGATGATATATATATATGCCTTTGTTCACCCTAAGACCTTTTTTTTCTAAAAAAGAAGGAGAAAAACCTATGCTGCTGCTGCTTTTTTCCTGGAAGGGAGGGATGTGCAATTAGCCAAAACATATGCTCAATATCAAGCTGTTTGTTTTGTCTATAATTAGTAACTCTTGCAGTCATTCCTCTTCTGCAAAAAATATATAAAACAAAATGAGAGCCTTAATATAAACATGCGCACAATGTTCCCGGTGCCCAAAATGCTCAGCGCCCAATGTTCCCGGCACCCAATATACCCGGCGCCCAATGTTCCCGGCGTCCCAAAGTGCCCGGCGCCCAATTGACGGCACCCAATCTTCCTATTTCGGTATTTTAAATTCCGTGTTCTTTGTCTTCTACTGAAAACAAATTGGTTATGATAAAACATCCAAAGCCTCTGTTCCAAATTCATTCTAAGATAAAAATATTTTCTTAGTTTTAGTTACTGTAAAAAACAATTATTTATTTGCATCATTAAATGATTTATCTGTAATTTACAAGGATATTTTGATGTTTCTGAGGTATCAAAAAGTATCAAATTATCTGATAAAAGTTTAGTCGTCATAAATTTTGGACTTGCACCCAATTTTTAATCCCGTTTTATTAAGGATATCTTTTCAACAACAAAAAGGCAAGTAAATAAGCAATAGGACATACATGTATCTTACTGGTATGTAGTATATATTTTTACTTAATACTGGTCACTGTGTTATAAAATAAAAAATTGAACACATTCTATTATAGTTTCCAAGATTGAATTTGAAACGTTTTATCATTCGCTACAAAAATCAAGCTTACAAATTGCATTTAAGTTTTTAAAAAAATTGATATTTGTTTTCCTAAAAATTTCCTGAAATTCTACCAAAATTGTGTCCTAAAATTTTTGAAATCACCACTTCGACCCATGATTTTTCTGTCGATAGCGAAAAAAAAGGCCTTTTTTTTTCTTTTCTTTTCTTTTTTTTAAATTTCATTTCATTTTACTGTGTGTTGTTTTCTTTGTCTGTGGTACAAAGTGCCATATACTTTACCTTTAAAAAAATGTTTTGCTTGCTATCTTTTTTTTTTTTTTTTTAATTTCATTTTACTTTGCTGTGTGTTGTTCTTTTCCTGTGGTACAAAATGCAAAATGCCATCCTTTACCTTTTATTTAAAATAATGTTTTGCTTGATATTCTTTTTTTTTTTATTATTGACCTATGAGGGAATTGAGGGGATCGACCTGAGAAGGAATGTATCGGGAAAGTGAGGCAGGCTTTCCCTTTATGGAAATTAAGGCCGGTTTTTGAGTGAAAATTTTTTCGCGAATATAATACTTCCTTTACTTCGTAATTGGAAGTAAAAAGGGGGAGCAGGTCCGGATATACGTACCCGCAGACCCCGCAGTACGGGGGGCGGGGCCCGCTGCCCGAGAGACCAAAACCTTAAAATATTAATAATAATAACAATTAAATAAAAACATTTAAAGAAATGAACTCATAAAAAGGTAGAAATATTGAAGCAGTTAAAAAGTGATAACAATCACTCGTTTAAAAAATATTGTTTTTTTTTGGGGGGGGGGGTGCAATCTAGTGGCCGGCTATGGGTCCTGAAGATTTTTTACAGGGGGACCCACAATTTATTGATTCCGATCTTGGGGGTAAGGGGGCGGATTCTAAAGTTGAAGGACATTTTTGTCGCGATAACGTGAATTAAATAAGGGTTAAATAGACTTAAAGGCGCAACTAAAAACGCAAGAGGGTGCTTAAAAATTAGCGATTACAGGTATGGAGATACCGGATGCTTGTCGTTAAGTGTAGGTAAAAAACCCTCTCTTCTCTGAAAATATTTTTTTTTATTGTCTCAAAACGTCAATTTAATTCTTTTCCAAATTCAAAATCGCAAAAACGGACCCTTCAACAAACTTGTAGCATACAACAGTGTTTAAAAAAATGTCATTGAAGACCTAAAAACGGAGGGGCAGGGGGAGTTGGGGGAGAGTTTTTCAAGGAAAAAAGCAGGGTTGCTGAGTCAGAAAAAAAAAAAATAACCGGCTCCGATTCCGACTCCGGAAATTTTACAGCCTTTGACTCCGACTCCTTTACCCCAAAAGGAGTCCGACTCCTACTTTGAAAATCATTTGGAAAATGACTACTTGGAAAATGAGCGACTTCTACTCCGACTCCAACTCTTGAAACTTGAAACCTTTGACTCCCGATTCCGACTCCTTTACTCCAAAATCAATCCAACTCCGACTCCGCAGTCCTGGAAAAAAGAATCTTTTGTGGTGTCACGATAATGTAAATTGAAAAGACTCAAGGGAGCATCTGAAAACGCAACGGGGCGCTTAGAAACTATACGGGATGTTTGTTGTTGTCTTTATGGGTTTAAAGCAGGGCTGCGGAGCCAACTCCGACTCCGACACCTGGATTTTGAAACGTCCGACTCCACCTCCGACTTTTAAATGTCTTTATTTATTCATTTATTTTTATTTTTCCCCTCATGGAAAGGGGAAAATACTCCTAAACAAAGATTAAAATATTAATGTCTTTTTATGAAGTTTTCGCGTTGTATTTTATTGTAAACCTAGGTTGCTTACAATGTTAGAAATTCAATTTCAAAATCAAATTTCCCAATAGTTGCGACTTTAAAAGTGAGTTCCTTTTTTTTTTTAAACACTGAAGAGGATTAATTTGCTCTCCTTTTAATGTTTAACAAATAGATATTGATCCAATAGTGTGCTTTAAATTTTTGAAAGCTGTAACTTGAGAAAAAAAAAAAAAAAAAGCTTTCTTGCTAAGTCAAAAAAAAACATTCTTGAGTGAAGACGGCCCGCTACGGGTGACACCACAAGTTACTGCCAGAGTTTTTAAAGTATATAAATGCTTCAATTCTGAAAATTTTAGCGAATAAATTTTAAATGATATTTGAATTATGAAATTTCAACAAAAATAGGGCACTACATTGCGGGGAGAGGCCGGGTACATGTAAGCCTGGTTTCCACCCGAGTCTACTTGCTCAATTCCTTTTACTATTTTATAACTGAGACTAGTCGACCCGTGCGGAACTCCGCACTGTGCTTCAAATCGTTTCATAAGGCATTTCGCTCTTTAAGAATTTCGAAGGAAGAACATTATGAAGAAGAACCGAAAAAAAAAGTAAGCGCAGAAGAGAAGGCATGTAATTTAAAGACATCAGTAACAAAACCTCGTTAAATACAACGTTGTGATAATTTGATCATAGCTCCCCTTTTAATCGTACATATTTTCTATGCAAACATAAATGTCATTAAAAGTGTGGCTGAGTGGTGACTCGTGAAAAAGCAATAATTGTGCATGTGAAAAAAACAGGTTGTGGCAAATACAGTCCTGCACATGTCAGCATCTGACGGGAAAAAAAGAAACATTAAAGAGATATTTATTGGCACGTATTCGAATTGGCGCCATTCTGACTAACAGCCCGACACCCCAACAAACCTAGCAATTGCGCCTTCCTTTTCGAAAGCTATTCATTGAAGGAATGCGTAGTAAAAAACAGCAAAAAAGCTTTTTGCCAAAAAAAAAAAAATAATAATAATAATAATAAGATCATGCATCTGTGTTTTGTCATTAACCAGCATGATACGATTTAAAATTATTCGCAAAGCATGGAATTTGATTAAAGAATGACGAAGATCTCACGTAGCGATTGAAACAAACATTCTAGACAAGTAATAAATTTGATTGAAAATAAGTGTTTTTATCTTTGAATATTGAACTATTTCACATAGAAGGTTGCTTTAACCGTTACGGCTTAAATGCCCTCAGATGTTTCTCTTTTAATCGAACACTTAAAATTCAAAACCAAAACCAGTTGAACTGAGTCCGTTCTTAAGTGTAATTTTTCGAACGTAGACAAAATGTTTTTTTTTTTTTCAGCAGAAAGCAGATGAGTAGAAAATAATTTCTTGCTAATGAAGTTGATAATACTTTTAATGCTTTATATCGTATTCGCGCGAATAAAAAATTAAAGGTTTACTGAGTGAAACTCGTAGTTTTAATCGGGCGTAGTATTTTTTCATTTGTACAAAAGGTCGAACACTGCTATTAGAAACATCTACATTTTAGCATACAATAAAAATGTTTTTCTGCACGAAAAGGATTTCTTTAGGTAAACCTAATACTTTTTTATGCTTACATTATGTTGAGTGGTCTGGATGTAGTCAAAGAACACAGTTCGATTAACAATTAACTTATCCGAATGATAACTGTAGCCTGCATGAAGGAGTCGAAACACCAAGTAGCATTCCCACTGCATTTATTGTATTACGTGTGTACGTTATGAGCACATGTAATGCGTAATACTAATATAAATTTGATATTATGTCGGACAGCCCAAGCTTGCCCGAAGTTCAGATAGTTTATAGCCGAACGCTCTACCGAAAAAAACTTATCAATGAAACCGAACAACTAAGTTCAGTGCTGTTAAGCTTTATTAAAATATGAACACACACAAAGGCTTTTTTTTTTTTTTTTTTTTTGCCGAAAGCGACATAAAAAATGGAAAACTGCATTAGAACTTTGCTTTAAAAAATGCATAAGAACTACAGGCAGCATCAAGGTTTTGAAACAGCAAGAGGCGATTTCGAAAACTTGAATTTTCGACCGTAAGTCTTTTTTTCGTCATTGGCCAGCCTGATAAGTTTTAAAATGAGAGGGGATTAATATATAAGATAAGATATTGAAGAAAAATGTTTTTATTTTTGAAAATTTTAACAATTTGTTATCGCAGGCTGCTTAAACCGTTATAACTTAGATGGCAGCACGTGTTCATCATTTAACAGCACGGTTAAAATACAAAATAAATTGAACTATGCTTTCGAATGTAGTAAAAATGATAAGCTATTTGTTTTTTAGCAAAAAGAAGAAAAAATATATATTTTACCCTTCAAATTGAGGTAGTATTTTATTTATTTGTACAAAGAGTCAAAAACTCATTAGAAGAATATATATTTCAATATACGATTTATTATTTTTTTTCTGAACAAAAAACAATTCTATTGTAGTCTGAAATCTTAAACCTGTTACTTATATTTTCGCTTACATTATGCTTTAATTTTCTTTCCAGAGCCAAAGCTTCAAAAAAAAAAAAAAAACAAGTGCAATTTCGAAGTAATTTAGCACAAAATCACTGAAAGTTTTTATATCAGCAAGGAGCATTTCCTTCTCATTTATTCTATTCCCTCATAGTTCTTATTCACTTAATTCAGTGTTCATGTAATGCGCGATATTTCTCTAATTTTTTTGTTGCAGATTGTCCGGACGTGGGCCCGAACACGTAATCTCCTGCTTACGAAGAGAACGCTCTGCCGACCAAACTACTCAGCTCTGTCGGTCTTAGCGCAAATTAAAGTTATAAGTTTGACCGAAAACCTTATTCTGATTCTTTAAAACAGGTTTTTTGGCTAAAAGAAACAATTTTTAGACCTTGGGTCTATTTTTCGTCAGTAGCCAGCACCATAAGCTATAAAATTAGCCGTAAATCAAAGAAATCGATCAAGAATTGAGGGAAATTTGGCGTAGAAACCAAAAACAGGCTACAGAAATAATATATAAGGATTGAAGTAAAAAATATATTATTACTTTTATTTGAAAGTTATTACTTAGAAAAGTTAGGCAACAACATTGATTTGCTGACAGTTGCTTTTAGTTAAAGAAGGTTATAAAACAAGCAAACTAGAGGACCGCGTAGGTAGCGATTACAGAAAGTTCGGTAGTCAGCTGGTTGCTAATGGTAGTTATTTTCCTATTAATCGGCCTTTATACATTGAATGGAACCAATTAAATAGTTAGTTTTTTAAAAAAATACAAGGAAATTCAGTGAAAATTAGAGAAAATAAGAAGCCCGGAGTCGGCATGTTTTCTAACGACTCCGACTCCTTTACCCCAAAATCAGTTCGACTCCGACTACAGCCCGGTTTAAAGGGCTCTCTTCTCAAAAAATGTTTTTGTTTTTTTTAAGTCTTAAAATGTCTTTTTAAGTAATTTTAAAATTCACGATTACAAAAAGTGGCCCTTCAAAAACTTCTTTTAAAGACCTGAAAAAAAGGAGGGGGGTACAGCATAGCAGCAGAACGCTTTAAAATGACAAAAGGGCACAACTGGCGTTTAAAAATTAGCTATTACAGGTACGGGGTGTTTGTATTAGGAAAAAAAAATCCGCAGGGCCTTTTAGAAAGCAAAAGGGCGCAACAGGATGTTGCTTTCTGCCAAATAAAGATAAGCCATCTCTCTAGATGCTCCTAAACTGTGTGCATGAAATCGGAGGTGTACGATAGCAAGAAAATTGATACTTAAAATTGCGATGGAAAAAGTGCAGTCCTAATACACTGTTACAGAAACAAAACAAGGTATACAATTTTCATTTAGGAAAAAAGTGGAGGCAAATTTTATTACTATTAAAATTGTAAATACCAGGGATTTTGATCCTTTTGAAAAGACAAAATAATTCCAACAGGTAAGAGTGCGGTAAGACTCAGTAAATAGCTAAAAGTCTTATCGCAAAACTGTTGCACAAAGGAATTTGGAATAGAAGGTTAGAGGGTAAAGAAATCGTCAGTTAAAGAAAAAAAAGGATTTTTTTTTTTTTTTGCAAGGGATTTATTTAAAAAAAATTTCTTTTCTGGCGTAGGGGCGCATCGGCCATGTGGCCGGTTGCCCGGCAGGCCACTCCGGGCCTGCTCCGAACCCTATGAGCTGGATCCGTGATCTGTCGATGCAAACAAAGACCCAAAACTCACAGTCACAAACTTATCAAACTGAAAAGACTTCACAGCAGTCATTTGCCCCACATGATGAAGCAGCATCGAAATGCTGAAATTGAATTCGAGGCCAGAAAGTTCCTCTCACGGTTTTTTTTTTTTTTTGAAGAGGGAGGAGAGAGAGGTTTTTTTTTCTCACAAGAAAGAAGCACATTTTGGACAATTTGTTTTGACTACTTAGTAAGTACTATACATTTATCTGTTTAACTACTGCATAATAAAAGTAATATTTGAAGAATATTCAGTGAAATTATCACTCATTTTTTTTTTTTTTTTTTTGAAGAAATGATGAGCCCTCTCCGGACAGCAGCTTTCCGGTGACGTCTTAAGCCAAAAAAAAAAAACTCTAAATGGGATATATGTGGAATAAAGAAGCTCAATGTTTTACTCAAATATCTGACAGTTTCAGTCTTACATTAGGTTCTACACATTTAATTTGCTTCTATTTGTCTCTGTGTGTGGTGTAAATCCTTTTTCACAGTGAAAAAAGTAGATATAGGTCATTCTTCAAAAAGTGTAACTTTTCTGTCACACGCCTTTTACAGTAAAAACTTTAAGGAACAATTCATTTAACAATGATTTTTAATTTCATCAAAAATATATATCTATTTAAACCTGCCAACAATTTTTTTAGTAATAATTTTTATTTTAGTATATTTTTGGTTCACAACATGTGAATTCTCACCTCCGTGGCATGTCACCCATCTTGTGTGGCTATTTATGTTGCTTAATAACTTGTTTAATTAAAAGTATATACTTATTTATTGATTATTCTTTTCACAAGTGTCTCAAATACAAATTGTTTAAGTATGTTTAATTTTTTAATATTGTGTTTTAGTTTGTTTTAGCAGGACAAGAAGTCATGTCACACAATAAATTCTCACCTCCGTTACCTGAACACAAAATGCCATTCCTCGTTAACACGTGGCAGTAATGACATCAAATTTTATTTTCCATGATACAAGGGAGCCCCATTGTTTATTTTCAGCCATAGTAGAAGTTGTGAGATTTTTGTCGAAAAACAAAAAGATAGATTTTGCTTCAAAAACTTAGTACGGTTATTTTGACTTCTCACCACCGTGAACTTGAATTTCAGGGATGCAAATTAATGTAAAAAAAAATGAACACGTTTTCCTATGCTTAACATGTGCAGATTGTAGCAACGAAGAAAAAACTTTTTCCCTAAAAAATATCTATTAGGCCTATATTAATGGAATATCCCTCACCTCCGTGACAGACCTTATCAATGTCATTATTTCTGAGGTGAAAATAAATGACGGAGGAGAAATACATCCATCTTAGGCATTCTACCAAAATTATAAATTGCCAGTATATCCTCAAATTTACTAAATACTATTTTTAACATACATTTGAAACTCCCAATCAAGCAAAGCACATTGCCGTCTCAAAACGTATTTTTGCAGAAAAAGTACAATGATATCAAAAATACAACTTAGCTTCGCGCAACAGAAAGCTTTTGGGTTTTTTATACTTTCATGAGAAAATAGTGAATGACTGAAAAAGATTTTGTCAAAAGAAAACCGAATTCGCATTTGCGTTTCAGTGATTCTTTAAAAACTCTTGTCTTTACACGTATTGCATTTATTTTTTGCTACATGACATCTAATCTAAACCCTGGTGAGTAAGATTTTTTTTTTTTTTTTGTATGATTTCAAAATAATTTCTCGCATAGTTTCATCGTAAATGTATGTAACTGATATTATTCATATTTATTGAGTATGTATGAAATTAAAAAGCTTGCATGGATAGATTTTATAAAATTTGCTTGCGTTTTATTGTATCAAGGAATTAACACAAATTTTGAAATTTAATTATGTTTTCATGCCACATTTTTAAAGTGAGAAAAACTTGCAGTTTAGCAGAAAGTTATCGCCTTTAAGCCAGGGCTAAGGCAGAACTACTGCAACGGCAAAATAATAATGAACAGCTGAGCTGAGCCAAAAACAATATGCACTGTGTATATCCATTTGAATAAGAGTGTGCCTATACCTGTACAATCATTGTAGCATTGTGTAATGTACGAAGTTTGAATTTTCTAGATGTTTTTTTTAATCTTTCATATATTGCTCTTTTCCTGCAACAGCGCAATAATACAAAATAGTCTTTAAGTTAAATAGTACACTGTAGTTGCAATTATCTCTTTAATAGTAAATCAAAAATCATAATTTTAAACAATCACGTTGTTGATGCAAATGAGTGATATATATATATATTATAAGTCTGTAATCGTAATCAAAATCATAATCGTCATATTATAATCGTAATCGATTACATTTTCCAGATAATCAGATAGTCGCTGTAATCGTAATTACGTTTTGCCAGAGGATTATAATCGTAATCGTAATTGTAATCCCCCTTTTTTTGTGCCCGTAATCATAATCGTAATCGATTACATTCCCTTGTAATTGACTCCAAGCCTTTGTACCAAATTTCATGAAAATCGGCCGAACGGTCTAGGCGCTGTGCGCGTCACAGAGTTCCAGACAGAAATCCGGACAGAAATCCAGACAGAGAGACTTTCAGCTTTATTATTAGTAGAGAAATAAGAGACGTGCAATTATTGAATACTTAGGGGCCATTCATTAATTACGTAAGGATGATTTTGGCAATTTCCGACCCCCCTCCCCCATGTAAGGGTACGTAAGATTTCCCCCCCCCCCCCTATTCTTACGTAAGATTCCATTTCGTTTTTCAAAATGATAAAATAACAAATCTTGAAATCGTTACATCACTGGAATCGTTATTAAATTCACATTATTAAATTAAACCTTTTGCGTAAGGAAATAGTTACTCAAAAGTTAGAATCTAAACTGAATGTTTTTTCGACATTTTTTTTTTATTTTTGATGTAATATTAATTACAAATAAAACATACACAATGCGGCTCTTTTATTATATTTTACACTGTAAATTCTTTCTGAAACAAATAAAAAAACATCTCATCCTAACACGTTTCTTACCTTCCAGACGCAATTGGAACATAATCTCTGCCACATCACTTGACCGCGCAATTTCTAATGTGAAATACCGACTTGGAAAATATTACGTAAGAATGAGTTTGACCCCCCCCCCCCAAGTAAGGGTACGTAGAGGCTTTTCCAAGCCCCCTCCTCCTCGAGACCCTTACGTATTTAATAAATGGCCCCTTATAGTCTACTATTTTCATTGAAGATAAATTAGCATAAGGTATTTTTATATGCTTCAAAAAATAAATGAACACACATGTAACAATTAGCACTTATTACAGAATTTGTCTTTTGCGCAGAAATAAGTTCAATTCGAAAAACGGGGCTTTTAAACTGCGAAATCAGCATGCAATCGCTGATTTAAAACGCGTCTGGCCGTGGTAGCCCGATCGGTAGAGTGTCGGACTCGGGACCGCACGGTCTCGAGTTCGAACCTCGATGGTCGAAGACCCACCGTCGTCATTAAAGAAGACTGGGCGACGTTAAATATGCTCGTGGTCTCAATGTCCTTTCAAGTGAAACGATACCCCTCTGGGGGTGCTAGTACCAGGTAGCTATTAGCTCCTGGACTAGTTCTAAATTCTCATTAACTGTTCGAGCCGGTGATGGTGCTGCCATCTATCGGTATGAAAAAATAATGGAGGCAAGGCACTTAGTATGCAGCCCTCGACATAAATACAGTTGTAGTCAGTTGTGACTCGGAATCGGTAAAACGAGTCTGATTGAGGAGCATAACGTACTCCTCGAGCGCAGTGCCATCTGGATTTTCTTCAGATCTGACCTCACTTTTTCCCCGTCGATCGGCACACTACTCTTTCTAGGCACTATACTATTGGTGCACATTGATGTACTCATAAAGTATAGTCATCATTTATATATCAAATTAAAGCTATTTTTTTTTCTGAATGTGATAAACTAAGGTTGCCTATGCAAAAATGGCCGCAAGTGGGGGCTGCCAGCTGTTAAAGATTGCTTAGAATGAAAGAGTTAGCGCTTTACAAAATTCGTTCGACATGGATGGTGATAGCCAGCTCTACGCATGGGCGTATCCAGAGGGGGACAAGGTTGGGCAGCTCCCCCCCCCCTTACTTCAAAAATAAAAAAATATTTAGAATTAAAAACAAAGAATTAAATTGACGGTTGTTTCAATTTCTAAATTCATCAAAAAGTTCATTTGTAGTAACTTGTTTCTGAGTTTGAAAGTGTTATACATCCTCTTTGGGAGCTCATTGAAAAGGGAAAGTGATTGGTGTTTATTTGGGAGAATACCGTACTCATTTTAGAATTTCATTGCTTCCAAAATTGGAATAAAAAGGGAGGCTGGGGTGCTAAAACCCAGTCTCCTAACTGCCCAAATGATGGGCCTTTTCATATGTGCCTCGAACTTCAAATTTTATCAGGGTGGAAACTCTCAATGGGCCGAATGGAACTTCAAATTTCCCCGAATGATGATAATTCGTCTAATGGAACTTCAAATTTTGCCGAATGATATCTTTATCATATCATCAAACAAAACTTTCCGAATGATGATATTTTTGCCATATCGTCAAACAAAATTTGCCGAATAAGAAAAATTTTGGGAGGTCACAGTGCCCTCTCATCAGGGTTTCCCTACGGCTGCCCCCCACTCTCCTTTCATGGTTCAGCTGGATACGTCCTTGGTGGTACGAGTTTTTAAAGTCATCGCGCATGCGGAAATTGTTAATGTTCTCAACCAACGGTGCAAACAGTAATAAAAACAAATTTCAAATGCTCCAAAGAAATAAAATTAATAAATTTTTGTGTCGTTACATTTGAAATCCTGTAGACCTATAAAATTAATTCCTCAAAGAAAGGTAAAATTAATTTGTATTGTAAAAATATTTAAATAACTTTCTTGTTTTTCAGAAACATTTTCTGTATAATATAACTGTCTTTTCATAAATATTAATCTTTTATATATATATATATATATATATATATATATATATATATATATATATATATATATATAAATCTCGTGTCACGATGTTTGTTCGGGGTAAACTCCGAAACTACTCAACCGATTTATATCAAATTTCATACGTATCTGTAATTTGGTCCAACTTAAAAGATAGGATGGTTTTTAAAATTTTTAATTGCAAACAAAATGTTTATTATACATTAATAGTGTGTATTGATTGTTTGCTTCTGTAAATTCTTAATAGATGGCGCTGTAAATTAATTCATATTCAAAAGTTTTCTTCTTAAGTTAGATAAAATTTACAAATGATACTATGTTACGGATATTGATGGTTATCAACAATATCGCCGTAGAAAGGAGGAGTATTGAGGCCACACTTTTCAATGTAAGTGTCAAATTCTACAAATCAAGTTAAAATTGATAAGCAGCGGGTAGATCCATACTCACCACTGCTTTTAAAAACGTATCAGGCTCATATAAATGTCGAGTTTTGCAGCTCCGTGAATTCCACTAAATACTTTGTCACAACAAATACGTTATTTAAGATCCTTATTAGGTCGCATTTGCGGTACGAGATATGGACAAAACTGACGAAATAACACGACTGGCGATGAGTGGATATCTAAGCAGCAACGAAGCTATCTGACATAATTTAGTTTCCCCAATGTACAAAAGACACCCTTCTGTACAGCATCTTGCAGTACACCTTGGAAACGGTCAAGGAGTATATATTGCCGAAGATATTTTCTACGAAAAGCACTTGAACACCAAAAACGACCCTGATTTTTTTTTTTTTTTTTACATCGTCAAAAACCTAATGTGTTTAGTCCGATTCTCAGAAATGAAATTATTTACCAATGTTCCACGCTATTTTACATGCACTGTAAAAAAAAACCCGAAATGTCCCTGATTATTTCCGTGGAACATCTTGGGATTTCACGGGTCCTCAACAATTTTTTTTGGAAATCAAGTATCTGCGTCAAAAAATTTCCTGAATTGCTACAACGTCATGAATGCAGACTTCTCACTGTTGCGAAACACATTTTAGCTCCCAGTTTAAAGATTAACTGAGCGCATTTATTAAGTGTATCGATCTCAGCTCAACTATGTTCCGTCTGCAATGCCTGAAAGCTCCCAGAGAGAGTAAATGACCCTCTGGATTCGTAGGCGAGTTAGACTTATGGTACTTGCTTGCAAGTCTGTCTTACATTTCGCTATGCTTTTAGCATTATTGTTGGCGCTTTCTTAGAAAAGTAGAGAGGTGTCAAGCTTTGTATTCAACTTACCTAAGTTTTTTCTGAATGTCTAGCGACACGACTGGCTTTTAGCCTAGGATAGTACTGAATTTTTGAAAAAGATTCCAGGATAATTTCAGGAAGGTTAATGAATTTTAGTGAAGAACTGACTTCACTACCGTTGTCGTGGTCCGTCCAGATGTACGTAACTCCCAATGGGAGGAAGTGAGTCTCTGGATTCCGTAACTTTCCAAGAGTAACAAGCAAGTGGAATACTTTCTTTTTTTTTTTTTTTTTTTGCAAGATACGTTACTGGAAGAAATTCGCCGTATTCGCTGCCCTTTTTCTTCCAGGACATTTCTTAATTGTTTTTACAGTGTTGAATAAAATCAAAAAAATCATAGAAGCCACGCAAACAAGGAACACAACATTCATCAATCTCGGGCATAATTAAAAATTAAAGATAAGACATTGGGACCAAAACTTTATCCAAAACAAAACTGTGCATCCAAAACAAAGTGAATGTTGTTTTTGCATTTGTTTTCGTTAAACATTCCCGAACAGACGGGAATATTTGCAGACCGTTATTTGTCGAGTGTTTAATACATATCACGATGCACTTCGCGAATTGTAATTATTGGTAGCACACAATCATTGGGAGTTGCATTTTCTAATGCAGGTTTTGCATAACGAGAAACAGTATTCGTCAACTGTTTAAGATCATTTTGACGATATAATATCCAACACAATCATCATTTCTGCGGGGAAACTATATAAATTTTATGCTTGAAGATGTACTCCATAGAGTTAAACAAACACACCGATGTTCAAATCAAGATTTTACACCAAATATGTATAATGAAGCTTTAGTGTTGATCGAAGATTTATGAATTTCAATTTCAAATCTGTTGTTTAGTCATTATGGTGTGATATTACCTGATCGATTGGTCACTGACTTAGTTAACACTAATTTACAACGAGAAAAAAGAGTGCAATGACGCTGTCTTAGCTACAATTATTGTAAATAATGAGCCATTACTGACAGCTGGAAAAAACATCAAAATCAGAATATGCTGACCGTTGATGCTGAACAAGGCTATACAGTTGTCGATAAAAACAAAGCCGTAAACATTCCAACTGAATTTTTAAATTCTCTGGATATACCAGGAATGCCACTAGACGGTTTCCGGTTGAAAATTGGTTCACCAATTATTCTTTTTCACAGTTTAAACCCACCTAGATTATGCAACGGTACACGTTTCTTCATCAAAATTTCAACAATTTTGACGGAAAAGTTTAAAGGAGAAATTTTTGTGTTGCCACGTAAAACATTTACAGCGTCATAATTTTCAAACACATTTGGAAGGCTTCAATTTCCGATTTGTTTAGCTTTTGAAAAGACCATAAATAGATCTCAAGACCAAACAATGTCTACTTTCGGTTTGGACTTGAAACATACATGTTTCTCTCATGGGAAACTATCATACCTATTCGTGTTAGCATAACAGAGGTTAAACAAGAATATTGTGCACAACTTAGTGCTTAGATAATTTTCAGTTTTCAAATAATAGAAACAATAGATCGAAGTCAATGTTATCTGCTTCATTTATAAATTTAATTTTTATATGTTTTTAATTTAGTTAATGTATTTTGTAAAGAAGTTATTGATTACAAACTATAGAGAAATCTGAGATAAATAAAATGTAGCGTTCATTCTAAAAGTGTATGTTGGTTTATGCTTAATTTCCACGTTCCGATATTTTACAATTAGTTTCGATATTTACTATCACTTTCAAGTTATTTTGCTTTGATTTATGGCCGAAGTCATACTTGCAAAATTTACTGAGCGTAAGTATAGTGCTTTAACCATTGAAAATTTAGTTAGTACTTTCTAAATTCAATAATTACTTAATTCAGCCTAACAGGTACATTATCAATCTCATATGATATGTTTTAAAATTGGCTGGACTATTTTAAGCTTCACTGAAAATATTAATTAGATTCTATCAAAATATTGAGTAAAAGAATATTTAATCCAACTACTTCGCCGCAGCAACGCGTGGCTGGGTCAACTAGTATATATATATATATATATATAATATATATATATATATATATATATATATATATATATATATATATATATATATATATATATATATATATATATATATATATATATATATATATATATATTAAATATTTTTACAATACAAATTAATTATTAATTTTACCTTTCATTGAGGAATTAATTTTATATGTCTATGGGATTTCAAATGTAACGACACAAAAAATTTATATGTAAATATATATATATATATATATATATATATATATATATATATATATATATATATATATATACAGGGGCGGACTGGCCAGGTCGGCTAGTCGGGGAACCCCGACTGGGCCAACCGCCGAGTGGGCCACTTTAAGCAATTTTTTATTGAACTTAATACATTTAATTCACATCTAGCATTTTTCAAAGCGTAATAATAGAAGAAAAATGAAATTTGTTTACTCTATGGAAAAAAGTGTTTGGAATCAGGTTTATTTTTCTCCCATTCTTAGCCAGGGGCCAAAGTAAATAACCGAAGTCCACAGGTGCGAATGCTTTCCTCTCTTTGTCAACTTTCTCTCTAGTTTTTAGAGCTCTGGGGTCCATGGCTCCCACATTGAGGAAACGGGAGGGGGCCAGAGAAATTAGGGTCTATTAACAACAATTGGCCTGCACAACTAGACAAAGTGGCCCCGGCCCTGCTATAAATGTGTGGGTCATGCTTTGGGGTTTTGATACATGAGCAGCGGCATGCACAAGGTTGGGGGGGGAGGAGCATTTGTTGGCCCGGTTCCGAGCCTGAAGGGGGCACGAGATTTTTTTAATGGGGGGTGAAACATGCAGTAGGGACGTAGTGGTAAACTAAGTGGAGGGGGGCCCGTAAAAGTCATTTGTGACGGGTCTCAAAAATGTCTGTACATGCCCCTGGCCTGGTATTCACTGGTTGCGGCAGATTCCACTAAATGCTGTCAGTTGGCAATCGATTTCATTAGTCTAAGGTAATTTATCGCTATAAGAGAATTTTCGTCTCAGAATCACATCGGGAAAGCAAGTCTGGACTACGATAAACTGAATCTGAAACAGGACAAAATTTCAACTTAGAAGGGTGAGTTCCTGAAAATAGGCGGATTTAGGCCTGAGTTCCAGGGGAAGCAGGGGGGTTGGCAAGGCGTTTTTTTTCCTTTTTTTTTTTTTTTTGAGCAACATTAGTTGTAATCAGGGACAGACTTAGACTTTACGGGGTCCCAGGGTTGCCAACCTTGGAGAAACAATTTGAGGAGCATCTGTGCAGATTTTGAGGAGCAATTTAAATTTTTGCGGAGCAGGTCGGAATTTTGTAAAAAAATAAATAAAATTAACTAAAACCACTCATCTGATTTTTTTTTAGAGCTTTAATAATTATTTTAAGCACTACACTGTTAAAACCAGGAGTGCCACAGGGGTAAAGAATTTCACCCAAGGGTGAAAAAACGGTGCCTCAGGGTGAAACAGAGGCTAGGAAGTGTCGTTAAGGTGCTTTTGGTTCCTCAGTGGGTGAACGACGTCAACAAAAGTGTTAAAAGACCATTCAATAGGAGAGCGACTCCTTGCGCATGCGCTCTGACTTATTGTCCAACGACAACTTCAGTTTGAATGGCGAACGAAGGAAGTTGCAACGAAATTTATTTTCACATTGAATGAAGAACAAAACTGAAAATTTCGTGGATTAATCTTCGAAATCTAGCGTAAGTAAAGGCATTTGATCATATTGTAACTCTTAGAGCTTTCAAACATATTTAAAGTGATTAAAGTATGTTGACAACTGCTTATTGTTCCGTTTACCTTAGTAAGTAATTAATATCTTGCTATTTATATCCTGCAAAACTGTTACCTAAAACTATCTATCAGTACTATCTTGAACAACAACAACATTAAAAATAAAAACGTTTAAATCAGTTGATAATTGAATTGCTAATTCCGGAATAAAAATGCATCGACGTAAGCAGCCTATATACCAATGTCTATTTCTTCTTAATGAAATAACTACGTAGTGGAAACGAAAAGAGCCGCAAAGGCAGAGAAAAAAAAAACTGCGTGAAAAGAAATCTCTCTCACTTCAACGTTTGACTCATGAGTTTCACACCGTGTTTTGTTTAACGTATCTTTCTTAGGCGTTATTGCATGAAGCGAATGTAGTTATCTACTCGTTTTTATTTTTAATCTGACGGAAAACTTGGCATTGGAAAGAAGTGCTTTTAAATTATTATTTATCTTGTACGCATTAGGATACTCAAATATCGAATCTTATAATAAGTATTGATAAGTTACGCTCGATTAAAATTTTAAGCGTTTATGAAACGCTTTTATTTTCCTATGATTCTAATCTAATGTTACCTAATATTTCTGGTTGTTTCGGCAAATGATTGATAAATACCTTCCCTGTTCATTTTCGGTACGGATTATAGTAAAAATTGTCAACAACATATTAATTACTGAGCAATTCAAGTGTGAATATAAGAAAGTTAGTGCACGAACAGACAAATTAAAGTCATGAACACTTCTAAACTACGTTCGAAAGTTGAAATGTGATCAAATGTCTTCGTATATATAAATCAAAATAAATAAAACACAATTGTATTCAAAAACGCACACAACACGGGGGGGGGATCCCTATAGGAAGCAATAAAGGTGCCATTTTTCTCACCTAGGGTACCATCTTTTACCTACGGTGCACGTTGGGTGAAGGGAGCCAGTTTTTCATCCTTGCTAAGGGTGCAATTTCGGCTCTCTATCGGGTGTCGCTGGTGAACAAGCGTTTCACCCCTGGCAGGTGCCAAACGCAACCTGGGTGCTTATTCCAAGCTCGAAATTCACCTTGCGAGATTAGTTCTGATCGCCTCACTAGATGGCGCTATAGGGAAAAAAGCGGTCTCCAAAGGAAATTCTCGCAAGTAGCGATTCTAATCGCCAAAAGAAGGGGAAAAGTGCCTTTTCGGGCGCTTATTTGCGGAGCGAAATCTCAACTGCCCTAAAGTAGGTGAGATTGTGCGATTTTTGTGATACAATTTGGGAGTTTGTCTTTCTGAAAGGTATTGGCTCGAGGAAAACGAATTTGGATGTTGCCAAACTTGGAGATGGTGCAGGGGGCAAGGGGGGGATTAAAACTGCACTGGGGGGGGGGGGGGCAAGTGGTTTTCCGTTAAATTTTTGTGATACAAAAATGGGAGTTAGTTTTTCTGAAAGGTATTGGCAAGCAGAAAACAAATTACAATGTTACGAACCTTGAACATAGTGAAGGAGAGGGAGGGGGGTTAAAACTGCGCTGGGGGAGGGGGGGGCAAGTGGTTTTCCGTTAAATTTTTGTGACACAAAAATGGGAGTTAGTTTTTTTGAAAGGTATTGGCAAGCAGAAAACAAATTAGGATGTTACGAACCTTGAACATAGTGAAGAGGAGGGAGGAGGGTTAAAACTGCGCTGGGGGGCAAGTGGTTTTCCGTTAAATTTTTGTGACACAAAAACGGGAGTTAGTTTTTCAGAAAGGTATTGGCAAGCAGAAAACAAATTAGAATGTTACAAACCTTGAACATTGTGAAGGGGAGGGAGGAGGGTTAAAACTGCTCTGGGGGAAGTGGTTTTCCGTTAAATTTTGTGACACAAAAACGGGAGTTAGTTTTTCTGAAAAGTATTGGCAAGCAGAAAACAAATTAGAATGTTAGGAACCTTGAACATAGTGAAAGGGGGGGGGGAGGGGAAAAGTGGTTGTCCGTGGAATTTTTGTGATAAAATTACGGCAGTAGTTGGTTTTTCTGATAGGTATTGGCACGAAGAAAACGAATTAGGATGTGGCCAACCCCAAAAATGGTGCAGGGGGCGGGGGGGGGGTTTATAACTGAAAACATAAAATAGGTATATATGCAACATTTTTCGCTTTACAATAAGTTTTCAAAGCTAAAAATGCTTAATTTAACTAATAACAACATTATAATGCACAAACATCCGAATTAAATTGCAGACACGTGTTAAGAGCTTCTTTTTCAATGTAAAATGTTAGTTTGTGAATGAAAATGCATTCGGCTACGGTTGATAACTTCCATTGATTCCACTTTCTTGTAACCAAACCCATCATTTAGGAATTAAGGTAAGGGTGGGGGGGGGGGAATCGGGGGCACTCCAAATTTTCAAGATATAATACATTTGAAATAATTAAGGGGCTAGAAATTTCCTACTCCCTCTTATTTTTGGGACCGTTCGACGGCCTGCACAAATGCGTCTAGGGCAAATTTTATGTAAAAAGCGTTTATAAATTTTATTTTTCTTTTGTACATTATCCCACTTAAAATTTAGTTTTTTCACAAAAGTACTAGTTGTTTCTGAAAATTGTATGAATTTCAAATTTACACAGAATATACAATCCCTTTTTTTTGCGTTTTAGCGGGGGGGGGGTGACATTACAAATTACCGCCCCGGGTGTCACCCATGCTAGGTACGGCACTGACGTAGGTAATTTTTTTTTCCTTTTTTTTTTCTTTTTGTCTTCTTTTGCTATAAAATCCTCCTCCCCCCTTTTTTCCTAAATTCTTTATTTATTACCTACTGTCAATATTCAGTTTCAATTGAATTCAATTTGTAAGAAAATTTATTTTCCTTTATTGAAATTTGATATTGATTAACTAATTACAAAACAGTAGAAAGGCTGGTAATTTCTGGGGAGTTGTTTCTAAAATTTGATTTTCCATTTCGCCAACATCAAAATTAGCAATATTATATAAATACTGTATTCGATTATACTGTAAGCATTTGTAAATTGGCTGCTATATAATATGATGCATTTCAAGGAAAAGAGAATGCTTCAAAATGCTCCTTTTTTCTTTTCTTCTTCAATTTAGGATCTTTCCTTTGGGTTGAACTTTAAAGTTCTTTATCAGCTGAAGAGAAATAATGATTGAAAAATTTATTCCTTTTACGCATATTTTTCAATATACATTTACAGAAGCAGGGTATTTATTTATTTTAAACTGCTCTTGTAACCAAGATTGCTGTTTTGACTTTTTAATCTTAAAAATAAAGATGGAATTGTGTAATCATAGGTACAAGTTGCTTGTTTTGAAAAAAAAAAAATCTAGAAAAGTACTGTTTTGAGGATATCTTAAGATTGGGTCTTGGAAAACAATACCTAGAAAAAATGGAATTTGAAAACCGGAATATTGAAGAAGTAATACTTTTTATTTAGCATATGCTTATTTAATTATAATTTTAAAGGAGAAGAGAAAAAAAAATCTGGAACATGTCTTTGAAACTGAGATTGTTGTTATAATTGCAACTGGAGCGGGGGGAGAGTTGGTTTTCACATTACTAATCCTAATATGGAAGATTATATATTCTGTTATGTCTGCTCCCATCCCCAAAAGCTCAATTAGCACAACAAACCTTTTACATTTTGTAGGGGTGCCCCTCCCCCCGAATATCCGGAAGACTCCCCCTCCAAAAGCAAGAGCCCCCCAAATAAAAAAATACCCCTCAAGCCCCTTTAAAAATTTCAATGGCGCAGTCAGCGCCATTCCCTAACCCCCCCCCCCTACATTTTAGTGTTTTTTTTTATTCAATTTGAATTAGCAGATTTTTTCATCAAGACTTTTGGATGCCTCTAAACCTTTCGCACTCTGCACTTCATTAGACACGGCAACAACATAATATTCAATCCACGATTACGAACTATTTATATTTTTTCATCTGCATTTATGACGGTTAAGATTTTTTTTTAGTACCATTATTTTTTTTAAGTTATTATTATTATTTCGATTATAGTTTCTTGGGAAAAATATATTTCATATAAGACATTCTTACTAATATAGATGGTGTTATATAGTAAATCAACAAAATTTACGGATAATTTTTATCAAATTTATGTATTGGCTGTTTTAACCTCTTCGATTTTTGTTTTAGACACTGTAATATTGAAATATGCAAAAAATACGACTTACTTTTTGCCATTCGACTAAGCTTTTTGCACCGGAGCCCTCTGCCATTTTTCCTTTGTGTACTATTTTTTAAAATTCTCGGAGAATTAATTTTTAAGAACATCTGGATTTGCTTCAAGAAAATCTAAAATTATTTCGGTGTGATTCTTTGTAACGTAAAACGTATTCTTTGAAGAATAGCCATTAGCGTGCCAGTCGTCAAAGTTCGCGCTTTTCCGTGCAAGGATTAAACAAAACAAAACTAGCTGCACTGAAAGGACATTGGTTGGAAGAAGTCACGTGTACCTCCTGGCCGACCAAACTAATCGAAAAAATCGGCGCCTCTTCGAGAGACAGCTGCGAGCTGTTCAGAATTCAACGTTGCGAGATTTTTTCGACAACATCGATCACGTGACGGGAAATCTCGAAGTCGAAACGTAAGTAGTTTGGAATGACCACCCTGTAGTTTTAAGTGTAGTATGAAAATAATTATTTTTAAATTAATAAAAGTTTTATACATAATTTCAATCTTTGAGTATAAGCATCTTTAAAATTTCCCATATTTACATGTTTGTTATGATGAAATAGCAAAATTTAAGCTGGAAAACTTCGGCAGGGAAAGGCGGAGCAAAAGAACTTGTTTACGGAGCCGCGGATTTTCACCATTTTTGCGCAGTAACTCCGCAAAATGCGGAGCAGTTGGCAACCCTGGGTCCCTATGGTATTTCAGGTATGAGGTCCCTTTGTAGTCCTAAAGTCACGATAGTATTAAGTCTACAATTGAGGACTTAGATGCGGGAACGAGTTAAGTCCAAACTTTTCCTTTTTTAAAAATTAATTTTTGCGTGTGGAGAATTGGTTGTTCCGATTGGTGAAACAACGGGTCACAAATGTAAGATTAGACCTCTGCTTTGTAGCAAATAATGTGGGAAAGATATTAGCCTTTCGATCGGACACTAATGTTATTTATTGGTCTTACCAAAAATGAGTGAGTCTGAACTTACCTGGTTCTTGGTTTTTGCATCTAGTCCCAAGAAGAAAGTTGTGTATTACAGATTTAAGGTGGTCCGGGACACATTTTGAAAAAAAATGGTATTAAACAATTTAGAGTTTTGAAATTTTTTGCACTGATTCACTATCAGTTTGATTCGCCAAATCGTAACATAAAGATTAAAAAAATTATTTAAATTTAGTTATTGTTTTCTAAAAAAATGGGGTTGCTTTAAATTGCTAAAACTCAAAATATTCTTGGTCAATTTTCAATTTTTTTTTTCAAAAAACTATGCACAAATATCTAAGTTTAAATTTTTATTCGACGATTTAAAAAATATAAATATGTATAAAAATAGAAAATATTTGAAGAAAAATTTCGAAAAATTCAAAGATACTTTTTTTAAAAAAATCATATTTTTTGAAGTAATTCGTTTTTTTAAATTCACGGTATAAAAATCAAAGTAAACTGTTTAAAAAAGATATGCTCCAAATTTCGTTACTTTATCTTTATCAATTCTTGATTTATAAGAGTTTAAATGTGAAAAATTGGGAAAAATTGCATCATGGAGAGAAACGAGTTTGAAGTTTTAAAGTTAAATATAATATTAGTTAAAAGAATGCAACAAAAATTATATCTTAAAAAGAGTTTTTTAAATGACAAGAAAAAAAATGCAAAATTTGACACACTTTGTTTCCCGGACCCCCTTAAATATCAAAAAATTGCCAAAGTCTTCGAACCTTAGGCATTCCTTTTAAGTCACTAAAGATAGCTTAGAATTTCACTAATAGAAATTTTCATGGGAGAGCTTTGTAACCCTTTTATTTGCACTATAGCCAAAAATTAATTTCAGTTTCAGAAAAAAAATGCCCAGAGAGAACTAGTGTTTCCACCAGATCAAAAAAGGGGCAGTGCGCTTTCAGATAAAAGGGATAAAAGAGTAGAGAAGTTTTGTTGAATAAAAAAGGTGCTTCTTTTACTTTTTGGTATACTAGGTACATATAAAGTTCAAGTGTTCTCGATAGTTATTATTTTTAAAATATTAAAAAGCTTTTTAATGTTTAGTTTTAAAGGTAATGGACAATTTTTTTCAGATATATTCTAATCAGATTCTTGTGGATAAATGATTGAAACGAAAGAATGACGTTTCAAGGATAGGGGTCGAAGGTTAGCTTAAAAGCGGAAGGGCTCGGTGCCCTTCTAAAAAATCTTTGGGAAACCTTTCTCTTTTCCTTCCAATATTTCCAAACATGTTATAAGATTATGTTTTTAAAATTTCAATGTCGGAAAAATTCGAAGGAGAGTCGCCAGACTCCCTATATTAACGAAATGTAGTTTAAAATTGGGTCAAGTACACTTCAGGTTTTAAATGTTTCCAGATTAAATCACTGACCCTACTATTATCTCAAACGTGACCAAAGTTAGTTTTGCGTTTTTTAATAGTTCAAACTCTAAACGTTTTTGTAGAGAGCTCCCTATACTGTTCCATTAATTTTACTAAGGGTATCCTAAAATTGCATTTCTAAAACTTCCCATTTCGGAAAATTTCTGGGAAGAGCCCCCGACATTCTATTGTAACCAGAGATAGACTGAAATGAATTTCAATTTTGAAAAAAAAAGTTAAGAAAACAAAATTTTGGGTGAACTCCTTGTTTTCCCTCTTTTAACGCTGCCGAAAATTGTAAAATTGCGTTTTTTGACATCAACTTTGAAAATATCGCTTGGAAGGGGACTAGAACCCTGGGTCCCGATTCTTTTCCTAGACCTATATAGATCAACCAATTTCACAAAAATTCCGGTGGGGGGGGGGTGGATTTACCTGGTTCCTGATCTCTTACCTCGTGTCCTTTCTATGTTGTCAGTAGAGAAGCCTAAGAATGTGCCTTTTCTGGCTTATAACCATAAGTATCCTTTCAAGGCACAAAAAAAAAAAAAAAAAAAATGTGTTAGTGTTAGCTATATTTTACGTTTCACAATTTTCTATTTTAGAACTTTAAATCTTGATTTAGGAACTTAAAGAAAAATAGGAACTAATGGTAGTTTACTGTCTTTGTTCGACTAATTTACAGAAGTGGGCCAAAATATTCTTTTGCCGACTGGGCCAAAGTCAGCCAGTCCGCCCCTGTATATATATATATATATATATATATATATATATATATATATATATAGGAATGCATGTAATATGTATAGGGGATTTTTAATGTAACAAACAAAATTTATTAATTACTTCCTTTTACAAAAAAGGAAGTATTGTATTCGCGAAAAAATTTTCACCCAAAAATCGGCCTTAATTTCCATTTTGCTCACCCCCAAATGAATGTTGAGTTTTTTTTTCAACCCAACCACACGTGGATATATGCCTAGGAACTTACAGACACCCGAAATACTCATTTTGACGGACCCCGAGTTAATTACAAAGAGTTTTCTCGTGACGTCTGTATGTACGTATGTATGTACGTATGTGTGTATGTATGTCGCATAACTCAAGAACGGAATGTCCTAGAAAATTGAAATTTGGAACGTAGACTCCTAGTGGGGTCTAGTTGTGCACCTTCCTTTTCGGTTGCATTCGGATGCTCCAAAGGGGGTCTCTTGCCCCTTTTTGGGGGGAAATCATTGTTAATTTCGATGTAATCTCAAGTGGTATTATAATTTGGCGGACACTTGGTGATATATCGCCAATCTTTTGGTCGCCAAGTTTTGTCGCCAACTTGGCGACAAATTTGGTGATTTTTTATTTTTATTATTATTATTATTTTTTTTTTTTTAATCTGGTTTCAATAAGGCCACTGTTGGTGATATTTAGAGAGTAAGCTATTGAATCATATTAAAACTGCCAATAATGAGAAATTGACATTGAATTGGAGTAAAGGGAAGTCATGTGATGCACACATCAGCTTGTTTTATTTCTTTTGTAGCATTTGAAATTTGTTTCTACTACTGTTTGCACCGTTGGTTGAAAACACTAAAAATTGACGCATGCATGCGGGATGACTTTAAAAACTTTAACAACCAAGGGCGTATACAGCTCAACCAAGAAAGGAGAGAGGGAGAGCAGCAGTAGGGAAGCCCTGATGGGCAAATTCGGCATTTTTTTTTTCAAAGATATGGTAAAAATATCACCATTCGGAAAGTTTTGTTTGACGATATGGTAAAAATATCATTTGGCAAAATTTGAAGTACCTTTAGGCGAATCATTATCAGGGAAATTTGGATTTCCGTTCGGCCCATTGAGAGTTTCCACCCTGATAAAATTTGAAGTTCGGGGCGCACCTGAAAAGGCCCATCATTTGGGCAGTTAAGAGACTGGTTTTTAGCGCCCCTCTCCGTTTTATTTCAAGATTTTGGAAGCAATGAAATTCTAAAATGAGTGCGGTATTATCCCAACTAAACACCAATTACTTTCCCTTTTCAATGAGCTCCCAAAGAAGATGTATAACACTTTCAAACTCAGGTTAGTCAAGTTACTACAAATGAACTCTTTGATAAATTTAGAAATTAAAACAACCGTCAATTTAATTTTTTGTTTTTAATTTTAAATATATTTTTTTGAAGTGGGGGGGGGGTGCTGCTCAACCTTGTCCCCCTCTGGATACGCCCATGCGTAGAGTTGTCTATCGCCATCCCTGTCGAACGAATATTGTAAAGCGCTAACTCTTTCATTCTAAGCAATCTTTAACAGTTGGCAAATCCCCACTTGCTGTCATTTTTGCATTGGCAACCTTAGTTTAATACGTTCAGAAAAAAATTAGCTTTAATTTGATATATAAATGATGACTATACTTTATGAGTGCGTATACAGTCGACTCCCGCTACAACGCGATTCGACTCACGCGAAATGGCTATGACGCGAATTTTTCCCCAGGTTACAAATTTTAGAGTTAAAGCAATTTTTTCGTCCACAACACGAATTTTTAGAAGGAAGTATCGGTTTCATTATTGGCTACTAAATATTGATTTTGTGAATGTTATTACATCTCTTTAAGTGTCACTGAGAGCGAAAGATCCCACATTAAACTAGTCTACGCATCGAGTTGTTAGTGCATCAAATAACCGCTCAGCATCTTTCATTTATTTTTTTCATTCTAAATATTAAAGTTGATGAAATATATTGGTTCCTTAGTGGCAGCTTTTTCTACACTTTGTGAAGATGGTAAGAAAAAAAGTTTCTGATTTAAAAAAAAAAAGGCTAAGATTCTCGAGATGCTTGAACAACTACAAAACGTCGATGGTAGCGCAACAATAAATATGAGTGAATCTTCCATGCGTACAATTATAAGTCAAAGCAATATGCGTAAAAGTTCAGAACTTAGTTTCAATATTTAAGCTTGCAGATCAGTCTAGCAAAGTAAATAAAATGAAAATAGAAGCTGCTCTTGTATTATTTATTAAAGAGATCAGGAAGAGGGGTTGTTGTCACAAATTGAGCTACAAATGATCATAGAGCATAAATTATCATTATCTTATTTTTTTAACTCATAAATATGTTACTGTATCTACTGTACAGTGTACAGTACTATTATAGTGCATCATTTTATTATTACTAGATACCGTGCTGTTTTATTTTATATCTTTCCCTCCCATTGATCATTCATTTTGTGCATCTTAAAGTATTTCATGTTGAATAAAACCCTTTTTATTTTTAAATACCGTAAAAGTTCTGTTCTTTATGTAAGAAACTGTAATGTATAGTTGAGGAATGCTTTAAAGCAATTTGAGGGGCGTTTATAAGTGTCTAAACGGATTCCGTACAGTTCTAAAAAAATTATGTACATATATTTTTCCACAACGCGAAATTTAGACTTACGCGAGGAGTCTTGGAACGCAACCCTCGCGTAAGTCGGGACTCGACTGTATGTGCACCACGAAATGGGAAGATTGGGCGCCGACGATTGGGCGCCGGGAACATTGGGCGCCGAGCACTTTGGGCGCCGGTAACTTAGGGCGCCGAGCGTTTTGGGCGCCGGGAACTTTGGGCACCGAGCGTTTTGGGCGCCGGGAACTTTGGGCACCGAGCGTTTTGGGCGCCGGGAACTTTGGGCGCCGAACACTTTGGGCGCCAGGAACTTTGGGCGCCGAGCACTTTGGGCGCCGAGCGTTTTGGGCGCCGGGAAGCGAATTTTGAAATCCTCTCAATTACAGTGCATTGGAGAAATTCGGAAGCAGCCAAAATGGTTGGCGAGAATTTCGCAGTGCTGCTCTTTGCGCAGCGCAATGCTGCTTATGCTCTGCTGAAGCGCCTGTGTTTGAAAACAAAGTTAATTGTAATAGTCGCGATTGTCATAAAGTTCTGTATTTTTTAAACTCTGAACGATATTCTTTGTCTAATTAAACAATTATTTGAACACAATATGAATCAAGTTTTTAAATGTGCAAGTCGTGTATGGATATTACGCTAGTTAAATTTTGTATTGAGACTTATAAATTTTGTTTACAAATGCTCCGTGTGCAGTCGTGAAAGCTTGGCTTCATCTTCATACTTTATGGCTTTCATATTTTAACTCGTATTATATTTAAAATCCTTGAAACTTATGTTTTGTCACATACAATCTTATTTTGTTTAACAACCACGAATTTTGTTAGCGTTACTAAAAAGTTGTTATATTGTTGACTAATATAATGTAAAAAATATATGGATTTTTTAGGATATATTTGACATTTCTTTTAATTCAATATTGATTCAATGTATTTTAATTCGTAAATATACTTCAGTTTGGTTCTTCTGTGTGTTGAAGTTACGCATAATTCAAATTGCAGACGATATTCCTTTTATATTTTCCGAAAAATATTAAAATGCATTTTACTTATGAGTTAAAAACTAGTTGGGTTGTGGAACAGTCAAAAAATATTAAGAATTTTTCCTACCTTTCCAGCAATCCTACTGGTGATTAAAAAGTTAAAGTTGAAAATAAAGAATGATAACGGAATGTCATATCAATTTATTTTAAATACTAATAAAATCTTGGTTGTGTTTCTTTAAAAAAAACCTATATTCTCCCCTCAAAGCAACAGTAAGATATCTGAGTGTTATATCTGTGATTAGATATGTTACTATTGTTCTGAATCTATGATGTATTTTGGTTTTGCATTAAAAAACTCCGAGTTTAGACCAAAATATCTAGGACAGCATCAAGACAAGTAAAAAAAATTCTAAAGATGGAGTGGCAGATCTACCATGTTGCAATTGTAAGGCACTGCCAGGACCATAAGGCTATAAAGATGATTCAAAATTGCAGCCATTTTTTTTACTTAGTTCTATGATAGATAAAGACTTAAACTTTTTAGAAATATCAATATTTTGAAATTTACCAAACTAAACAATGAGATGGGCTGGTCATCTGTCGAGAATGGAAAATGATAGAGCTGCGTTGACGGTCTTTAGTGCGGTCCCATTTGGACAGCGACCAATGGGTAGACCAAAAACGAGATAGGTCGACTGTGTGGACACTGATTTTGATTTCATTAAAATCAAAAACTGTAAGTCAACGTCAAAGAAGAGGACAGCCTGGCGGTATCTCCTGAAGAAGGCCAAGACTCGCAATAGGCTATTCAGCCAATTATGATGATAATTACAAACAAAGAGGTCCCCAAAAATATACTTCAACGGGCCCCTTAAACCCATAAATCAGCCACTGAAAACTGATCTTCTGGTAACTCTGAAGTAATGTAAAGTGAATATTTACCAAATACTTGAACTACCTATAATCTGTGAAAAGGTAGTTTCTTACTCACAGTAATTATTACAATTGGCTAAAATCACATTGGTTTGCTCAAGACATGAATAAGTACAGAAATTCTTAATTTCTTAGTATTCCTAAACTTCTAACACTTCGTATAAGCAGGCTTGTCATTTTGAATTTTTCCAGGGTTTGAGGGGTGGGAGAGGGTGTTTACTCAATGCAAATTTTATTGCAAAACTACAACCCCTTATATGTAACATTAATTTCTCTAAGCTAGGGGTGAGGCAATTGACTCTCCTAAATGACAGGCCTGCTTATAGGAAGTTTAAATTTCGACGGGGTCAACAAGAGGCCATGTCTGCCTGAGGTAAACCTAACCGGCAGCTTTGTAATGCTGTGATTAGGATTTGCGTAGCCTTCACAATATTTCCAGGTTAGGTTTGCCATAACTATAGTGGGCCAAGCTTGGAATCTAAGTGATATACTTATGGAGGGCTGGCAACTCCCAGCTGACAAGGGGGTCTACAGCGACTGCCAAAGGTCCCTGAATTTAAATAGTAAAAATTAATGCCATTTAAATTTAAATCTGTTTCTTATTTCAAAATTTAAAAATTTTTATATCATTGGCAACTTAATTATAATTGAATCAAATTTATTAATTTTGAAAAAGGGCATAATGAGTTGTCAAAATTTTCAACTTAAAATGTACACTTTTTGTATAAGAGATAGAAAAATAAGAATATTTTTGTACAAAAAAGATTCTTGGGCTCACAAAGGCCTGTTGAGTCAATGAAGTTTCAATGCCATCAGAATATAAATATGCAAGACTTATAAATTTAACAAATAAAATTGGATTGGTTTTCTACAAACTAAAGCTTTTGTAATCAAGGATTGTAGTGAGGTGATAGTGTTTCTAATGTTATCCTTATGCATAAAATTTAGGCCTCTTTTCAGAATTTTGCTACATAATACTAAATATCGTGCATAAAGACTTGGACACATCAAAATGGTATCGAGAATATTAGATGTGTCCCCTTTCAAAAATAAACACAAACGAGCTGATGTGTGCATCACATGACTTCCTTTTACTCCAATTTAATGTCATTTTCTCATTATTGGCAGTTTTAATATGATTCAATAGTTTACTCTCTAAATATCACCAACAGTGGCCAAATTGAAACCAGATTAAAATAAAATAAAAAAAATCGTCGCCAAGTTGGCGAAAAAACTTGGCGACCAAAAGCTTGGCGATACGTCACCAAGTGTTTACCAAATTATAACACCACTTAAGTTTGCATTGATATTAACAATGATTTCCCCCCAAAAAGGTGCAAAAGACCCCCTTAGGAACATCCGAAAGCAACCAAAAGGGGAGGTGCACAACTAGACCCCACTACGAGTCTATGTACCAAATTTCAACTTTCTAGGACATACCATTTTTGAGTTATGCGAGATACATACGCACATACGCACATACGCACATACGCACATACACACATACGCACATACACACATACGCACATACATACAGACGTCACGAGAAAAGTCGTTGTAATTACCTCGGTGATGGTCAAAATGGATATTTCGCGTGTGGTCGAATCGAAAAAAAAACTCAACATTCATTTGGGGGTGAGCAAAATGGAAATTAAGGGCGATTTTTGAGTGAAAAGTTTTTCGCGAATACAATACTTCCTTTTTTGTAAAAGGAAGTAAAAAACAAGGTATTTCTAAAAATTAATTGATTGATGGTTGTTTCAATTTCAAGTTTTTACTGATGAGTTTAGCACTAGTAAAATTCAGTGCGCCTTCAAACATTTATGCTGCAGTGGGCAGGTAATTGGCAGTATCTGCATAAAGTAGTTTTCGAGATATTTGAAGCAACTTGTTTTGTATTCAATACTAACAATAGGGAAATGTTGGAATAAGACGTTTTTTTGCACTTTTTCTCAGCATGAAACAAATAAGCAAGCTTGTAAATTTAAGCTAACCTACAATAGGTGACAAAAATACAAAAACATTAAAAATCTTCAGATGCTACCCGTAACTTGCCCACGGCAGTATACTTCTCCTTTGGGAGTTCATTGAAAATGGAAAGTTAATGGTCTTTTGTTAAGTTGAAACAGCCATGGAAGTAACACAGGGTAATACAGCATCGAGAACACTTCAATTTTGCAAACTCTCCATAAAAGTCATTTCTTTTGCAAAAATGTGTTGTAACGAGACTTTTGTTTTGGGAAAAGTTTTACCAAACGTATATCTAGTGAAATCTAAATAATAAATAAAATTCTATATCATTCATATATTCTAATGATAGTTAATTTAATTGAGAAAGTTGCGCTTTAAGTGCTCCTCCTCATGAGCAATTAAAAAAAACCCATCAAAAGAATAGATGCGTGTACTCATGCATGCACATTCAAATATACGCACCTATTAAATTAATATTTTTTGACACCTTTAAAATGTTTTACAAAAGTCTGATACTTTCAAAGTCAAAAATTTTGTATGTGATAGGTATTTAACATCTGTAGGGAACTCTGTATTGTTTTGAAACAAATGATGTTCGCAATAACTACAATAAAAATAAATACTGCAGTTAAAGCACTGATGTGGTACAATTCTTCAAAAATAATACACACAGCGTTTACATATAATACAATAAACTTCTGATTATCAGTGGGTCGGTTGTCACAAGTGCCGCTGATAATAAAAATTGCGGATAAACCCCAAGAAGGCTACAATGAAAGACAACAAGGTAAAAATTGTCCTCCCACAAAATAATAGTTGCATTGATGCGTCAATACTTTCTTCAAACTGAAAATTTATACAGTAAAGTAAAAAAGTTTAGTATTTTTGCACAACGGAACTTGCATAAATAAAGAACAAGTGTCTCTCTTTCACAAGAAAAGCCCCCACCGTCAAGTCTGAGCCCGTCTACTGCCATAGAATCAGACTTAGTTCATTTTCTGTAAGGGTTAGCAGGAAGGCTTTCTGGGGCCATTTCGCCTCTCGTCTTCTCGCCTTTATGCAGTCATGCGGGTTTTCCCTACATTAAAACTCCTTAAGACCGAGGCCGGCCGTATACGGCTTTGTAACTTAGATCCGAGCCCGCCCGTACCCGGCCGAGTTCTGCGAATTCAGGGGTGGTGGGTAGAAGAAGACACCCTACTGCGAGACCTCCCCGAAGAAGACCCTTTCTTCTAGCCGATAGCTATTTAGCAAGTGATAGCGACAACTGCATGAATGGGGAGCTGCTAATGACTTGATGTCGCTTGGCTTCCTCAAAAAATGAGAAAAGATGAATGCGTTGTACGATTTCGTTTCAATTTCCTCCACTTCTAATCCTCACTTTTTTATACCATTTTTTTAAAAATAAATTCAATTCTAGGATTTATAAATTAATGTTTTGTATAATTTTTATGATAATTCGTACAACATTAAAGCACAAACTTTGCAAATAACTGCATATACATGCTTCAGGTTTACAAGGAACCTCGAAACACGGGTGTGCAATTACTACTTGCAATATTTCTCCATCTATTAACCTTTTCTATTTTCATTATTTTTATTTTCAACCCAAATGTAATTATTTCTTTCCAGTTTTAGAAACTTAAAAGTATTACTCAGCAAATCAGAGCTTGGAAGGCATCTAAACAAAACAAATCTGCCCAGAGCTTTAACTTGCTCGTGAAAATATACTGCACCCCACCACACAACTGTTACCCAAACAGTAGCGCCCCACAAAAAGTGAGATAGGAGGTCATAATTCCATAAGGACTTAAAACACACATAACATGTAAAAATGTATGCATGGGTCAACCAACTCCAGTATTCAGGTCGCACGGGTGGCTAAAGAAGATGCCTTAGATACTAGTTCTCTCAGAATGATCAAAAGAAAAGAATTTTGTTACGATATTATACAATTTACAAACTACCGTATTATCCACTTTACCTTTAGAGTTCAAAATTTTGAGTAAAGTGATACTTGCTAGCAATATAATATATATTTGCACTTATAAAAATTTAATCACAAAATAGCATTTTCTAGTTTTCTTCTGAACAACATGTTCTTCATTAATTTGGGAAATTCAATCAGTTTGTCAACATGTAAGTTCAGAACCATGAATTACAAAAAAAAAAAAAAAAAAAGGTGAAAAATGACAATCTGCTTAAATCTTCAAAAACAGTTGTCTCTGAAGTGGGATAAACAGAAATTTCTAATGACGCTAAGTCACATTGTAATATTCCTTTAACGATTGTAGTGTAACAAACACCAAATAATCGGATTTAATTCTTTCCTAAATTCATTTAATCAATTTAAAAAGACATTATCTCTTGTTTTCAGTAGCACATCCCACAACTTTGTTTCCTTGAAAATATAAATTAATTGTTAAATTCTTCAAACAAATTAAAGTACATATTTACTTCTGTATAAATGGCATTATTCAGGAAAACATCATTAGAATAAATTTTAGGGAATATTTTTTTAAAATCATTTCATACAGCATTTTACTTACTGATAAATATAAAGAAAATCTAAATCTGTGCTTCTACATCTGTTGCATTACACTTTTAGCACTAATTTAGAATTAATTGATTTTTTAAGAGAAAACAAAACCTCCTTCCCCCAATATGAAATTGTTGTCAATAATAATTAAGCGATTTCAGAGTTGCATCAAAACAAGAAAACTTTCGTTCAGTACAGATTTATCTATCTTGCATTTCTATGTTAAAAAGTTGTATGCTCTCATCTTTATCATATTCGATTAGCTAGTTATATACGATAACCATGGCAACTTGTGTGTTTGTGGGTTGGAGGGGCGGGGGGCAATTTTACCTTACTTTCAAAAGTAAAGGGGCCTTGCCCTCTCACTTTTCAGAGTTAAAAATTAACAATCGACTGAAAAATTATTTCTACTCGGATTGATTTTACGTATTAATTTATTTTGCGGGAATAAAACCAAAAAACTCCAAAAAAAAACTGAATTTTTCTTATGTTATTTCATTGGAATGAAGATTATAATTGGAAGAGTTCATGGCCGGATTTGGAAGTGTGGAGGCTCCGGGGCAAACGAAGGAGTGGAGGCCCCTAATCAGGGTTCGAAAAGATCATCATATTTTCGAAAATATCCGATACTTTGTTATACAGTAGAAGGCCATTATAACGCCGACCTATATAACGCAATTCTCTATAAACCGTACAACTTTCCAGAAGTAAACAATAGGTTTTGAAGTTAAAAAAATACCTCTGTTTTGTTATGCAAACATAAAAATTGTTATTTTGAAACAGTTTTTCATCTTTCCATCTTAATCCAAAGCTTTTAAATGGAAATTAGTACCCCCCTTACAGTAAACAGAAAATACCAGATGTCTCTTGCAAATGCAGCTGTTATGCAAACCAAGAAGCTAGCAGAAGTGCAGGATAATGCACTTTCGTTTGATTGTGAACCATATTTATTTGTGAATAACTAATTGTAATGTTGGTGCTTTAATACTCATTGCAGATAAAACTCATTCTGAAGTGCTAATATAGAGACATATTCTGAACTTTAGTTTCAAAATTTGTGAAATGACCTATATAACGCAAAAACATGTATAACGCAAAAGCTCTGGTCCCAAGGTGTGCGTTATAATGGTCTTCTACTGTATATCCGAATATTTTGATATATATGTACATATCCGATATTTTCGACCCGTGAAAGCTAGGATATTTTGTAAAAATTTTATTGTGGAGTCCCCGGGGCAGTAGCCCCGCCTGCCCTCCACTAAATCCGGCTCTGGAAGAGTTAGTCTACTGTGGCTATTCATCCCAAATTTTGACGCCAAACTCCATTTTTATCTGTCATTTAATAAGTAATGTCAAAATCCAATTACATAGACTAGTTTTATTTTAAAAAAGAAAAAAAAGGGGGGAAATAAATAAGATTTCGTGGCTTCCCCACTAAGCATTCTCTTAACCCCCGTTTTTTGAGGAAAAGATTTTTTTTTTTTTTTCATTATTACTCTTGAAAAATTATCTTTCTATTATTTTCTTTTAACTTTCCTTTTTTTTTTCTTCTGACTGGGATAGCTTTTATTACTTGTCCGTAGTATACTCAGAAATGGAAAAGAGATAGGGGTGCAATTTCTTCCAAATGTTTGAAAATAGTTTCAAAAACATTCTTTCAGTAATTATTCTCATCAGTTTGTGCAAATGGCATTGATTGAAATTGGAAAATTTAAATTATTACATAATAAATCTTAAGCTTGTGCTTGAACTGTAATGTTCTTATTTATGATTAATATCATCTGCGCGTTGAAGGCGGCTAATATATGTGTATAAGATATATTAAGATTTACAATCAATATACGAAAGTTAAGGGATTTGGGAATCAACCCGGCAAACCTTCTCTCGCCATACCCCTGTTACATATATTTTTTCTGTAATTCTAAAATATGTCTCTTAAAAATCTAAAAAATATTTATATTTCTGAAAAAAGAATGTTTTATAATTTTATTATAGCCTTTTTCAATAACTTTATAAAAAATGAAAACATGTATTAAAAAGAACTATATGTTTTATAACTTATTATTCTGCAGAAGAATAAAAGTTATTGGCTGTGCTCAAACTTTTTTAATCAATTGAAATCGGGAGAAATGTTTCCAAAAACTAAAGCTGCTAGAAAGGTTAGGCATTTTGCGCTGTAGGCTGAACATGATATCCAAAAAAAAAAAAAAACCGAACTTATTAGCAATATGGTTAAGAACTGATGGAAAGTCACGCTGTGAGACCTTTCTTCCGACCGAAGTATTTTCAACTGATGGGACAAGTGACAGTGATGTACAATTCCCAATGGCAATACAACTACAAGGATTGATAGCTAATAACTTGTGAAGATGCCCGCATTTCGGGAGGAAGGGGGAAATGAAGAAACTTTTATATTCATTATTTTTCATTCGCGCGACTTGTTCTATTTTTTTCCCTTTGAAATTCTTCATTCCGAAGTTGCTTTTGATTTTTGAATATATTTTTTGCAATTCAGATGTTTTATTCCTAATTTTAAAACATCCCATGTGTCTATAGATCGCAGACAGCTGAACCAACATACGCGATAAACACTAGCCTAGGGAAATAGCGAAAAAGGCTGCACGCCTGACGCGCGACAGCGATTAAGGTGACAGCTTACCACGCCTCCTGTAATTAGTGCACACAAGAACTGACGAGATGCTGCCGAAGGGGGTCTCAGCGTGGACGATTCCATTTCCAAAATAGCTTGATCGAAAAAGTCAGGACCTAACTGTAGTAAAAAATTCCCCCCTTCCCGGTCTTAAAGAGTTAAGCTTCTCTTGGGAAAATGTGACGCGCCTCGTTACTAGGGCAGTAGACAGGCGCAGACATTTCGGCAGTGGCTTTTCTGGTGATGGTCGGACAGTACAATAAATAAATGAAACAAAAATAAATGAGTTTATTTACAATTTTTAGACAAAAAACAGTCGTTGTTTCTGCTTCTTACTGCAAAAACACGTTCCTGTTTGGTAAATGACTCGCGGATAATAGATAGTTTATTGTAGTTTAATTTTTCTGCAAAAAAATAGAAAAAATGTAATAAAGCAAGTTTTGGAATAGTATTAGAAAAATTTCTGAGTAGGTTTAAAACACTAAAAACCCACTCATTAGATATGACCCTGAACTAAACCCGCAGTGAGAATTTAGAAAGGAAAGGTTCCTCGAGGAGGGATGGTACATACCATTGCATTTTATAGAGAAAAAATTCAAAATACGTTATTTCCAAAAGCTGGAGGTGAGCAATAACAAGCCCCCTGAATACATCCTTAAATAAACAAAATTAAATAATTATAATGCAGGGTCTTCCAAAAAGAATGATCGGTGAAAAATTTTGAATATCAACACTTCATATTAATTTTAAACTATGTAGATAATGAACCACTTTTTTAAAACCAAATTAAAGTGGTTAAAGTGTCCACGTTTTCGTTTTAAAAAACTAATGAAGCAAAATCAGGATCCTAAGATAATTTGATTTTTGCCATACTTTTTAATTAGTTTTTGAAAAGTTTTTAATGCACAGATATGTATTCAAAAAATACTTTATTTCAGTGACTTTAATTACAGCACAACTTTTAAAGACAATTACATTGTTGTAGAAAAACATGTATGGAACAATCATATTCAGCAGTAAGTTATCCAGAGCTAAGGTAGACATGCAATATACCGACAGCCTGGTTATGACATCCAGAGACTACAGTTTCGTCATTGTTATGGACTCGTCAGTTTGGAACAGTCAATAACTAAGCTGGAGGCAGATGTCATCTCATTGATGTTTAGAGTGCCAACAAACTGGTAGCTAAATTAAAATTAACACACCAGCGAGAGTCCCCAGCAATGGTGCAGTTCAACTCGTCAATTGAAAGCAAAACATTGGTATAAAGCAGTTTACCACGTTTTAGCCACGGCTAAGGTAGAACTACAGGCAACATACGGAAATCATCTTATTGAAGCTGAATGAGTCTCGTATCTGCCTTTCAAGCTCGGTTCTTGAATATTTCAGACTGATGAGCCCATAACAAGGATGAAACTGCAGTCTCTGGATATCATGACTGGGATGTCAGTATATTGCACGTATTTCTGCCCTAGCCCAGTCTTAAGGGCGGTAACTTTCTGCTTTATACCTATGCATTGCCTTCGATTGTTTAGTTGAAGCACACCACTGCTGTGAACCCTTGTGATTTGCTCAATTAAATTTAGTTACCGGTTTGTTGGCACTCTTAGCTTCAATGAGATGACATCTGCCTTCTGCTTGGTGATTGACCATTCCAGACTGATGAGTCCAGAACAAGGATGAAATTGCAGTCTCTGGATGTCATACATGCAGAACTGACAAATGTGTAAAAAAAAAAGTTTTTCTTCAAACCTTGCTCATAATCATCATTAACTTTTAAATTGGGAGCAGAAATCAAACAAAATGTTAAGTTCTTGTCTTGAATCTTGAAAGGTATGCGTGCCTTTCTTGTAGTTTTCTAAATTTTTTTTGATGCCATATCACTTTGATCTGTTTGATTCTTATTTCACTGTTAATTAGCAATTGCAAAAAGTTTTTATTTCGAAGCAACTATCATTAAATGAAATACATTTACAAGCAGCAAGTTTATCAATAAGACAGATAATTTAATTGATTTAATCTGCCATTACTAATAAGCCAGCTAATGTCGAGAAAGCAGGTGGTAACCAGGGCTGAGGAACTGGAGGAAAAATGACTCCGACTCTTTGACTTTGAAAAGAATAAAGTTTTGTCAAAATGTCTTCTGTTGAAAGGTTCTTCATTCATAAGGGCATAAGGATTGGTAGGCGCACCATGGGCTCTCACAATCCTTTGCACTGAATCTTATTCAGCTCCCAATTCTGCGCAAAGTATGAAGTTGAGAAGACGATTGAATGTCATGGAGAAGCGTGCCATATCTTGCGCTCACTTAGGCTTCAGATCTGGCCATTCCCCCAATTTTCCTTCCACTTCTACAGTGCCATGAATTCAAAATTAATTATAATACAAGAATAATTAACTACAAGCTCCTTCTGCAAACTTATATGGATTGCTTTGAACCTAAAAAAGAAAACATGGGTGGCTCACATGTTGTAGAGTGCTTACTTTGGCTCAAGAGCCTCCCCCCCCCACTTTCCCCCAACTACTAATCACTTCCAAAGTGCTCCAAATTCAGAGTTAATTACAATACAATATGAATAGCAACCCCTTCGAGAAGTTTTCCGGATTGCTTCACACGCCATGAATGTAAGGGAAAAAACGGAAACGAACAAGTTCAAAGGGTGCAAGAAGGCACTTGCCGAGGGCACTCACTTTGGCTCCCCTCCCCACTCTAACTTAAATATCACAGGTGCTATGAATTCAAAGTCAATAGGGAAGTTGCAACCTATTAAATGTTCATATTTTGGCTATTGGATATTGTTAATTGACCCTCGAAACTAAAAAATTCACCATCGCCGAATTTTAAAACACCGTGGTTCATTTTTAATGAATTTTTAAAAATCCACGCGCAAAAGTGCGCTCTTCTGAAACGTCACAAGCCTACGTCACAGGGCGCGAATGTTCAGCCTTCCGCCGAAGATCCCTTGTTTTCGCTAGGGACATTTTGAGCGCGCTGATATTTATATTTTTTAGAAATTCAATAATCCTTTTGAACACACTATGGAGACCGGATTCGTTAAAGCACAATCTAAATAATCTTCCTCATGTAACATCAATGATGATATTCGAATATTTCCGAGAGGATGAGTTTAATATTCCAGAAACGCGAGGAGTTAAATGCGAGGAGATAAGCCTTTTACGTTTCGTTTTCGAAGTCAAATGCGTGACCTTCGGCTTCTCCCCTATCGGAAGTGCGCATGACGTCACTTCCTATGCCATTTGATGTCACAAGCGCTTGAACTTTAAAAATTAATAAAAAAAAACTACTTATCGTATCGCAAAAACTTTTTCACCTATGATGTTCATACATGTTACTCTATCATATAAAAATAAAATTGAAAAATCGAAAACTTCCCTATTATACAATATTTGCTGTAAACTCCTTTGAGTAGGGCTGCTCTATACACTTTGAACGTATATTTTTTTAAAATGGAGGTGCACAGGCCCATGGGCCAATAGGTCCATTAGCCCCTAGTAGGGAACATTTTAATATAATTAAGATTTTGGGGCAATCTGCAAATTGTTATAAATTATCAGTTCATTCAGGCAAGATTAACAAGGCCAAAAAAAAAATTTTTTTTAGAACTCTGAATATATTATTATCATTAGCATACAAATGAACTCACACCTATTAGACTATAATGATTTAGTACAGTTAAGGAGTGGCACAAGCTCGGAGCATAAAACAATCAAAATGGAACAGCTTACAGTTCCCGGGGCCAATGACTACTGATTGCGAGTAGTTGGTGGTAGCCAAACGTGTCATTTCAATTTTTTCTAGGAAATGGGGGGAGGGCAGTGTGCAAAGTAATTACCCCGCATTATACGGCATGCAAGAAAATAGTAAGGTTGACCAGCATGCCAGGAAATTCGAATTTTCCGGCATGCCGGATCAGGCCCGCTGCTAGGCGTCTGAGCGCCCGCGTGCGAAACCTATTTTGGTCGCCCCCCCCCCATATCATGGGATATTCGGCCCCTCCCCCGAGGGTCATGAAAATTTATTTATTATTATTATTACTATTATTATTTATTTATTTTATTTATTAATTTATTCATTTTTGAAGTAGGTTGAAAAAACTTATTAGCTTGATTTACCCAGCGAACTCCCCTCCCCCCCCCCAAAAAAAGAAATCTCTTTGCCTGTGCAAAATTTTCCATGTTCTATGCTTCATAACACACGAGATACATAAGTTGTTCTTTTATTGCTACGTGAGAAATCAGAAGATGAATGACACTTTGCCACTTTTGCAATTTATAGATTCTTCTCTCAATTAGCTTATTTTGGTGATTAGCTAGCACATAACGCTTACTAGTAATCAACCTGTTGCTTCAGTATCTTAAATGAAACTTTTCAGTAAAAAAAGAATAAAATTAAGTCATATTTTTGATTTAATATTTCTCTGGAGAGGGAGCCTGACATGCATAAGATAACTTAGGAGTTTAAATGTCGGCAATGAAGGTAATAAGCAAGTAATAAGCTTAGTAAGCAAATAATATGTTTAGTTTATGATCGAAAATATGAAAAACAGATCCGTAATTAATTAGACATGAAACAGTAACAGAAATAAGTACAGCAATTAGTTGTATGTTTATTTTGATAACTTTTTTTATGCTACATTTCTATTACAAAGTTTCAAACCCACTAAAAATGTTTTAAAACAGTTACAAAAACCAATATGATTATGAGTGGTGTAGAAAATGAGTCAATACTCATATCAAGTAGAAAACATAAGGGAGTAAGTAATAGCATTTTTTGATTTGAAATGAAAAACACAAGCTATACAAAGAAAAAGAACTTTTTAGGAACTCTTACTTTTTTCGGATTGTCAAATTCGTTCAAGAAAACACAACATTTTATTCCTTCTTTCGTGCGAAATATACAAAGCAAAAGACATTTTTCCAAAAAAAAAAAAAAAAGGAAGAAATAAATAAAAAGTACCTTCACAGAAATTGGAATATTTTTTGCTTTCTTGCAAGTTGTTTAGTACAGAACATGTTCAATTACGAGCAACATGTGATATTTCGATTAGGTTGCATTGCTCTGAACAGGATAACCTAATGTTTAGCACATTCGGTCGGTAAATAAACGGTTTGAAGTAAACTAAATGTTGGATAAATAAGTACATCATTGATAAAACACAGTAAAATTTATGAGAAGTGCAAAAAGCACTCTGGTGAGCGAAGATCTAAAAAATGATTGCAATTGTAAAATTTTTGATATGTCAATGTCTAGCTTTTCGAGGCACGAATTTAAAGAAAAAGAAAGAGAAAAATGAAACCAGTCTTTTTTCAGATCGTTGCTAAAGTAAAATACCTGTAATAAACAGAATGTTCAGGAAAGTGGAGAATTTATAGGGTGAGGTAGTAGAGGTATGCCTAAAAACCAATGCGACTTCACTTTTTGGGTTATTCCATACAGATTCACCAGTGATTGGAAGTAGCGCGCTACAAGTAGCGACGCTACAGTAGTAGCTACATATTTTAGTACATAGTTTGTAGTGTAGCGCACTCCATTTTTAAAAAAGTAGTGTAGTGAGTAGTTCGATACAAAAAAAATAGCAGTTTGTAGCGATTTCTGGAAACTACTTTAAATTAAACTTTGAAAAAAAAATCAAAGTTCAAACGAATTTGACTGGCGCAAATTTTACCCAAGTTCATCAGCGGATGCAACGATAAATAAGACTCATAAAAATACGAGCTGACCTCAGGCATATCATTTTGAAGCCATACGTTCTATCTCTTTGCCGCCATTAGTTTGTTTGCCATTGTAGTTTTCATATTTCGCCAATATTCGCGTTAGATAGAGCTAAGCTTAGAAAGAAATGAAAAAGAATAAGCGATAACCGCAAGTTTAGTAATTCATTTGTGTTTTCTGGCTGCCGAGAATGTCCCGTGGATGAACGTAGAGTTCAATGAAATTATGGTTTCAATACAGTAAAAGCACTTTTTTGGCGAAAATAGAGACATCGGTGATTTCACGAGTTGAAAATTTCGTGAATATTATATAAACAGATCGAAAGTTGGAAAACAAGAAATATTTCGCGAGGCTTAAATTTTCGTAATTACGACGGGCATGCGAAAATCGCGAAAATTAATGTCCCGCAAAAACAAGTGCTTTTACAATATTCACTAAATAAAGAAGCTACTGTAAATGTTATAGGAGAGGATGATATATGGATGTGCCCTGGTCAGCTACAATACATAATTACGAGCATTACATTGTTATACAGTCGAGTCCCGGCTTACGCGAGGGATGCCAAGACTCCTCGCGTATGTCGAAATTTCGCGTTGTGGAAAAATGTATGCATAAACATTTTTTAGACATTTGTAAGCACCCCTCAAACTGCTTTAAAGCATTCCTCAACTATACATTACAGTTTCTTACATAAAAAACTCAACTTTTACTGTATTTAAAAAATAAAAAAGCTGTTTTATTCAACATAAAATAGTTAAAATGCACAAAAAGAATGATTGATAAAATAAAACAACACGGTACGTACAGTATGTAGTAATTATAAACTATGTAGTAATAATAACTATAATAGTACTGTACAGTACATACAGTAATAATATTTATGAGTTAAAAAATGGAGATGATGAAGATTTTTGCTGCATAGCCAGATCGTTTTTTTTTTTATTTATTTAATACATTTTAAAATACGGTTGCTTCAGATTTTCTTTTATAACGTTTCCATTAATGGTAACAAGCCCCTCTTCCCAATCTCTTTAATCCACAATGCAAGAGAGCAGCTTCCATTTTCATATACTTTACTCAGACTCTGGAAGCTTTAACATTGAAACTAAGTTCTAAACTGATACGTATATCATTTTATTTTGACTTTTAACTGTACGTATGGAAGATTGACTCATACTTATTGCGTTGCTACCGTCAACGTTTGGTAGTTGTCCAAGCATATCAAGAATCTTAATCTTCTTTTTATTGTCAGAAATTTCTTTTCCCCCCTTCTTCATAAACTTTAGATGAAACAGCTCACTAAGAGGCCATTATATTTCATCAACTTTAATGTTTAGAATGTAAAAAAAGAAAGCTGCTGAGCGGTTTTTTTATGTACTAACTACGTGATGCATAGACTAGTTTGATGTGGGAACTTTCGATGGTCAGTGTGAGGCTAATGGGATGTAATAACATTCACAAAATATATATTTAGTTGTCAATAACGAAGCCGCTACTTCCTTTTAAAGAAATTCATGTTGTGGACGAGGAACTCGCTCGCGTCAGTTCTAAAATTCGTTACCCATGGAAAATTTGCGTTATTGCCAATTCGCGTAAGTTGAATCGCGTTGTAGCGGGAGTCGACTGTATTAGAGTATGATAACGGACATTTGTGGAAAAAAAAGAAATAATAGATAATTCTTCGTAATATTCCATGTTCAGATGAGCTAATTTATCAATCTAAACCTTTTTTCGTTCAATTCTCTTACGATGTGTGTGCGTATGTATTAGGGAGTCTCAAAAAGGGAAAAAGTTGAAAGTTGATTGTTCAAACTTTTTTTAGAGACTCGAAATTTCTGTTGATAAAACGTTGCCCCTATGTCCCACATGCAACACAAAAACCATTTATTCAAATTAAACTAGTATGTTGTGGCCATTACGAAACTTTCTTCTATATTTTTCTTTTTTTTTTTTCTGATCCCTCCCCATGCTTGATGAGGAAGCAATATTCCCAACAAAAACAAAATTACACATGCAAAAACTTGACGACCATCCCAATGTCTGAATTATTGCAAAAGCACAGCAAAGAGCGAAAATTGAAAGTTATTTTAAAAGCCTTGCTTGAGTTAATTACAAATATTTTATTTGTCAACAAACATAAAATGGCAACAGTTAAAAATTTTAAATCATTGAGATAATATTTCCGATCATTTCCATACAATTAAAATCACGAGAAATACGCAGACGACAATCTATTAGGATTTATCTTTCTTATTGTTGCATTAATAAAGCTATTTTTGTTCGCAAAAAAAAAATCAACACCTCTTGGAGCGATTGGCGTCAAAATTGAATCAAAGCCTGTTTACATATGGAATCGCATATATTCGAAATTTCAACCAGAACGTAGCATTACTTCTTGATATAGGGCACTCATAATGGAAAAAAAGAACGGGCGATTGCGCTACCCCATTTTTAGCTGTTGACACCAAAATGAAATCAGCTCTTATACCCACTAAGGGCTACTTGCCGATAAATTTTTCTTTCATTCCGTTCATTATTTCTTGAGATACAGCAGTCACAATTGACGACAAAAAACGTTCTATAGCTCAACCCCCATTTGAGTTATTGACACCAAAATTGAATCAGCACCTGTTCCTGTTAATGGCAACATATGAACCAAATTTTGTTTGATTCCGCCAGTTACTTCCTGAGCAAAAGCAAGCACGCGTAACTCAAAAAACGTCCTATTGCTCCAAACCAATGGGCCAAAACGTCCTATTGCTCCACCCAATCCCGCCAAAAACCAATGGGCACAAGTTCACATAGGGGCACATATGTGTACCAAATTTCGTTCGATTTCATGCGGTAGTTTTTGCTGTAGAGCGGCCACAAAAAACTGGTCACACACAGACGTGACACACGGACACACACACACACAGAAATTTTTCAAAAATGGTCGAAATGGACTCAGCACACCTCAAAACGTTCGAATCCGTCAGAATTCGAAATTCGAAAATTTGCACGAATCCAATACTTTCTTCTATATATTAGATATAGAAGAAAGTAAAAACATTTTGGTATCCCACACTTGGCCTAAAATTTAAAATTTTCTTCAAAAAACTGATTTTTTTCGATACATATTTTTTAAAATGTAAGTAAATTTTACGAAGTTATCAAGCTGAAAAATATTAACAGTAAAGTAAGTAATTAGCGTTAAATATAAATTTTTGCTCTCCTGCAATATTTAAGTCTCCCACATAGTACTCAAAGATATGAATTTTTTAAAGGTTATAAGTAAAGTTTTTCATTTTCATTATATTAATATTTTATTATTCATTTGCAAATGTTGATCTGAAAATGTGTTCGCTAACAATTTTTGAACTTGTTACTTTATTTAAATTTATATGTAATTTTTTAAAAGATAAATAGAAAAAAAATCATTTTTTTTTGAAGATAAATATAAATTTTCGGCAAAGCGTGGGATATCTAAATGTTTTTTTAATTTGAATAAATATTTTTGTGGTAGATGTAGGATGTGGGGTATAGGGGCAACGATTTAACAACATAAGTTTCGAGTTTATAAAAAAGGGGTTTTTTTCGATGTGGCCTAGGATACAAGTGCTGGTTTACACTTTTCGATGCAGATCTGCACGTGTTGTCGTTGTTCAAATTATATGAAACTTTTTTTACAATTTTTACATAAGAGGAAAAATATAAGAGGTATGCGACTTGAGAAATCGACTTGAATTTTTTGCTGAATACCCTAGTTCAATGTGTATGCTTTTTATTTACTTATTTTTTGAAAAGTAGCGAAGTAGCGACTATATTTCAAAAGTAGTTTGTAGTTGCTACATTTAAAAAAAAGTAGTTGTAGTTGTAGTTAACTACATTTGTGACAAAGTAGTTGTAGTTCGCTACAAAAAAATGCAGTTTTTCCAATCACTGGATTCAACGGATGAGTGCGCTCGACCATTTTTAATTTTTTTTTTTTGAAACTCAAATCCCAAAAAGATGCATATAAATGATGTTTAAAACCACTTTTATTTTTTTCTCTAACCTTAACCCTTGGTTTTTTAGAGGTCATCAAAATTCATTTTCGCAGTCGAAAATGGGACTTTTAGACCTTTGCATTTTGCCCAAAATCTATTTGAATTACATTTAAGGCAGTTAATTTTACGCGTTGATGTTAAAGTATATAAGATGATAGTCTTACATGCTGAGTTACGTGGCTGTAACTTAATAACTAAAATAATGGCAATAGGTTAAAGTTCAAGGTCAAATGTAAAATTTTTACTCATTTCAAAGGGGTATAACTCGCGTAGGGGACGGAAACACGAAATGAAATATGGCAAAAACTAATCACTGGAACCATGCTAATAAGAATATGTAACTGTTGCTGTGTGTTTGCTTACCCTTTATTGGTTACAGCCCCTCAAAGATCAGAAAAATGACAAAAAATGATATTTTTAGACCCCTGTAAACCAAAAGGGGATGGAATTAAAAATAAAATTTCTTGGCCAATTGAGTATTCCATTCAAGTACTATACATGTTATATATATTGTTTTGTGTATTTGGTTTTTAAAAAAGACACAGGTCTTTGAAATTGAGCAATTTTGCTAGTTAATTTACGCACTAAAACAAATAAAAAGTGAAAACTTCATTGCACTTTCTTAAATGGCCTATATAATACATTATACTGGAAAAACATATTTTAAGTATAAAAAAAAAATTATTTTAATTTATAACTTAGAAATATTTGGACATGAATGAGTAGTTCATACTTGATTGACAGCTTAAGTAGTTAATTTATAGACTATCTACACACACAAATTTTCAATGCACACAAACATGTGCTCTGTACATTAACATATCTAAATTGCCCTAAACATATGCAAAAACATTAGATATACAAAATTTAAATTTTAAAAAGTGCGTTTTTTATTTCTTGTTTGAGTGTAGTTTTGAAAAAATGAACTCACCTAGTAGTTCTATAGTTGCAATGGTGACTCAAGTATATGGCGTTTTGGAATGCTTTACCAAGGCACACTCATAATTTGATACTTTGAAAATGTACTAGGAGCAAGACAATGACAGGGGTTCTACATTTATTGATCAACACAAGCTATGTAATAACTTTTTTGACAATAATGGGTATTTTCTTTTAATAGTCTTTTTAGTAACACGTAACACACTATTCTTCATACCTGCTAGGGGATAATAATTTTAGTGATAATATTTAAATACGGTGCCATAAAGTGGTGATTAAATGTTATATTGGGAATTTTACTTGCAGAGTCAAACCTTTAAGCTGTCAATCATGTATGAACTACTCATTTATGTCCAAATATTTCTAAGTTATCAAATTAAAATAATTATTTATGTACTTAAAATATCTTTTTCCAGTATAATATATTACATAGAGCACACTATACGTAATTTAAAAAAGTGCAATGAAGTTTTCACATTTTTTATTTCGGTTTTAATGTGTGAATTAACTACAAAAAAGACTGAATTTGAAAGACCTGTATCTTTTTTAAAAACCAAATACACAAAAAAATATATATAACATTTATAGTACTTGAATGGAATATTCAACTGGCCAAGAAATTTTATTTTTAATTCCATCCCCTTTTGGTTTACAGGGGTCTAAAAATGTCATTTTTCTCAATTTTCTGATATTTGAGGGGCTGTAATTTATAAAGGCTAAACAAACACACAATTACAGCTATATTTTCTCATTAGTGTAACTTCAGTGATTAGTTTTTGCCATATTTCACTTTGTGTTTTTATCCCCTAAGCGAATTATGACCCTTTGAAATGAGTAAAAATTTTTACATTTGACCTTGAACTTTGCCCTGCTGTTATTATTTTAATTATTAAGTTACAGCTACATTACTCAGTGTGTAAGACTATTATCTTATTTACTTTAACATCAAAATGGAAAATGTTCTGCCATGATTGTTATTCAATTAGATTTGGATCAAAGTGCAAAGGTCTAAAAGTCCCATTTTTGACTGCGAAAATGACTTTTGATGACCTCTAAAAAATCAAGGGTTAAGGTTAGAGAAAAAATAAAAGTGGTTTTAAACATCATTCATATGCATCTTTTCAGGATATGAGTTTCAAAAAAATTAAAAATGGTCGAGCGCACTCATCCGAATCTGTATGGAATGACCCAATTGTGAAACACATTTTATCTCATCTCCGGCTGGGGCCCGGACTCCAATGAGCAGGTATAATCATTACATAAGTCTTCCCCCCCCCCGACCTTCTGGAAGGGCAGATTATCGGCAAATGTCGTGGAAAGTTTCATTAAATTCGAACCTTATGCATCACATACGTTCATCATTTCAAAATTTTCCTGGAGGGCTCAAAAGATACATATTTGTCAATGCATATTGCAGTAGACGGTCAAAATTCGAAATCCCAAAAATCCGAAGGCACTCGCACGAAGCTTTTATAAATTGCTCAACTGTTGCTAAGGAGCAGATGCATTTCGTGAAATAAATTAATTTCCTCACAGTGCATACAGGGGCGGACTGGGTCCATCTCTCTCATCTCTTAACGCGTCCTCCCCTCTTCGGATTGTCCTGATCCTATGTTAAAAATTACCTTGCTTTTACGGGAAGAAGATATCGGGCTTTAGAAGACCAGCCATTTAATTTCACACCCCAATCCGGCACGTCACTACCTTTTTGGCTTGATCTCCCAACGGGGGCGGCAAAGTGACCAAACAAAACACAAGCAGAACAAGTTCTACACTGTCACTGAATAAGCCGTGAGCCCCTCTCCAGCCTCGAGGGTTGCTTTTCATTTATTTTTTCCTCTTGTCTTGATATACTTCCAAGAACATCAGGGCTATCTGGTCTGCTGGGGCTGGTAACTGAGTGAACATTGGAAAAGGTCAAAAATGGTCATGAGACTCCCTTCCGCCTGCTTTTATTGAGCACTGGTCACAGGTGGTACTAAGAATGAAGTTGAAAGAGCCTTCTTTCTTGCTGTTACTAAATTTTCTCGCACTGAATGGTCTCCCATGAGGGGGGGGGGGGCATCGTTTTGAGCAAACAAAATTTTTCGAAAGTCAAAACTGATTTTTTTTTTCATTTTTTTCCCTTGATTTACCATGTTGAAACTGATTTTGGCGCCCCTTTGCCGCCTCTCAGGCGTGCGGCGCACGCCTTGCACGCCCGCTTACGGCGGGCCTGTGCCGGATAATTCGAAGTTTATTTTGCAACAAAACAAAAGTAAATTTCCCCATTCAATTCCAATCAGAAAGCAAACCACTGCAAGGAAAAAAAAATACCAAAAGTAACCTTCTTTAAAAAAAAAAAAAATGTTATGCATATAATATGTGCTTGTTATTTATGGTAAGTTATTATTAATCCATTTAATTATTTGTCAACAAAGTAATCAATTCAGAAGCAATCATTGTTACTGCGATTTGTTCATAATTTTTTAAAATACATTTTTTTAGGTTCCTTTTAGAAAAAAAAGTTTAATTTTTATTTATTGAATAGCTATGGCAAATTCTTTTGCACTGGTTTAAGGGCGTCACTTACTGCCTAAACGTTTGCTTACTTAGTTTACATTTCATTTTAATAAAATTATTTGTTATTGTACACTATTTTTCTTGTTAAATAACATGACATTATTCGTAAATATTTTTACTTCATCATTCATTGGCAGGGCCGACGACAATGGGGGCAGAGGAGGCAAATACATAGGGGCCCGGACTCACAGAGGCTGACGATATTAAAAACATCCCTGTGCTTAAAATGTATGCTCGGTGTTAAAAATTTAAATGACAAATAATTTCAAATGCTTTAGAGCTGCTCTTTTTATTATCGTGACATGTGCTTAATAGGCAGGGAATGATTAGTTTAGCTTCATTCTAAAAACTGAGCATGGTGGTGTGGCTGTGAGAAATTTCCAAGTACTGTGGTACTTGCCTGACACTGGTCGCTCAAATTCTCACGAGCACCACAGAGCACAGGAGCAGTGACTCAATATCTTCCCACCCATCCTTTCCCCTTTTTATTATTATTTTTTTATATATAAAACTAAAAACTGAGACAGATGAAGGTGAAATTACAAATTAAATGAAAAGGATTATATTCTTTCTTGAGATAAAATGTATTTCTTAGATCATTAAATGGTGGTATTTTTTACAGATTTTCTCACGACATTTTTATCGTTAAAAAACTTTATGAACTAACCAAAATCTTCAACATTGTTTAGAGAAAACCAATAAATTAAAACATCAACAACATAAGAGAAGCACACTCAGATCGTATTTCAGTTACTATTCTCAAGAATATAAAAAAAATCAACAGTCAAAGAAACTCATTTTGAAACAGCATGTATTATCTATCATGTAAAATCTGTTCTGCGTCTCTTTCAATGTGAGTTTATTGCGAATATTTACAGCGAGTAGAATTTTCCAAACATAACAACAATACAGACGTAAATTAAGATTCAGAAGAAACATTACGAAAACGGAAATATTTCACAACACAAAAAACAGTAAATCGTGAAATTAAAACGAACTAAAACTTTAAACAGCAATATTTCGCATTGCAATTTCTACCTCACAATTTAAAGGGGCGGCTCTGTTTACATTTTACTCGGGATTGCTTTAAGGTATCCAGGTTACCATGCTGTTTAATAGAACGCGCTCGTTTTGCCATTGTACTGTAATTGGTTTTGTTCGACAATCCTAACCGGTCGACCACTGTGTAACTGGTTGCTAACCGCTGCGTTCTATTACCTACCGGTTACCGTATTAATCTGTTGATTAGTTGATTGAAGCACGTGATCATTAGATGTCACGTGATCGATTAACCGGTCGTTATTAACCGCAGCGTTCTATGATCAACCGGTTACCATTCTAAGCAGTTGATTGGTTGATTGGAGCAAGTGATCATTAGCTGTCACGTGATTAACTAACCGGTAGTTACCGATCTTGCTCGTCGAACGTAAGCATTGAGAGCGTTTCAAAATTCGCCGCCGGGAACATTGGGCGCCGAGTATTTTGGACGCCGGAAACATTGGGCGCCGAGCATTTTGGGCCCCGGGAATATTGGGCACAATATGCTCGGCGCCCAAAGTTTCCGGCGCCCGAAATGCTCGGCGCCCAAAGTTCACGGCGCCCAAAATACTCGGCTCCCAAAGTTCCCGGCGCCCAATATGCGGCGCCCAATATGCGGGGCCCAATTTACGGCGCCCAATCTTCTTAGACCGTGTGCACCAATAGTACCCGTTTACATGTGGTTGCGGCCAGTTGCGCAACGACAACCACAACTTTTCAAGTTCTTGAGGTATATTTCTTTGAAGTAGAGTATAGTTTATTTTAATAACAAATGCGTCATTTTTACCCCAAAATCTCAAACAATATTAATTTCTTAAAAAATACTTGCGGGCATTTCTTGCTAGGCAACCTAGCCAAAACACATTGCCTCTTTCATAATGTAATATAAAATTTGATTTTGACTTTATACTCGATGAGTGCAGAATTTTGCACCCGGATCTTAGACTATTGCAATTGTCCCGTTTGCGATTGTGTATTGTTTCACTGGAATCCGGCAGCAAATTGGGGAAATAGCGATCGCATCTGTGCATTGCGATCGGCCGTGTTTCACTTGAATCCCTGCGTTGGTTTTCCTCTTTTTCTAGACAATAGATTTCGGCGGTGAATTATTTCCTTCGTGTTACTGAACTTGGTTGATTTCCCTTGGTGGATGCTTCGTTTTTTTTTCTTTTCTCGGCTGTGTGCTTTATGTTGTCTCTATACTTGGGTGAGTGTTCATTTTTTTAAGCAAATTCCTCATTGCTTTCGTTCGACGAATCTCACCGGTCTACCGGTGAGTAACCGGTTATTAACCGTAGCTTTCCTGAGGATTAACGGTTAACTGGTTGCTTCGATGTCGTTTTATTATGAGTCTCACCAGTTGATCTACCGATCGAACGCAACTCTAGCTGTTTGATGGAACCAGGTGACATTTTTGACAAATTTTATGTATTTTTCACCTGCGTGTTATTCGTCTGCGTCATGTAACCGGTGATCAACTGAAAGCGTTCGATGAAGCATTGGTTCGTGAACAACCGGTTAGTAACCGCTGACGTCATTGCTATCACGTGATTAACAAACCGGTCGCTACCAGTTTTGCTCGTCGAACGTAATCATTACTGCTTGTGTTCGACGAACCTCACCGATCGACCGGTGAGTAACCGATTGCTAACCGCAGCTTTCTTCAGAGCTACCGGTTAACTGGTTGCTTCCGATGTCGTTTTATGAGCATTACCGGTTGATCTACCGGTAAACCGCAACTCTAGCTGGTTGATTCGTTGATGGAACCGCCTGACATTTTTGACCAATTATATGTATTTTTCACCTGCGTGTTATTTGTCTGCGTCATTTTTGCGAACTAACTGGTGATCAACTGTAAGGGTTCAATGAAGCAGTGGTTCGTGACCGGCCGATTAGTAACCGCTAACGTCATCGCTGTCACGTGATTAACCAACCGTTTGCTATCGGTCGTGCTCGTCGAATGTAAGCACTGAATGAAATAAAATGAAATGATTCTTTTGTTAACGACGCTTCGCCGTTGAAGTCGGAAATTAATATTAAGATCTGACCAAATTTACTGACAAGTAACTAAATCTTGTATAGGTTCTTTAAAGTATCTCTCCCAATGATCCGTCTGCTTTATTAAGTTTCAACGTCTTCGTTAGAGTTTATGGTGTTTTTGTTTTCTTTCAATGGGCGATCAAGTACCTTTCGAAAGTAAGATGGTAGAAACCTCTCACTGGTCAGAACGTAAATTAAAGGTGCGATATATACCTGAAATTATTGCAAACGAATCCCATTTGCAACTAGATTTAAGTAAAAATGAAAAAGCTACTAAAATCGATAGAGAAACTCGATTGGTTAAGGCCTCCCTTGTTGGGAGCTTTGAAGTCATGTGTAATCTTTTGGAATCCGGTGTTTCTGTTGATGCTGAAGAATTGAACAGGGCATTATTTTATACATCAAGGAATTACATCACCCCCCTGCAAATTGCTGCTTGTTTAGGACATGTTGATTGTGTTAATATATTGATTCAATATGGGGCCAAACTTAACGCCACAGATAAATATGACGTAACTGCTCTACATTTGGCAGCTCAAGAAGGGCACTTTCTGTGTTTAAAAGCCCTCTTAGAAGCGAAAGCTGATTGTAATGCGGCCACCAAACATTCAAAAGACTTGCAGAAACCTTCTGCTGTCCCTCCTTTCTTTAAAGGGACCACAGCATTGCATTTGGCCGCTGCTAACAATCATGTTGATTGTACAGTTGAGTTGATTAAATTTGGTGCTGATTACAACAGTATCGATGAGAAGGGTAGAACCCCACTCTATATCGCTGCTAATTTTGGATATAGCGAAAACGTGCTAGCACAGATTCGCTATGCTATCGGCTATGATATTTTATCCCTGCCAGGATTTTCGACCAACAATACACCCTTGCACTTTGCTGTCCGTAATAGCATGGTTGAATGTGTTAAAGAACTGCTTCAACTAGGATCTGATGTCTCCCATTTGAATAAAGACGGATTTACACCATTGCATTTGGCTGTAACATCTGGTTCTCTTAAGCCGGAAATATCATTTGAAGTGCTTAAGTTAATCGTCATTTATGGATATAATTGTGATGTTAATCTAAAAGACGGGCGAGGTTTAACACCTCTTCATTATGCTGCATTTGGTGGAGAAGCATGTATGAAACGTCCAGATATGGCAGCATTTTTAATTGCCCATGGAGCCAATATTAATATAAAAAATAAAGAAGATATTGAACTGTTTGATTATGAATTAAATTCAGACAGTGATCCCGAAGTCTTTTTTGCAATTGTGCAAACTATGAACATTCCTACTCCTCTAAGTAACCCAAGGAACTACTATAGACCAAGGGACTATTATCACCTCCGCTTAAACAGGCCACGTGGCTATAATGGTGATGATTTCCAGTTGATACTTGATCAAATAGATCAAGAAATAGAAGTTGAACTATTAGCATTACCAATGCGCCCATCTAGGCGAATACCTGTGTATCCAAATGTAGAAATCAAGAGGAATTGGTATTCTCAAATAGTTACTAATCCTAGAACACTCATGCACTCCTGTCGGTATGTTATCCGACGAGCAATGGAACCCAATAAACTAAGAAGAATCAGGGAGCTTTCGCTCCCTGAGTGTTTATTGTCCTATTTGCTCTTCGGTCATGAAACAGCTCGACGTTAAGGTATGTACTATATTAGTTATTTGGTTTGATTGAAAATTTTATGTTAAATATTCACAAGAGCAGATCTAGTTTCTGGTTTTGGAGGGAAACATAACCTTGTGGGGGGGGGGGAACAATATTTGGCCAGAAATGCTGGGGTATTTTTTTTGACATACAGTCGAACCTTGGACATAACAATCCTCCAGTTGTAGCAAACCCTTTGTATGGTTCGAACTGAAACCCTATATGTTTAATACCTTTATAGGGCAGTTCTCAAAAGGTGGGAACAAACACAGACCTCAACTTTGAAGCTTCAACACCAAATAACTTTCATTTTAATTAACTCAAAAATTTTTGAGTTAAACTATAATACTGTATAGAGACAAGAATTGACATAAATTATGGAAAAAATGCTCTTCAAATGCCCTTAAAAAAATATTTTCTTTGCTAAAAGGCACAATTTTGGACATACCAAAACGTTAACTGAGCAAATGTACCATTAAAAAAAATTTTTTTTTAATTATTTCCATACGTTTCAAAAAAAAATTAAAGGTATGAATCTTACACTGAATAACTTTTTGTTAATATTTTACACAGATAACAAAAATAAAGATAGATTATTTACTTTGTAAACGATTTAAAAAAAACGTAACTTTGAAATTTGATGTATGTCCAAAAGTTGCGATCTTTAAAATGCTATTATTTGAGAACTAAGTATATGATGTTTTTGTTTTAAAGGTATTTATCGATCCTCAGAATCAATTTTTAATTGTTTAAAAGTGTTTTCATAAGCTTTTATGCAGTATCTTAGAAGAAAAATGATTTTTCTTAAACATACATGTGAGATGTCCAAATGGCGTTACGATCTTGATGCCGATAATTCTGTCCGTTTATTCATAATTTTTGATGATCCACTGTCTTCTAACCTCAATAAAAAAGGTTATTATAATGTTATCTTTTTTAATCCATTGGTATTTTGCATAATTAATACGTTACACATTGAACAATGCATAAATTACAGTAGTAACATGGCTTTCTATGATCGAACGAAAGCCATTTTGCGCTAACATCGCCAAGCAAACTTCCGCTGGCGACATTGGCGACAACACAGTATACGATACGCTAAAGGTTACCAGAGGGGAATTCCAGTCTGACAAATGTAGTTTATCGTCAGCTGTACCACTTTTGGCGACTTTATCACCTGCGCTAGCAATTTTTTTTTTTTTTTTTTTCCGCTTTTATTATTTTAGAATTCTTTTTCTCTTCTTTCTTTTGGAAACATAATTTAACGATCTCCAAATAGAAATACGAATTTCTTTCTTCAATAATTTTTTTAGACATCATTTTAATTCTTATGACATTAGAAAAAATATTCATTATTAAAACTGATGTCACTTTTTACAATTGTATTATTTTTAATTTGAAGCTTTTTTTTAACTTTGCATCAATTTCTTCAAAATCATTCCAAAACTTTATTAAATGTAAGGAGCAGCATGTATAGCAATTCAAGTATTTCATTAATATCCTCTTTATTATTAAATTGCAAAATTTAAAAAGTAATAAATAAAATTTTCCTTGGAAAAGTTAAAAATCAGATTAACAATTGTCAAAAATGATGAAACTTACGTTATGATGATGTCCAAAATCCGTTACCTACAGGAAAGCAATGTCCAAAATCTGTTACCTACAGATTGCTGATTTAATTTGGTAATTAACAATTTTTACAAATACCTGCTGTCTTTTCATGTTCATATATTGTGTTCTAGGTATGCATACTATAGAATAAAATCAAAATTGATGTCAAATTCGAAAATTTTTGAAATTGCTCAAAGTTAACTTTTTTGTTCCCACCTTTTGAGAACTGCCCTATAAACGCACATAATAAAATCCCAAATGCTAACCAGTCTGCTATGACCATCCAAATATTTCTAAAATTTCAATTTTTCCACAGCAGCCTTCCTTACCAGTTTGTTCCTGTAGAAAAAACCATCTGCATAAAAGAGGACTTCTTTTCAGCCTCGATAGTATCGCTTTTCAACTATTATCTATCAAATGAAGTGTGTACAATACTGCAACTGTAGGCAATTAAAAAGTTGTTTTCCCTTCCCAAGAGGATATAGTGAAATTTATTTTCAAATTAAAAAGCCAATTCTCAATTGATTTTCCATTTTAAAATTTTCTGTAACCGTTAAATTGAAGAATTGAAATTCTATATCAGTTAGAGCAACTTTTTGCCAGCATACTATAAATGAAGATGTTGTTACTTTTTTTTGCTACAGATGACAGAAAAATTGACGAAATGTACATAAAAGCTTCCAACCAAAAGTAATCTTTTTTCCATATTATGGTTAAGTGAAAAAAGGTACCCTTTTATAGACTGTTTTTAGTAATGTGTAAAAATAATGAAGATCGTTACAGAAGTATTAAGTAAGTTAGGACTTTTTTTATATAAATCAGATGTAACAAATCCTCGGTTACAGCCATCTTCTATGGCGGTCCTGCAGGGTTCGACTGTATAAGGTATCTCCCAAAACGACTTTCTTTTGGCTATTTTTGGTCACTAATGATGCCCCCCCCCCTCCACCCCTTGGGATCTGTGCCTGGATTTTCAGGGGTTGGTTTATTATAGTTATGTACCGAATGCCATATTTTGCCGACCAAACGAATACTGAATATCTTATGAAAGTATTTTAACTAATATTTTTATTTTGTGCCAAATTTTTAAAGTACTGAGAATGTTTATCAATTTAGTGTCTTCTGTAGAATGTAAAAAACATTTTCATTTAAAACTCTAAATTTATAAAATAAATAAATGAATTAAATCATTCCAGAAGCAGGGTTAGTAATTTTATCAGCAAAAAAGTTTTTGCCAGGACTCAATAAAATTGCATTGAATTCTGCAAATTAAAGAATAGTTATGATAATAGAATTTCTGTAAATGAATATTTCAATTACCTAATTTTTCCTTTCAATTATATTTATTTGTAAATTGAAAAAAAAATTGTAAAATGATAGCAAGTGATTTTCAATCTCAGCTACAACTTATTGCAACATATTAGATATTTTTATGAGTCCAATTCTCTTAAAATATTTCAACAGATTATACCTTTTAGGTTAGTAAATTTATCTAAAATTGTGAAGTTGTTTAGAATTTTTTCCCTGATTCAATAAAAACTTTCAAGCCGTTAAATTTTGATAGTGGAGTCAAATAATATCGAGAATTATTAAGGCTTTTCCCCTCACTAAAGGACACCTATCCTTTTTTCTCCTATACCTCAGAGTTAAGGTCTGAGGGAAGCAATCAAGAAGGACAGAAAAAGAACCTGTAGGTATATCTCTAATTCTATAATGAGAATCAATCACCTTTATAATGTTAACAATTAATTTCCTGTCTTAAATACAAATTGCAATATTGTTTCTATGTTTAAAAAAATTAAAAATAAAAATTTTCAAAATATTTAACTCATTAAGCAAATTAAAATATTACATTTATTTTAAACTATAAAACAAATGAACCAAAATTAAAATTTATTGAGGTAGGGCAGAGGGGGCACATGTGAACAAAAACGACATTTTTCTATATTTTTCATTATTGATTTGAGATAAAAAAGAAAAAGGTGCTAAATATGATAAATCAAACATTTGCTAATATTTTCATGCAGTTATCCCCCTTCTACAAGAGTGAATTCCAACCTAAAAATTAATTCTAAAATATGTTACATTTTGTTCACATCTTCCCCGGTGGGGGGGCAGTTGTAAACACACCTGGGGCACAAGTGAACAGATACATAAATGGTATAAAATGCACCTAAGCAAATCTTTAAGTACTCTTTATTACACATTAATAAACGCAATGAAAATATAAATATTGAGTACATAAAAAATTAACTTGATTCAACGAACATAATAGCCTTCAAGTTTTACAGAAAAAGAAACTGAAGAAGCAACTCGATATGTGCAACCTAAAATTGTAGGTGGGGGTTAGCAGAATATCATCAGTGTTTACCATCGATGTATCATCTGTTTCTGGAAATACAAAGGTTTCTTTCTTCTGCTTCCTCATGAATTTAACATTTACTTCATCACTCTCCATTTTCTCGATACGGCCAACATAGTGAATTTTTGTCTTTTTTGTAGTAAATTCTACGAGGACAAAGTCATTCACAGCTAAATTGGTACAGATGTGATATACCCCCCCCCCCCATTTGGCGACATCCGATTTTTTGCACAAAATTGAAATATTTTTCTCGCCAATGAGGCGATAAATTTTTAAGCATGGCATCCCTGGTGAAACTAACCTGTGGTTGGCAACGCGAAGGCAAACTTGTTCGAACTTGTTTACTTGGGTTCTTTACTTGGTTTTATGCAGGAGAGATACGTGTTGTTTTGTGCAATATACCTTACAGGAATGCTTATTTTGTGTTAGTTTAGATTCAGTAGTTGTGTTTTGAAGTAAAAACATTAGAAAATGCCAGTTTCTTCAAACTTGAAGGTTAATTAAAAGTTAACTCCAACGTGGTGTGTATCTGTAACGTGCTATTGTCATATGATGTATTGTTTTAGACTGAGTGTGAATATTTATACCATATAAAAAGGTAAGTTCTTTATTTTAGAATTAAAAAAAAACCTCTCACTTCCAAAATTCTTTGTTTTTACAAATCCTTGAGGGGTTCTTGTAGTTTTTAACTTTATTTTTACTGTATGTAAATTAATTTTACAGAAATAGTACGGTTATTTTGTTCTAAAAGTTAATTCTTATCGATGCCACGAATTATTTAGACATTCTATTAACGTGCCTCCTTTAGGTACTGAATTTTATGTTAACAATTGAAAGTTCTTTCGGTTGTACTCTTAAAAATGCTGAATTTTATTAATAAATCTGCACAATAATGGTGCATATTTCACACTTAAAACTGTGTCATTATTGTACACTGAACGGAAAGAGCCACCCTTGGGTGTCTCCATGAAAATATACATAACTGTGACCATACTCCGACTGTAATGTATATTAACAGTCGGAGGGATAACGGACCGAGCGGAGCGAGGTCCTGGCGAGCCAGAGGTCTCATATCCCGGAGAAATGATGAAAAAAAAAATTAATGCATTAATTTCAACTTGTAATTAATACAATAATTTATTTCATTGTATTTTAATATGTTTACAAAAAACCCCGGCCCTGTACATTTTTGAAGCATATATTCGTGATGTTTTTTGTTGTGCTTTTATGTTGTTTTTATATATATTGTGTTCTGAAGTGCTTTGATCATGTTTTTTTATCTGATTTTTTCCTGTTGGCGCTAAAAAAGCATCGCTAAGAACGATGTATGACATATGTCGTCATACATCGTTTTCTTGGCGACGCTTTCTTGGCGCCAACAGGAAAAAGTCGCCAAGGGTGGGGTATATCACATCAGTTCCGCTAAATTTTCTGGTGCAAGGTTGACTTCAGCACAAATTTCTTGATGGCTACTCTCTTCAAAGCTAATGTCGGACTCGGAGTCACTGACTACAACCTTTGACTGCTCCTTTTTCAACAGTTCAGCAAGTTCAAACTTTCTTTTCTTTGCAACTCTTTCACATTTTATCTTCATTTTCTCTGCCTTTTCTTCCATAGCTTTGACAACAGTGTCTTTTTCGGGGATGTCTGTTAAAATTCTTGATTTTCTTTTTTGACGCTGCTTATTTTTCCCTAGAGTGAAATCGTGAAATTCTATTCTAGGCAATGGTCTCACACATTCTGGGGTAGGACTTGAATGTGCATTGCAGCTGGTGGAGGCATCCTCAGGATTAACTGGCATTAAGCTTGTTATTTGAATTGGGATGAATTCAGCGTCAGTAAAAGCAAGCCGAGATAACGGCCAAATTCCTCTTTTGGAGCCTCCAACACAGTCGCGATACAGCTGATACTAACTTCAATTATTAAATTTTTTAATTATTCAATGTTTCTTAATTAGCCTAATCAAATAAAAACATTAAACAATTTTTGAAATTGAAATAACTAAAAAAAAAAAAACAGTATGGGGCACATGTAAACAGTTCACACCTGCCCCTACATAGTGTGTTCACATGTGCCCCATATAACAACTTAAGCCTAATATGATAAAAAGCAATATTTCTTTCAAATTTTTAAAAAAAATAGAGTACAAAAACTTACTTTATGAATCCCACTTCAAAATGAATAAAGTTCAAATCACAATAAAGATAGTGTTGAATGTGTTTTTACTCTGAGAACTGGAACATGAAAGTTTACTGGCACCTTCCAAAACAGAAGTTATTATGATAACTAAAAAACAAAATGGTTGAGATCTTTGAAATTTCAGGCAGCATACAGTACTACTGCTGTCATCTACATCAATTTTTTTCAGATTTTTTCCCTCATGTTATCTGGGTAAAATATGATTTGTTCACATGTGCCCCATGTTTACATGTGCCCCCCTCTCCCCTATAGTAATGTTTTTTCTGAACTTGCTGAAGAAAAAGCTTCCCCTGTAAGTTGGTTCGAAAATGTTTTTTTCTACCTTTAGAAAAAAATTGCCAACCCTGTCCAGAAGCAAATTAATATAGTAAATGACTATCTTGGTTTATGTTCATCTGAAATGCTGAAAAATTGTATAGTTTATTTTCTAATATATGATTTAATAATGTCTGATTACAATTACGATTACAATCCTCTGCCAAAACGTAATTAGGATTACAGCAATGATTAGATTATTTTAAAAATGTAATCAATTATAATTATGATGTGGGGATTACGTTTCTGATTACGATTACACGCTCGTGGAAGAAAAATACGTGTACATAGTATATATATTATTCTCATTGCTCGTTTGTGGAAACTAGGTCATAGTTGAATAAATTATGATTTTTGATTGGGCATTTAAATACTACATAACTAATTTTACAATATATCCTGCATAGGTAATTAGATATCCCATATCTAAACGACTCACCCCATCATAATGCATATTGTACGTAATTTAAATATTCATTATTATTTTGCATACAACCAAAATTTTAGAGGTTACGGTTTCTAAAATTACATGCTGTATTTCTGCATTCTGTTCTCTAGAATTCAATATAATACTATTTAATTCCGCCCAATTATTGAAAAGAAAAAAAGTTATGTTTTTTTATGCAGGATTTGTAAAACATGCATAGTATTAAAATACATTCAGATAGAAATAAATGATATGAAAGTAAATGTTCAAAAATAAACCATTGTAGAATCTCAGCTAGCAAGCAGCTAGTCAGAATTACACAATTAACAAAGCAAAATTACGATTATTGAAATTTAGATTACTGTTATGAATTATGATTATGCAAGAAACAGTTGATTAAAATTACGATTACAAGATTATGGGTGTCTCATTGCCAGATTATGTTTACGATTACCCAAAAATGTAATCGATTAAGCAAATTACGATTACTTAATGGGCGATTACTCCAAACCAGGGTTAGGCTTTTTGCCGGCAAAAAGGTATTTTTGCCGGGCCAGTGGAAAAAACCATGGCAAAAATGGAAAAAAACCGGCAAAAATGGAAAAAATGGCAAAAACCTAATTGCAAATAAAGTAGCATTGTAGTGTTAATCAAGAAATAGTGACAATATAATATAAATGATGCACTTTAATATTTTAGTTATGTCTCTCCATGTTACTTCTAATTTATAAAGTGAAAAATAAATAAAAAACAAATGTTGGGATTGCAAAACTTAAGATTTTAAATGTTTGCTAAAACAATTTTTCAGAATGAGCCAATTCCTTCAATGCTAAAACAAAGAATGTTTACTTAAGCTTGGTAAGTTAATAAAAAAATTGAATTCTAATTATATATATATATATATATATATTAGGGTGTCCCAAGATATAATGGCGAAAAAAAAATTTGTGAAATCGAATACGCATACCCTCCAAATTTTTTCCATTTCACCTCAGAAACATGAGAAAAAAGTTCCATTGCAATTAAATAAGGGGAACCCGTGCCGACTTGAGGTCAAAGTTGGACCTAAAATCCTGTAAGGCGACTACAGTGGAAAAATTGCTAACTGCATAATTCATTACTACACGCGACATCAATTTATTTAAAGCAGATATTTACAACAATATTAGACTAAAAGAAACATTACTGTACATATTTTTAATTCAATGTTTGCTTTTTGCAGTCAGAATAGAACGTCCTCTGCTCTTGAACACAACGTAACAGATTGTTTTTGTTCCTCATCAGCTGTTAGCAAACCATTAAAGTTCTGCATCATTTTTACCGCTCTTTCAGCTGCATCGTTTACTGCACTAAGCTTTGAAACAGTCTTTTTCACATAAAGGAATGAAATATTATTGACCATACCATAAAAGCTGGATGAATTTTTGTAGAGCAGCTTTTGAGATAATTGGGTCCACATTTTCGTACACTTTTATCAAAAAGCACAAATCTTTTTTGGGTGCTTTGACTGTCAGAATGCATTGAAGCCATGGTTTCACGTATATTGTCACTACAAAAAAGCAGACATCAAACAATGCTTCATTTTCCTTTGTATCTAATTTTAGTTGTGAACTAAATATAATAGTTTTAGGGAGTAAATCGCTCGAGCCATCCATCGAGCTTTGCGCTTGACTCCCGGTGGTCTTATTTTAAATTCATTTTCTGTATCTCCACCTAAAAATATGATAGGCAGTTCTGTCAACTCTTGATAGTCATCCCTGAGCGTAATATTAGTAAGTTCAGCACGGTAAAAGTCAAGTAAATTTTCCAATTTAAAACTCCGCCGCTCCTCCATAGCACTGTATTTAAGTGAGATAGATCAGTTCATATATGTGATGGCGGCAAGCAAAGGAAAGCATTTCTCTATCAAATTTTTGCTCAAGAATAGCGCAAGAACCACTTAAAGGACCTGTTCTGGAAGCTGTAATATCACAACTTAACTTTGTCTTCGAGATTCCAATCTAAAACTGCCTTTCAAACAGCCTTTGTTTGTTCTTTTCCTGTGGAATTATCCAGTTTAGACTCAGCAATGAGTTGTTCCGTCACATCCATATAAAATAACTATAGATAAGCGATCTTCTTTTGATTTTTGAGCACTCAAAGCAGGCAACAGTCCCATCTTCCTCTATTTTGATTAACCGAAGTGCATCAGCATGTGCAATATTGAATAAATTGTTTAAATTACTTGAAAATTCTTGTTGGCGCTGCCTGAATACTTCTTGCAGTTTCTCTGCATTTTTTTGTAAGTCTCTCTAGATTTGATACAGGTTTTTAAGTTTATTCACACAATTTAGCAACGATTTGGTGGGAACGCGTGCCTTTTCGCAAAAGATGATGCATTCCCGAATAGCGATATTTGCATTTTCACTGATGGTTAAATTTACTTCTCGAATGTTATAAAACAAAACCGACAGAACTTGTCCGTTAGAGGGAAGTTTCAAGCCCGTAGTTTGTTGTTTTACGACTTCTATTAAAAATATCCCTTTTTTCAAACTTTGCAATTCCACTGCCATGTTTCGTTCCCTATGGAAGGACTATACTGCGCTCGCTGACCGGAATGTATTCGTACTGACATGTTTGACGGTTTGCAAATTACTACGGATAAGCCCGCCCCCTCCCCCCAACATATGTTTTTCTGTTTTCATTTGTTTTCTGTGCACTATTTACAGCTGTTTTGAGCTTTGCAAAGTATCGCGTCGCCAGCATTCGCTTGCTTATATGAATACACGTGCTATTTACACGTTTAGGCCTTTAGGCGCAAGTCGGCACGGGTTACCGTGCTTCAAATTGCATGAAACTTTTTTTCCAACGGTTTTGATATAAAAGGAAAAAAATACGAGGGTATGCGTTTTAAAAAAACGACTTTCATATTTTTGGGACACCCTAATATATATATATATATATAATTAATCACTTTTTTTTTGATCCCACTAAGATTTTTAAGTTATTTAATTAATAACAGAATATTTACTTGAATATAGAAAAATATTAACTTTTCCTCACTAAAGAAATAATGCATTTTTTCTCACTTACTGGGAAAATGGATAGCCAGGAGAAGAATTTAAAAAGAAGAAAAAAAAAGCTGATCAATATGTGCATTCTATATTCACTCTACTTTTTAGTGATACTAGCTCACTCTACAGAAAATGGCAAAGCCTTTTATCAAAATCTTTTCATGCTTTTACTTTTATATAAAAGAAAAAAACTGTCCGTAAGTTGTTAACACAAAATCTATTTTTGCCACTTTGGCAAAAACCTATTTTTGCCGGGCGGTAGAAACCGTGGTTTTTTCCGCCTCTGGCAAAAACTTGCCAACCCTGCTCCAAACCTTGAATGAACACTTCAGTTTGGACACTCTAATGGACGGTAAAATAACATTGCATCTATGGAATAGGTAATGGGACTTCATGCATCGGTCGCTATAACGGAAGGCTCACAGTAATAGGAGGTCGTTCTATAGAGCTCTGACTGTATACAAAATTTTCGAACTATGCAGAAAAATAATTAGTCACTACAAAAAGAATATTATAACTCGCTCATTTTTATAAAAACAAAGTTAATTCATGCTTTCTTTATGCACATGTGCATATGTATCGGAATAAGTGCACATTAAACTTATTATATATATAACTATCTCAAGAGTGAAGTATTTATTTTCATTGATGGAACTTAACACCTATTTTAACACTAATAGTGTATTAAGTAATTTAGGAGGTTTTGATTTATGCGGCATTTCCGTAGAAAGCAAAGCCCCATGTAAAATGTGGGTCTACTGTACCATGTTTTTAAAATGAACTAAAAAGTATAACATAGTTTATGCTTCATGTAGATTTAAAACCCCATACAGTTTCCAACTGTCTTACTGATTGTCTGGAAAATTTGATTTTGAGTTTTTAATCTTTATCAATATACTTTAAAAAAATATGGGGCTCACTCAACAGACAACTGATGCATTTATAATTAACAATTTTATTGCTCTGCAAATAGTATAAAATGAGGTGTAAGTTTTTCCATTGATAACCCAGGGGTCTGGCCAGAGGATATTTGGGTCCGTTAACGGACCCTTCACAAAAATCCGATCAACCAAAACGGACCTTTCACAAAATCCCGATCAAACAAAACGGACCTTTCACAAAATCCCGATCAAACAAAACGGACTTTTCACAAAATCCCGATCAAACAAAACGGACCCTTCACAAAATTCTGATAAACAAGATCGGATCTTTCACAAATTGTTTATTGAAAGAACAAATCTGAAAGCAAAATAACGCATATTTCTGTATATAAACCGATATTTTTTGGATTTTTTTAAATGTCAAATTAGAGGGATCAGCTTATAAAAAATCGGCTAATTTTGAAAAAAAAAAAAAAGAAAATCGGCACTCTTGAGATGTTCCTGCAAGCAATAATTGCTACTGCCAAATAAATATAATGGTTGTTTGTTTTATCTCACCTAATTAGCAGCGGTGTTGCTGTAAACTTATCTGAAAAGGCATTGGTAAGCACTTTTCTCCGCTCATGATTTAATAAACAATAATAATATATATCTGCGAAATAAACTTAGAACTGCAAAGTGATAGTAAGGGTGGGGGGGAAATATGATCGCTTCAGATAGGGTTACCAACTTTAAAATTATCACCACTTAGCATCTGGCATTGAACCTTTATAATGACTTGATTAGAAAATATTCTCATCATTTTACCAGATGGTCAATATTTGCGTTTTTACGGTGCGGTGTGATGCGATGTTTAACTGTTATTTTGGGAGAAAATTGTATGGGTTTTGATTTTTCGATACTAACAAGGATGATTAAACTCTTTTAATTACCGTTTTTTTTCTTTAGATGTCTACATTTTGAAAAATGCAATCTTTTAACATCCGATATGAGAATCATATTTTGTTCTTTTTTCAAGCTAATTTCGCTTTATTAGGATGCAAATAAATGAAAAGTCTCTTTATTTCTGTTAGAACTCTCATTTCAAGTTTTTAAAGCAAAATTCCATTTTCTGTTATGAGTCAAAAATTAAAATGCTGAATAGATGGGTTTATTTTATTTATTTATTTTTTTGCATCAACTGTGTCCACAGATATAAATGAAATATTTATCATAGGACTCTAAAATGCAATTTTAAAATAATTTTATCAAAAATATTTCTTTTACAAGCCGTTGTTATACTTTTGATGCCTTCACTTTGAGAATTGCGATCTCGTTGCATCCGCTATGGGAATCCGATTTTTCGAATTTTTGATGATATTTACGCTTTGTTAAGAGGTAAACAATTAAAACATCTTTTTATTTTTGTTAAAATCACGGAATTTATAAGTTTTAAACGAAATTCTGTGCTTTTTAAGAGTGTCTTGGGTCAAAAAAGTTAAATGCTGAACCCCCTATTCTGAATTTTATTTTATTTATTTATTTTTTTGCTACAATTATTTTAAATACTGTACAGAAATATTTCTAGTATAATATATTTCTGTACAGTATTTAAAGTAATTGTAACAAAAAAATGGTAGATAAATATTGATACTTGAGAGAGCGATGCCCCCCCCCCCCCGGCCAAATATCAAAAAAACACTCCAGAATGATTTTCTCGAAATAGAAGAGGAAAACACTTAACTTTAAGTTTAATTGATGCAGTTTGTGCCATCTCTAAATTCCAAAATTTCGTTTTAAAACAAAAAACAATTTTTTTTTTGCGCAATTTTTTGATTTTTCACAAAATTAATTCATTTTTCACAAAATTATTTGATTTTTCACAAAAAACGGACCCTGTGAAAAATCCTGGACAGACCCCTGTAACCTTTCTTCACGTGTATAGTTATATTATCGGGAAATTGAGATTCTCGAATTTTTCTTTTTCAGCTTTCATCTATGATGACTAATGTGTGCATTTGGTTTTGCAGTGTCTCCTTAAAATAATTAATTTTTAAAAAAATTAACTTGAAGTTCAACACGACAAAGAGGGAAATTTCGACGAACTATGAGGAATTTTCGGATTTAAAAAAAAAAAAGATAGCGTATGATCTTAGCAGACAATCCTCTTGGGAGGGATGAATTAGTCATGCATTATGGGGGGGGGGGGGGGGTGACGAAAATAAAATTTTCAAAAAGTTTAAAAACTGAAGTGTGACGTGCCTTTGTTTTTTTCGAATAATGTATATGATTTCAAGAGTTTGAAGGAAAGTTATAAATGTTTCAAGAACAAAAAGATTAAAAAAATAAATGTTCTTACTAGTATTTTTAATTCTGGTGTGGATCCATTATCCAAATTTAACCCTTCAACTTTTGATTCGTTTGAGGACTCGTGAAGTATTTTCAGTAGTCATTTAGGTCCTGAATTGTACTTTTTTTCCTTATGAAAGAAAGGTTGTGCAGTATCAAGATGGCAACTTTTTTTTTACAAGTTTTCGTACCGAGCAAATAATGAAATACAAATATTGCATTTGTAAATAAAATTTGAAGATAGTTATGATTTGTTTGTTGTTTGAGCTGGGGGTTTAACATTTGCGCATAAGTAGGTAAATGAATATGTGTTTGACATCTTATTACGTCAGAATATGTGTTATTTTGCCTCTCTTTCAGAAAATGATTTTAAAGCATTTTTTTTCTCATGCCCCCTTTTAGAATTATCATGTGCCCGAAGGGAAGGGGATGCACCCCATACTTTATTGATCTTTTTTTCGCTCAAACGTTATTTACAGGCATTTTGTTGAAATTTACAGACTATCGATAAATGTGCTATTTTATAGTTCTCATTCAGATGAATTTATAATTAATCATACCAGTGTGTTTAATTAAATCAAAACAAATTTAATTCATTATTAAAATGGGGTGCAGATTAAATTAAAGAAAATTTCAATTCTTACATACATGGACTCATAATTGAAAGCAAAAGGCATTATCTTATTAATAATTTCATCTCCTCACTGTACATTGTTTTTCATACCTGCAGATAGTTTTGTTTTTGTGTGAGCAGATACTTTTCATTTTATTTTACTATAAAGCCATTCCATTTCAGATCAGGCAGGGTCTGTCACATGACCATCACCGATTTTTTTGAAAAAATTACAGTAGTTACAACTAAGGGACATATGAAATATCCCAAAAGGATTTTGCAAGAAAAATTTTTTTTCTTCAGTTACAGCCTATTAAAATTCTGCACAAAATCCGCCATTTTGGAAAAAAACGGCAAAACACTCCATTTGAAATGGACACTATTTCAAAAGTATTTAACCTATTCGAATAATTCTTTTTTCTAAAAATAAATAAGGACCCATATATCCTCTAGACATCATTTTTGAAAGTTTAGTTAGATTTTTTGATAAAGAAAAAAATTCATTTTTGCCGCGAAAAAACTGCATTTTTGCCGATTTCATGATTTTTTTCCTCCATGAAAAAAAAGTTTTTATTACTAAACGGAGATGGCAGTCTAAAGCCCTTATATGATAGTTTCATAATATTTTTTATTAGAATCCTTGGATGTATACAGCCTCGGAAATAAAATTTGAAATTTTGAAAATTTTCCAAAATTAGCGATTTTTGAAGTGATTTTACTCAAAAAACCCATTTTTTAAAAATCTAAAAATAGGCTCATTTGAACCCCATATAATGCTTAACAAGTGGATAGACACCGCATCCAGTATTTTTTTCCATAAAATGTTTTATGATTTTTTGAAAGTGACCTTATCGCCCATGGCATGCATGTAAAATAAAAATTTCTAATAATTTCAGTCACTGAAAATCTGATCATATTAATGGATTAATGCCTAATAGCTACAATGATGGTGCACTTTTGCAGCAACAAATAAAATTTTACTGACTTTTAATACTATAGCAATATCAAACCGCTTTTGATGACCCAGTCAATTCGTCTTTTTGTAAGACTCTGTGAGTAGCCTTTAGATAGAAGAGCCTTTGGTGATTATATTAATGACTAATTCAGTGGCTCCCAAAAGCGTTCGTACACCTTGAAATTTTGTAGCAAAACCAAAATAACCCAAAACTGAATTCGAATATGAAGTCCAATTTTTTTTCACATCATTCCTATGCCATTCTGAATAAAACCCAGCAGTTTTTTTCAAAATATCTGATGACCCAGTCAATTCGCCTTTTTGTATTTCGTTATATAAATATATTTTTTTGTTGATCAGCGCCTAATTGTTATGGGAGCTGAGCTCCCATACTTCCTTATTTGTTTTCTCGAATTTTTGTATTTTTGACCGAATTCAGGCCACTTAAGCATTAAAACAAGTTCTGAAGACTATAGTGATCCTGCACTTCTTTTGTCAAAAATTGGATCCCTGGCTATAATAGTCACCTTTCGTGATCTGTTTGGTTACCTCAACTTACAACCATGTTCAATTGATTACTTCTCTCATAAAACAGGTGGGCTTTATAAATTCTTAAACTACAAGTGAGTTTTACGGTTTGAATTTAATATAAATATTCTTACGTATAAAAGTAATCATACGAGGTAGGATACAAAAATTATGTGATAACATTCGCCAATGACAACCTAAGCACGAAATTAAAATTAATCGTTTTAAATGCATTGTATTGTTCTTCCCTTTGATGATTTCCCCTGTCGTGTAATTGAGTTGAAGAGAATGACTATTGAAAGAGAAAAAATATGATTTGTTGCTGCATATGAAAGTAACGGTGAATGCATAGCTTTGGAGACGAAATAAACTAATATTTATTTTAAAAAAAGGAAAGATTTTAACTGTTACTGATAAAGTACATCATTATCATAGCTAGTCATTAATATAATCACCAAAGGCTCTTCTATCTATAAACTACACACAGAGTCTTACAAAAAGACGAATTGACTGGGTCATCAAAAGCAGTTTGTTACTGATATATTATTAAAAGTCAGTAAGATTTTAGTTGTTCCTGATAAAGTGCACCGTTTTTGTAGCTATTAGGCATTAATATAATCAGATTTTCAGTGACTGAAATTATTAGACATTTTTATTTTACATGCATGCCATGGGCGATAAGGTCACTTTCAAAAAATCATAAAACATTTTATGGGAAAAAATACCGGATGCGGTGTCTATCCACTAGTTAAGCATTATATGGGGTTCAAATGAGCCAATTTTTAGATTTTTAAAAAATGGGTTTTTTGAGTAAAATACCTTCAAAAATCGCTAATTTTTGAAAATTTTCAAAATTTCAAATTTTATTTACGAGGCTGTATGCATCCAAGGATTCTAATAAAATATGTTATGAAACTATCATATAAGGGCTTTAGACTGCCATCTCCGTTTAGTAATAAAAACTTTTTTTTCATGGAGAAAAAAAATCATAAAAGTGGTAAAAGTGCAGTTTTTTAGCGGCAAAAATGAATTTTTTTCTTTATCAAAAAACCTAACTAAACTTTCAAAAACGATGTCTAGAGGATATATGGGTCCTTATTTATTTTTAGAAAAAAGAATTATTCGAATAGGTTAAATACTTTTGAAATAGTGTCCATTTCAAATGGAGTGTTTTGCCGGTTTTTTCCAAAATGGCGGATTTTGTGCAGAATTTTAATAGGCTGTAACTGAAGAAAAAAAATTTTTCTTGCAAAATCCTTTTGGGATAGTTCATATGTACCTTAGTTGTAACTACTGTATTTTTTTCAAAAAAATCTGTGATGGTCATATGACACTTATCATACCTGCCTGCCTGATTTGAAATGGAATGACTCTATACGGATGTTGTACATGCATGGGAGAGGCGATCGCAGGGTCAGGTAAAAAAGTTATTGGTAGATTCTAGGTGAGAACAAAAGTGTTGTCAAATTTAGGTTTGTTTGAGTGCCAATAAATAGTGTATTTGTTGATGATTATATTTTTTTTTCTTTTTTGAGTTGTGCTATACACAAAAAACTCTATGTCTTGAAGTATGTGTGAGCAAGAAAAATGTTCAACCTAACTGAAGTTTCAGGTACCGAAAAATCAAGTGTCTTCTCACAAAGGACAGTTTCACACATAGGAATTTCAGTGCCTTCATTCCGAAAAATTAAAAGCCATTTCAGATCAGCAATTTCAACGTCTGGGTAGGTTCACTCCTTGATTTTTTTTTTTTTAGTGAAGATTTGCAAAGCCACTTTTTGTTTGGTAATGCTAAAAGCAGTTTAAATGTTTGGGTAGGTGCAATCCTTGTTTTTTTTTTTTTTTTTTTTTCCCCACCTGTGAAGACTTGCAGAGCCATTCTTTGTTTACTAATGCTAGGAGCAGTTTCTGTCTCAGGGTAGGTATACTCCTTGATTTTTTTTTTTTTTGCAGGGAAGATCTGCAGAGCTACTCTTTGTTTGCTTATGTTAACAGAAGTTTCAACCTCTGGGTAGGTTCAATCGTTGATTTTTTTTTTTTTTTTTTTTATGCACTTAAGATTAGCTGAGTCATTCTTTGTACAATGCTGTCTTAACGGTGGGATTGTTTTCTATATATTTTATTTAATCAGTATTTTCTTCATTCATTAAAAATTTGAGCTTGCTTTCCCTTGTTTTTCTAAAAGTGAGTGTACAAAAATGCACTAAAAGCTATGAGTGTCTAAAATCTTTGATCAGTCAAACTTCTTCAATGGAAGAATTCAACCAGTTTTGACTTCTCCCAAGGAATTACTAGTGCCAACTTTATGGCTTTATGGGACTTGTTGGACTTCACCGCCCCCAATAATTTTTTTGCTTGCCTTTTCTTAGGTTGAATGCTGAGTCTTTACTTGAGGATGAATTTCTTTTTGCTAGAGGAGTGTCAAAGATAATTGAAATTATGAGGGATGTAGGTAACTCCAGATATCAAGGCAAAGAACCAATTTATCAGACCTAGATACAATTTAAAACTGTCTGCTAACTCAAATGAGTTCTTGCAAATTTTCTGCAAAAAAACAAGGTGTACACCTCCTGTATCGCGCCAACACCAAAAATGTTGAGTTGAAAGTGAGTAGAGTATCGCTATCCAACCAGCATGTATTTTCAATTATATTTCATCCCAAAACGGGTGATCAACATTTGAGGCTTCCCAAAAGCATGTAACAGAAATTTGTTTAAAATGTATCAAAATTGCTGCAAGATTTGAAAATTTTCTGCGGACGGAGTTTTGCGTGTTCATCTATATTATCTGGGCCTGCCATTTAATATACTAAAAGATGTTCTTGTAGGCCAAGACTTGCCTTTTTAGAATTTACAAGGGCTGCTATGACGGTGCATCAAATATGAGGAGGAAGTTTGGTGGGACTTCAAAAGATGGTTTTAGATTTACAGCCACCAGCGATATATATGTACACTGCACGCTTACCACAAAATACAGCTGTAAAAATGTTCCTTAAGATGAGTGACGCATTTTAATTGAATCAGAAAATTTGTGTACCAATTTTTAGATTATATTTATCCGGAGAATGAACGGTTTGTGTTAGTTATACGCAACCGAAAATGTGTAAAATGCCATTTTCATGGTAAAAAAATCTAAAACCATTCCAGGGGAGGACCCCGAGACCCACCTTCTCCTGGTTTGGGAAGAAATTCCATTCCCGAGACACCCCCCCCCTCAGGTTTTGCAAGTCAGCGCAACTGCATGTCCTCTTTCTGCTTCATAAGAATATGGACAATTTCCATCCAACTAAACAGGACGAGGATGAGGCACGAGAACAATTAATGATAGCATTTCTGCTCTTTCTCATGTCAAAAAATCCCATGACCTATCAATTAAACGCCCCTTCTCAATTGCTTTAACCGCCAAAGGAGCAAATGGATTATTGGTTTTGCTACCGAAAATGTAAACATTAAAAAATGTCACATTCACTGTAAATGTCAATAGATGGCTGCCTCAAACTTCAAACTAAGCAGAGTGGATTTCACATCAGAGAAAAAACTCCATTATACAATATTTACAATAGTTTGGAAACATCCAAGAACTTCAACTGGAGCGGAAAATCTAATTGAGCCATTATTTTGAAATTCAGACAAGGTGTAGCAGTGACATTTTTTTATTTTTCTTGCTTTTTTTATATGAAAATGAGTTATGAGAAGTTAACACACACACATTCTGCACTTATTTCCTTCCAAAAACTTCTTTTTGTTCTGTAAAAATTCTCCAAATTTGAGGTTGTGCAACGCTTCATTGGCAAAATGGCTGAAAGGCACATTTTGTGCGCTGTAGTACTTTGCAGCAACACCACCTGCCGGTCATGTTTGTATTTGAATTGATTATTTCAAAAGGGGCATAAGTCGATTTTTTTTTAAAATTGATCTAGCTGTGATTTTCCAATATTTTTATGTGGAACACCAGCTAGTGTAGAAGGGAAGTGAATCCATGTACAATAAAACACTTTATTTAGGGGCCACAATTTTAGTTAAGTGCAGAAACTGCATAAGTGCTGGACTTATGCCGTTTCTGTTCGTAATGTGAATGAAAGAATAGTAAGACACCATGTGAGTAGTTCATGATAATAGAAAAACTTGATTTTTTTTGGCATAATGAAGTAAAAACAAATAACACCTCCACTCTAGCATTATTATGGTAGAGGTGAGTCTGTCATTTAGGAGCTCCAGGGAGATTCGTCAAAATCTCCCCCCCCCCTTCCTGATTTTTAAAAACTAATTATTTTTCAAATAAGTGGACATTGTTTTAATGCTTTCTGATAAAATTTGCAACCCCCCCCCCCCTTCCTCCCTGCAATTAAATCTAAATCACTTGCATGGGTTAAGGCTGCCTGGAGTTAAGGCAGAAGAGTATAGGAATGAAATTTGCTAATTTCTCATGGATTTTTTTACATCATTTTAGGAACTGTAAAAAAGAAAAAAGAAAACTGTATGCTTTCATAAACGTATATACTGGTCAAAATAAGAACATTGTAGTGATACTTTTTCTAGAAAAAGTGCTGAAGTAATTCAGCATAATTGCTCATGGCTTTCCTTTGAGAGAAAGTCTACACACTTTCTTCAATGTTTGTTGTAACTGTGTAGAAGTTAAACTTAAACCTGTGCGTTTAAATGATAATTGGGACAAGTTTTCTTAGTCTCAAAAAATTCCATTGACTAGAATTGATACACTTGCAGGATTGCTCAAGATAACATGCAAAAGTCATTAATGAGTGTTTTTATTTCTTCCCAGTAATTGTAGGTTAATAAAAGCAATAAGTCAGTAAAGTAAATTTTTGATGCAATCCAAAATTTTAGGTTCTAAAGCCTTGGTTTGAAAATGCATCAAAATAAAATATTTGGTTGAATTGGCCATTAACAACTGCTTATTTCTAACACTGATTTATATTTGTTGCATATTTTTGCTGCCCTGGAACATGTTTTAAGAATAAAATTAGTTGTATTTTAAAATACTGTAGAGGACCGTTATAACGCCAACCTATGTAATACAATTCTCTATAAACCACACTACTTTTAAGAAGTAAACAATAGGTTTTGCAGTTTAAAACATCCCTCTGTTTTGCTTTGCAAACATAAAAATTATTAGGCAAATTAAATTTTGAAAGTTTTTCATCTTTCCATCTTATTTCAAAACTTTTAAATTGAAAATTAGTACTCATAGTAAACAGAAAATACCAGATGGCTCTTGAAAATGCAGCTGTTATGCAAACCATGAAGCTAGCAGAAGTGCAGGATTTTGATTGTGAAACATATTTATTTGTGAATAACTAAATGTAATATTGGTGCTTTAATACTCATTGCAGATAAAACGCATTCTGAAGTGCTAATATATAGATATATTCTGAATATTAGTTTCAAAATTTGTGAAATGATCTATATAACGCAAAAACCTATAACGCAAAAGCTCTGGTCCCAAGGTGTGTGCTATAATGATCTTCTACTGTATGTGTTTTGTTTTGAATGTGAACACTTTAAGCCTCTATATGCATGTATGTTCATTTGCTTGAAAAAATGGCTTTATTTATCAGAAATATTTTTAGTTGAAAAATATGAAACCTTAGTGAAAAGATCAAGAAATAGAAATGGTTTACCTATCCCTCTAAACTTCAGTCTTGTGTACTGTATATTTAAAAATTCTTAAGTAAAAAATATTTATAAAGTTTATTGAAGTAAATCTTATAGTTTTTTTTCCCTCTCCATTTTAGTTCCTTGACTGTTCCTTTACCTATGAGAGGAATTAAAACATTGGGAAGACGAGAGCAGCAAAATCAAATGCTTTCACATATTTGTTGAAGGTAAAAAGGTGTTTTTTCTTAATGGACATTTTTCTCTTTTGGCACATCTTAATAATTTGCATTGTTTCATTCCTTATTCCTAAGCTTGATATTTGTTTTGTAGAATGTGTTCAATTTTTTTTTAAAACTTTATTGCTTGCTATATGTTTATGTTGATTGTATTTCTTAACTTTTTTAAATAATGTATTATTTTTGCCTTGCTGATGCTTTTATGTAGTTTCATTCCTTTCATTTTTTATTAAAGTTTGTTTTTCAATTTTACATGTTATTTTCTGATTTCTTAGAAAGTTTAAATGTATATCTTTGCCACATTTTGCGGCAATCTACACACCACTTCTGTTTTTTTTTTTTTTTTAATCTTTCTAAGTTTAAAACTTTGATTTGCTCACACAGGAAAGACAAATTTAATGCACAAAGCACCAAAATAATTCATTCTTTTGTTTTTTGCCTGTAAAGTTATTAAAAGCTGATAAAAATAATAATAAAATAAAATATTAAAAAACAAAAAGAGTGTAATGGAAGGAAAAAATAGAGCATCAACTACAGATAAAACACAGCTCTGGGTCCCTGATTATGCTTATGTATAATTGTAAGGTAATTCCATTGTGACGGGTGTGACATTCGGACACTATTTTTACTGGTTAAACCAACATTTTGAGCACTATATCAGTCAGTGGCGGATCCAACCGATTGTTTTGGGAGGGGCCATCCGAAATTTTTGAACTAACTCCCCAGGGTCGAATTGAGTTTCATGCCGCCCCTAGGCAAATTTGAAATCTGCCGCCCCCTCCCCCCTAAAAGAAGCAAAATATCCTTGACTCAAAAAAACGTAAAAAAGTGTTCCCCAGGTTTAAACTGTCAAACTTATGAAGAAATGATCGCGTTTCACATTCTGAGGCGCCCCGATGAAATGATCACAGTGATCTCCCAAAAAAATTTTTATTCGGCAAATTTTGTTGACGATTCGGCAAATACCATGATTGAAAAACATTTGACTTTCATAAGATGTGTGAAAGTAATCACTATTAAATGACAAGAAAAGATTGTCTCTGTGGAAAATGAAAGAATGCTAATATTTTACTTTCAAGAATAACAATTTAATTCAAATGTGTATTATAATAGCAAATTTGCCGCCCCTGAGAAGTTTGCCGCCCTAGGTAACTGTCTACTCTGCCTATTGGGAAATTGGACACTGATAACTCCCCAGAAATTTTATTAAAATGAAGTTTTAAAAACTCAATTTTCGGGGTAACGAGCATTAGGTGAGGGGGTGGATTTAGGAATCTCCCTCGTAACTGTTTCAAAATTTAAATTTCCGAGTAATTTTTGAAAATTAGGAAACTAAAAACGCATTTTGTCTATTTTTGATGATGTACGGAGAAAGGTCAGGTTTCAAGCGCTGGTCCCAAAATACTTTTTGAAAATAAAGCTTTGAAACCAAAATATTCTGTTATTATACATTGAGAAGTTAGAAGAAGAGGGGTGCCCTTCTAACTCTTCAGCTGTCCAGCCTAAAAATGCACCTTTAGGTAATGTTTGCTTACGTTTAAGGAAGTGTGAAGGTGCTTAGAATCCTTCCTTCCTGGAAATATTTTGTCTTTGAGGCTCTAAAAATTCGATTTTTAACTATATTTATACATATTTTAGAAAGGGAGAGAAGATTCGTAAAAGAAAATTCCTACAATCACAAGGCTTTGGGAGGGGCCATGGCCCCCATGGCCCCCCTCTAGATCCGCCCCTGATATCAGTTAACAAACACTAACAAAGTATTTTAATCATGTTTAACTATGCATTTGCTTGAATAATTGAGTTGAAGCAAAACTGAACTGTTTTCAATTTTTTAAAAGAATTTTTTTTAATCTTGTGACGTTTGCGAGACATAAGTTTTCACCTGCACTCATATTTCTAGAAATTTCTGTGAATATTTTAAATGTTTCATAATCATAGCATTTTTTTTCCATTAAAAGACATTCAAATGAAACTTAATACATGATATTTATGATGAATTTAAATTTTTTTTACTAAACAGGAGTTTTTTTTTTTTGTGCTGTGACAATCCGCTACTTGGATGAGCAATTTCTAAAAGAATAGTGATTAGTACAGATGACAAACTTGACAATAGTGAATATAAATTAAATTTCATAGGAAAAAAATTTAGTATTTGTGTACATTTAGTTTAGCACGGCTTTGATGGCCGCTAACGAAATTAGATCAAGTGTAGCTTTTTTGGTATTACAATTTCTTTTTTCAAATACATTGAAGCAGCATTTATACGTTTTTGAAGAGACTAGATGAAAAAAGTGTACAAATGAAAAAATGTATAATAGATATAGGTTGATGTGTATTAGTCTCTGCTGCAACCAACTTAAAAAACATATAATTTATAAAAACGTATGAAAGAAAAATGTATAAACGGTGCTTCACTGTATCCCCTTTTATGGAGAAAAATCAACAGGGTCATCCATTAGCTTGCATATCTTTACTTATTTTTTCTTTTTAAAGTTTATATGTACAGGCCTCGGAACTAGTCTCTTTTCTAGCTATTTGTCTCTTTTTTATTTGAGTGTCTCTTAAGTCTCTATTTTCATGATTTAGTCTCTAAAATCTATTTTTTTTCCCCTGCGAGTGCTATGAAAATCTTACTTTTGACGCTTGTTGAAACGATTTCAGTTCGCGGAATTTCGTTTAACAAACGTACGCAGCTTGACCAATCAGATCGCTTCTAATGATCAGAAAAATGGCGGAGAAAAAAGGAGCTTTGTCCATGGAGAGTAGTGCAATAAACCACTCCCCTATGTGCAGTTTTTTTTTTCAAAGAGCTATTGTGTGAAGCTTGTGGGGGAAGGGATAGTCCTTAAGCCTTTTGTGTCGCCATTTCTAGGATAAGCTGTAAAGTTCAGAAGCTATCAATACAGAATAGACTTTTTTTATTGTGCAAATAAAGTTTTATTTTTCTTCTTTTTTTTGCTTTTGTGAACTTAATTTCAGGGGGAAGTATCAAATTTGAAAGGGATAAACATTTGCTTTTCAATTACTTCTGAATTAAAATAGAATATTTGTTGAAAACCTGTTAAAAAAATCGAAGATTAAAACGATAAAAAAAGTGCAAACATGGAGCCACGTGCTTCAAGGAAAATTCGTTGCTGTGTATAAGATATCAATCTTTTTGCATCCTTCAAATATTTCAATTATTTTTCAGTATGAAAACTCTTATATGCAAATGTAGGACAGCTTTTTTCATTTTCATAATTCATTTTATGATTATTATTTTTTCTTTTTGTGACCTTTATTCCAGGGAATATCGTATCGGAAAGGCATAAGCATTTGATTTAACATTTATTGAAAAGCTGTTTAAAATAAATTAATGAAAGAATAAAAGTATGCGAACATGGAGCCACGTGCTTCGCGGAAAATTGATCGCTGTGCATAAGATTTCAATCTTTTTGCATCTTTCAAATATTTAAATTATTTTTCAGTTTGGAAGCTATTATATGCTAATCAATGATAGCTTTTGTTTTTGTTATAATTTATTTTATTTTTGTGAACTTAATTTCAGGGAAACATTTGATCAGAAAGGAATAAGCATTTGGTTTTTAATTTGTTGTGAGCTAAAATAGAACATTTATTGAAAAGATGTTAAAAATAAATAAAGTAATGGAAGCATGAAAACATGGAACCACGTGCTCCGCGGAGAATTGGTCGCTGTGTATGAGATTTCAATCTCTTTGCATCCTTCAAATATTTCAATTATTTTTCAGTTTGGAAGCTATTATATGGGAATGTAGGACAGCTTTTTTTTATTTAAATAATTTATTTTATGTTTATTATTATTTTTTTCTTTTTGTGAACTTAATTTCGGGGAAATATCGAATCGAAAAGACGTAAGCATTAGATTTTTAATTTGTTGTGAGCTAAAATAGATAATTTATTGAAAAGCTGTTTAAAATAAATAAAGTAATGGAAAAATAAAAGTTTGCGAACACGGAGCCACATGCTTCGCCGAAAATTGATCGCTGTGTATTAGATTTCAATCTTTTTGCATCCTTCAAATATTTCATGTATTTTTTACTTTCGAAGCTCTCATATAGAAGTATAGGTTAGCTTCTTGTACTGCAATAATGTATTTTAATTTTATTTTTATTATCTTTTTTTTCTGTTAGCAAACTTAATTTCCATGTAATATTTCATTCTTTTTGCATCTTTCAAATATTTTTTAGTTTTGGAGCAATCATATGCCATTGTAGGATAGCTTTTTTTTTATTGCAATATAATGTATTTCAATTTTATTTATTTTTTTATTACTTTATTTTTTTATGAACTTAGTTTTAGGGTAGAAAGAAATAAGCATTTGATTTTTAATTTGTTTAAAGTTTAAATAAAACATTTTTTGAAAAGCATTGAAAAAACAGAACTGAAAATTATAAAATAATAATACTATGCCAACTTAACGTTGTTATTTCTTATTTTACTTTGCATGCACAAAGGCATTTATTTAACCAGGGGTGCCGATCAAAGGGGGGGGGGGTCATGGCACATTGACTGCGCCATTGAAATTTTTAAGGAGGGTTGTTTTAAGAGTTTTTTTTTCTTTTCATTTTTAGGGGGGGGGCTCTTGTTTTTTTTGGGGGGGAGGGGGTCTTTGAAATTTTAGCGGCGGTGCACCCTTTTTCTAAGGGGGAGGGGGCACCCCTGATTTAACTTGAGCTTCGCAAAGAACTGATTATTGTATTTTAGACTTCAATCCTTTTGCATCCGAAAATAATACCATTATTAAGTTTTAAAACTATCACATCCTTGTATGAAATGGCTTTTTCATTGCAATAAACTTACTTTAAGGAAAGTACCATATTTGAAACAAATTAACATTTATTATTTGAAATTAATTTAATAATAATGAAGTAATAAAAAGAAGTATGCAAACTTAGCAACATGTGTTGCAGAAAATTGCTTGCTGTATTTCAGATTTCAATCCTTTTGCGTAATTTATTATTATTTTTGTTAGATATTTTGAGGAACTTTTCTTTTCAGTTTTGTTTCAAAACTGAAGTAAAAGTTAGCTGAAAAAGTTTTTTCTTCTCAAAATTGATATTATAATCCTTTTCTATCTAGCGAGTATTTCAATTAATTTTAAATGTGGAAGTTATTTTTTTCATATCAGCTTAGAATGCCTTTTTATTTTAATCTATTCTTAATGAATTATTGATAAATCTTTTTTGCAGAATGAACTTGAATAAAATTAGCACTTTTGTTTGATCATCATTGGGAATAAGATAATAAATTAAAATTAAATAGTTATTTCAAAATTTCTAATGAGATATTTGGATGCCCCACTTGACAAATTGACTAACTCCATTAAACAAAAGTAGATAATAGTTATGAAGAAGATGGTGTTATCCATAAGAGTAATGGCCCTCGTGTTACATTTTCTGCCATCACATGCTCAGAAAGATACTGAACCCAAATTTAATATAAATTCACATACTAAGCATTGATAAAATATAAGCAGAAATGAGGATTTTTTTAAAAAGTGGAGTTAATCGATTTGGCCATTGAGGCATCCATTAAAAAATATATATAAATAAATGAAAAGCTTTCAACTTTGTATGCTTTGCAGAAAATTGTTAGCTGTGTTAGAAGTTGCATCCTGCAGAGTGTAGAAATCATTTTTTTTTTTTTGGAAGTATTTTATCAAAGCCTGCACTACAGATCTCTAATTGCTAGTCAACAATTAGCCAAATTTTAAAAGTTTTAGCCTTATTCCAAAACTTTTAATAACTAAATTTAATAAATTTTTAACGGTGAATATTTTTTTTTTTTTTTTTCACTTCAGTCAGAAAACTGGAATAATTGTATAAAATATGCATTGTAAGTGCTTATTATTTTCATTATGCAGTTTACACTTAAGTTTAATAAACACTTAATAACAATGCATTAGACATTGAGTTCCTAATTTATTATTTTTTTATTACAGAATTTCTAATAATAGTTTTGAGGATTGAGGAAAAATCTTATTTCTGTTTTTTTTGGAAATTTCTAAGAATTTTATGTTAGACAATATATTTGCCCAATTGAAGTTTTTTCGCTGTTATAGTTTTATAGCATTTGGCGTGGTGACAAATGCTTTGCGCAAGCTCTGTTTTATCATACCAAACCACTGTAGAAATCATGTTGCTATATTCCTGGCTTAGAATGAATTATTTTTAATAACTTTTCTTGTTTTGCTTATTAATGCTCACAGTATTTTAGATTTGAAAGACAGAGTTATTTGGTTGTTATTTGTTTTAAAATTAAGATAGTATTTTGAAACACAACTTATTTGTATGATATTTACTATCGCTGTTTTTCAAATGGAGGAAAAAAGAATATTTAAGAACTTTAAAAAATAAAGCAAAAAAAAAAAAAGAAATTAATGGTTTGCTCTTGATCTCTGATACATTAAGTAAATTAATTTTAGTTTTTTAACTATTAATGAAGAATTTTTTTAAATACTAGATTTAAAGTAAAATTTAAATTTTATATGTTATCAATACATTATCTTTTACTTTTTTTTTGCATTTTTTGAGAGAGGAAGAGGAGAACCCAAATTTATTCAAATTGTCATCATTTAAGTTATTTCTAAGGTTGTCATTGGGTTATAATTTTTTTAATTCATGTTAATCCAGTCTTAATCCTGTCCAGTGTTTATCTTAATAAATGAACCTATGGATTTTTATTGAGTGTTTATAAGTTGTATTTCATGTGGCAGGGTTTCAGCCAAATATATTCTCTTGGGCATGTTTTTTGGAAAAACATTAACAAGACAGGGGTCTGTCCAGGATTTTTCACAGGGTCCGTTTTTTGTGAAAAATCAAATAATTTTGTGAAAAATGAATTAATTTTGTGAAAAATCAAAAAATTTCGCAATTTTTTTTTTGTTAAAACGAAATTTTAGAATTTAGAGATGGCGCAAACTGCATCAATTGAACTTAAAGTTGAGTGTTTTCCTCTTCTACGTCGAGAAAATCATTCTGGATTTTTTTCTGATATTTGTAGGGGGGGGGGGGCATCGCTCTTTCAAGTATCACTATTTATCTACCATTCTACATTATGTTAAATTATACTAGATATATTTCTGTACAGTACTTAAAATAATTGTAACAAAAATATAAATAAATAAAATAAAATTCAGAATAGGGTTCAGCATTCAACTTTTTGACCCCAAGACTCTCTTAAAAAGCACAGAATTTCGTTTAAAACTTATAAATTCCGTGATTTTAACAAAAATAAAAAGATATTTCAATTGTTTACCTCTTAACAAAGCGTAATAATCATTAAAAATTCGAAAAATCGGATTCCCATAGCGGATGCAAAGAGATCGCAATTCTCAAAGTGTAATCATCAAAAGTATAAAAACGGCTTGTAAAAGAAATATTTTTGATCAAATTATTTTAGAATTGCATTATAGAGTCCTATGATAAACATATCATTAATATCTGTGGACACAGTTGACCCAAAAAATAAAATAAAATAAACCATCTATTTAGCATTTTAATTTTTGACTCATAACAGAAAATGGAATTTTGCTTTAAAAACTTGAAATGAGAGTTCTAACAAAAATAAAGAGACTTTTCATTTATTTGAATCCTAATAGAGCGAAGTTAGCTTGAAAAAAGAACAAATTATGATTCTCATATCGGATGTTAAAAGATTGCATTTTTCAAAATGTAGACATCTAAAGAAAAAAAAACGGTAATTAAAAGAGTTTATTTAAAGTTAATCATCCTTGTTAGCATCGAAAAATCAAAACCCATATAATTTTCTCCCAAAATAACAATTAAACATCGCACACCACCCTAAAAACGCAAATATTGACAAGCTGGCAAAATGATGAGAATATTTTCTAATCCAGTCATTATAAAGGTTCAACGCCAGACGCTAAGTGGTGATAATTTTGAAGTTGGTAACACTATCTGAAGCGATCATATTTTTTCCTCACCCTTACTATCCCTTTGAAGTTCTAAGTTCATTTTGCATGCATATATTATTATTGTTTATTAAATCATGAGTGGAGAAAAGTGCTTACCAATGCCTTTTCAGAAACGTTTACAAAAACACCGCTGCTAATTAGCTGTGATAAAACAAACAACCATTATATTTATTTGGCAGTAGCAATTATTTATCGCTTGCAGGAGCATTCCAAGAGTGCCAATTTTTTTTTTTCAAAATTAGCCGATTTTGTATAAGCTGATCCCTCTAATTTGACTTTAAAAAAGGTTCCAAAAATTATCGATTTATACACAGAAATATGCGTTATTTTGCTTTCAGATTTGCTCTTTCAATAAACAATTTGACAGATCCGATCTTGTTTATCAGAATTTTGTGAAGGGTCTGTTTTGTTTGATCGGGATTTTGTGAAAGGTCCGTTTTGTTTGATCGGGATTTTGTGAAAGGTCCGTTTTAGCTGATCGGATTTTTGTGAAGGGTCCGTTAACAGACCCAAATATCCTCTGGCCAGACCCCTGACTAGACTACATATATTGAGCAATTATACATTATAGCATTTATTGTATAGAATAATGTTAAAACTTGAATTTAACAGCAAGTGTTCCTTTTTGTTTCTGAACCCATTATGCAGTTAAGATTACATTGGTACCATTTACCCATTATGTTATAGTTTTGCTGTTTATGTGCCATGTTTATTTCCTTTTTCCTTATAAGTTCAAATAGCAGTCCTCAATTCAAATTTGCATCCTGAAATAAATGCTAAGCACACAGGCACACACTCACCTTGTCATCTTACTGATCTTATCAGAGAAACATCGGTGAATGAATTGAAATATAAAATTATTAAAATGCGCCTTGAATCTGAAGTGAACTAGTTATAAAGCAAAATGTATTCTTTTGTACAGATTCGAATATCACTCTTTTGACATATAACACACAGTCAGTGCCTCGGCTACGATTGTTGAGCAACTTTTTTTTTTCAAATATAATATGATTTTTATACAATACTTATAAAGGTTTTTTTTTCATACTATTAAAATATTTAATGGATTAGTCAAATTTATTATGCCCCTGAGCTACTGCAAAATAGGCCTGAGCTTGTCTACTTTTAGTCTCTTTTTTATGGTTTAAAGTATCTTTTCTCTACTTTTTTGGGTGCTTATTTTGTTCCTAGGCCTGTATGTAAAACAGTAATGTGCTAACAGTAATACTAATAATGTAGTGCTTTCTTGTACATTGCCTTGGGTGGTTAGTGAAAAGAAAATAAAAGCTAAATCATGTATTAATATAATCTGACTGGGGAGAAAGATATAGCATTTAAGTTTCAGTGATAGCTATATTTTACAATGTACTCTTTGCAGTCTGTTCAGCTTAAGGCTGCTCTTCAGTGAGGGAAAACATTGAAGTTAGGGTGTAAATGACTTTCTTCCTTGAACGACGGGAGTGAACCTGAATCAAGTGATTGACACTTCAACGGCCAATGGAGTGGACGGTAATCGATGTAAGGCAGGAACTTGTGACCTGTCACAGCTGTCATTGTTCTGGAGGGAAAGGATCCCCTAAATGACCCCCGTTGTGAAGAGCAATCAAGGAAATTAGCTGGCGGCCAAAACCCCACTTGAACAGTACCGACGCAAAGGTTGAACAGAACAGAAAATAAAGTCAGTACCAAAGGGTCTGCGGTAATTTTTGAAACAAAGTTTTTTCTTTTTTTTGGATATGCGTTCCCAGATTTTATATTCATGAAAAATTGATGAATGAAATGAAAATTTATCATAAATTGAAGAGGAAAAACGATTGTCTTATTTTTTTTTTAAACGATGTTTTCAATTACCACGTCCGAATCTTATTTCGTTCATAAAGCTAATTCGTTTCTTGTCTGAAGTTTAATTAAAGAATGCAATTTTTTGCGTTAACATATGATTATAAATATATATTAAAAAAAACATAAGAGGTTAGTGTAAAACTGTGGTGTAGTCCCGGAAAAAAAAGGGTGAGGGGTGAGGAGGGATGATTACATATCGGTTATTGGATATTTACAGTCAAGAGGTGGAACGATGCTGATTTTATTTTTAATTATTGGGAGGACGGCAGAAATGTCGTAATCAGAAAACAATTTCATATTAAGATATGGTTACATTTCAAAGAGGGGGGGGGGGGGATCCCGCTATTTTTAGTATATATATATATATATATATATATATATATATATATATGGTCGAAAAAGGAATACTTCTGCAATTCGATGGAGGATATGCAACGCTGAACTGACATTTTTGTTAATTAATTAATGTTTTAGATATTTATTTATATTTTTCCGGTGATTCATCATGAGCAGGGCTGCATTTGTTTACTATCAGTAAACAAATCATCCCGCAAAAACATAGATAATCAGCATGGTGACTAGAGCAGCATACACAAGACTAAATGATTAATATACTTCTTAAAATTGAAATTCTTTTTCAAAAAAAAAAAAATAATAATAATAATATTTTACGCATCAGACGAAAAGTGCAACAGACTATAATAATAAGTAGTTGGTAAGTCTTTTATTGAAGTGTATTTTCGAAGCACGCAGTTATATGATGTTTGAGAACATTTGAAAATACATTTCGTGGGTGGAATTACACGAGCAACAGGGAATTACTTGCAATAATGTACTTAAATTAAAAATACAAGCTGCAGTTTACTTGCAGTACACTTGGAACAATGTACTTAGACTTATTCCAATGCAAAATGTTAGGAGGAATAGAATAACTTTTTAAAACGTTTTTTGATTTTTTTTTTCTTCTCAGGTCTTTTTTTTTTTCTAATGGTTTTCAATTTTTGGTTACATTAGTTATGCATTGCTTTCTGCGATTCAAAATAGTAATAATAACAATAACAATAATCAGAATTAGGAATTGTTGACTTACCTTTTGTTAATATTGCCAGTAAGAATACCTGCAACACCAGCGGTCGGCAGCCCGTCGATCGCGATCGAGCCGGTCGATCCCGAGACTATTTTCAGTCGATCACGACAATATTTTTTCCTTTGTTTCTATCGGAGTACTATTTTCTGACACAAAATTTGGTTTAACGTCCAAATTATTTGAAAAATTTCCAAACTTTTTATGGTCACTATTTTATCAATTTTAAAACAAGCACTATACTTATGGGTGAAAATATTTCTATGTGAGTTAACAATGTTCACACATTATTTTATCAAATTAAAGCAACTATTTAATAAGTAGTAAAGTCTATTTTGATAAGATTTTGCTTACAATTTGAAGTCGGCATAATCTCAACTTAACCACAAATGCAACAAGTCAGTTTAACCCCCCCCCCCCTCCCCCCAAGTCGATCTTCGTATTCACCGAACTTGGGAAGTAGATCTTCAGTTAATTTAGGTTGCCGACCGCTGTGCAACACTATGTTCAGCATAATCATTTGTGGCTGCTAAAATCTTCAAACGTTTTGGACCATGATGGAAATCTGATCTAAGTTTCCTAGTAAATGATCAATCTCAATGTTAAGGAGCCTGTCCAGAATTTCCAGTTATTTAAACTAGGAATGCATTGATAAGCAAATTGGTTGGTTACCGATTAATGATCTTAATGATTATTTTTAATGCTACAAATTCCTTTGTCGCTTTTTTCTTTCTTTTTTTTATTTTGACTTTAGAAATAGTTTATTTCTGATAAACAATTCTTTTTCATCCTCTTTCCTAATTTTCCAAAAATAATTTCAAAATTTCATTCAATTTTTATATTAATGTTAATAAAATCACATATTGTTAACTAGACATGAAAATTAAAAAATATTAGGGGGCAGCGTGTGGTCAGCAGGCAAATTTATTAGCATTTTTTAATTTTAATTTATTTAAAAATTATTAGTAGCCATTTAATCCAAATTTTCTATTCATTATAAAAATTATAAGATTATCAAAAAACACTATTTTAAAGGGGAAAAGTGTCAACTCATGAAACATTATACAGCATTGTATATATGTGCATATTTATTCAAAATAAAAAAAATAAATTTCAAAAATACTATTACTTCAACCTTCAGTTTGTAAAAAAAAGTAATAATAGTAAAATACAGTGAAATACCATTACAACGAATACCAGTACAGCAAAATTTCGGTTTCAACGAAATGAATTTTTAGTCCCGATATAATTGCTGTTACATTGGTTAAATTCCATAACAACAAAATTCCCGTTACAACAAACAAAATATGTGGCCCCTTGAAGTTCGTTGTAACGGAATTTCACTGCATGCACTTTTTTTTTACATCAAATGACATTTTAAAAAATAATTTTTTTTTTGTTGAATCAAAAGTTAATAATTTAAATAGTAAGTAGTAAAATGTATAATGTAATCATATGTATAGTTACGAGCAACAAAATAACAAAGGAAAAAATGAAGTTGTGTCATCAAAAGCTGGGGTGACTGTCTCATTGTAAACTTTAGGAAATGATCCTGATCCTGATTTTCTTAAGGAAACAAAACAAAAGGATTTGGAAGTGTTCTTTTTCCTTTGAGAAAGTCAAGGGGAGTTCCAGTGGAATTTCGTACACATTTGTTTATTTCTGTCCCATCAAAAAAAAATTGAAATGACACTAATAACATAAAAATACAAGGTAGCTGCAAGGCAGGGGATATAAAAAGTGTAGGGGAGGGGTAAATATTTTTTGCATTCCAATTTAAAGATACTGGAATTTAATTATTCTTAGTAGTGTCATGTCAATATGAGCTGTGAAAATTATTCTTTAACATTTTATTCAGTTTTAAACCACTTTCTAAACTATTTATTTTTACTCTGTACACTTTCATACTGCAGTTCTATAATAAGGTTTGCAGCAAATTACATTTATTTATTGTTCATAAATGTATTCATCATAGTTTCTTGTTGAAGTTATGCATACAAAATATTTTTAAACATACTTTTTCCCTCTGATTAATCGGCAAAGTGTCCGATTATGCCCGATTAATCAGTACATCCCTAGTTTAAACTATTCAATTGATCTTTTTGTCACAGACTTTTCAAGCTGTTTTTCTCTGAAAGATTTGACATTTAAGTAGCTTATTCCATTAGGATTATTTTGACTTTTACCACAAGTTGTTTGTAGAAATATACATATTACTCTCAAATCAAATTATGCTATCTAATCTTATGAGGTGTGCTGAAGATTCTTTTCTAGCTTCTGAAATGGCGTTGCCAAACCATTGGCATTTATCTATGAATAACCTTGGAGTGTGTTTAGTGGATAAGTCATTATATATTGCATTAGATGATATCAGAGTAAGGTCGATAAAATATTCTAATAAGCGGGAACCCTTATACTAGAAAAAAAAATCGTATTAGTAATTTTTTTTCTTTCATTTGAGGTAAAATAGACTGTATTTTTATAAAATTTGTCTAAAAAAGTTAGAAACACATTTTTTTGTAAGTTCAATAGGCAAATTTTGACAATACTATTTGGTTCCCATTTGCTGTTATCTTAGTGGTTCTGAAAGTTAATCTTTTTTTTTTACTTAGGAAATTAATTGGTATGTCTACAATCTTATTTTTTATTGAAATTTAGTTTATATAGGAAGAGATTAGGCCAGCAAAAATGCTTTTAACTGTTATAATTGTGTTGTAATAGCTTGTATTGCTTAAGGCTACAATGGAGTTTAAAAATGCGAAAAATCTACAAAAAATTTAATTTTCCATTTTTCCCCTTAACACATTGACTGCTAGGGATGAGATAAATCATCCTCCAGAATTATGCTGTATGCGCTAGGGACTATATAACTCGTCCTCCAGCCACACGTTGCTATATTTTTTCAGCGGGTTCCATTGGCTTTCCTGGCTGTTCTGCCGCACATAGACGAACATTTTGACAAGGTTCAAAAAGAGAACACAAGATGGTGCCACTACTGCGTTTGCTGTGAAAACATTTTCTGATGCAAGCAGGCGTGCGCACGATCAAACGAGATAGCACGTGAGTTTTTTGTGCTGTAGTCTGTGAGTAAATAAAAATGTAAAATGAGCAAACATAAGTATATGTCCTACATGGGTCTTTCCATACAAAATGAGCAAAATTCGCAAAAAAGTGGTGGCCGCATGGTAACAGATTTTTATGAAATTTGGTACACAGGTTCCTTTTATGCCTATATAAAAAACTCTAAAATATTTTTGCTTAAATTTTTTTATTTGAATAGTTACAAGCGATTGAAAATTGGACAAATTGAACAGCATTCTTATAAATGCTAAATGTTGCATTTTTGAAGGCTTGTATCTTATTAACTATTTAATGAAAACATAAAAGTTATATGTTGTTGAAATCTATGGAGTAGGGTAATTAATCTGATGTCAGTAAAATTTTCAAAGTTATTATAGTTAACTTTTAACCGAGTTTCAAAAACTGAAAATATTTCAATTTTCTCAAAATTAAGCATTTTTTTTAAATTTCAATCTTTAAAGAATGCATTAGCTTTGATGAAATTAATACTCAATAATGTGATAAGTATCATAAAAGAAATACCTTACTTTTGAAGTTGTATTTTAACTCTTTTGTCTTCAAAATCAGTTTTAAACTTAGTGACATTTTGTAAAATGATTTTCCCCTTCACATAGACACAAAAATTCAAATGAGGGAAAATTCAGACAACTTTAAAATTTTACAAGAATATAGAGCTGTGTTTCTAGTATTTGCTTGAAGAAACTCGAAATTGGTTTTTGATTTCCAAACGTAAAATAAAATTCAGAAAAATAGCATTTTCATTGTTTTATGGGTCAGTCGATACAGGTTTGACGGATGGGTGCGCTCGACCATTTTTCATTTTTTTGAAATTCATATCCCTAAAAGCTGGATATGAAAGATGTTTAAAACCACTTTTATTTTTTCTCTCAACTGGACCTTTGATTTTTTAGAGGTCATCAAAAGTGGTTTTCGTAGTCAAAAATGGGACTTTTAGATATTTGCATTTTTGCCAAAATCTACTTGAAATACATTTATGACAGTTAATTTAACGCTTTGATGTTAAAGTGCATAAATTGATAGTCTTACATGCTGAGTTACGTAGCTGTAAGTTAGTAATTACAATAACGGCAACAGGTTAAAGTTGAGGGTCAAATGTAAAAATTTTACTCATTTCAAAGGGGGATAACTCGCATAGAGGACGGAAACACGATGAAATACGGCAAAAACTAATCACTGGAACCATGCTAAAAAATAATAACTGTTAATAATAAACTATAACTGTTGCTGTGTGTTTGTGTACCCTTTATAGATTATACCCCCCAAAAATCGGAAAAATGATATTTTTAGACCCCTGTAAACCAAAAAGGGATGGAATTAAAAATAAAATTTCTTGGTCAATTGAATATTCCATTCAAGTACTATACATGTTATACATATTGTTTTTTGTATTTGGTTTGTAAAAAAGATACAGGTCTTTGAAATTGAGCAATTTTGCTAGTTCATTCACACACTAAAACAAATAAAAAGTGAAAACTTCATTGCACCTTCTTAAATTACGTAGATTGTGCCCTGTATAATACATTATACTGAAAAAACATATTGTTATTTTCAAAATAATTATTTTAATTTTATAACTTGGAAATATTTGAACATGAATGAGTAGTTTATACTGTATGGAACCTCTATGGGTTGACCCTTATGTGAAATTACGAGAATTCAAAAAACTAGATAAACGACTCAATGATGCAAAAGCAATTATATCTAACTTTTATTTCGATTTTTAAAAAATGTACATTTTAGCAAGTACTTCATAAACATGCTTTTGAGAAAATGAAACACGAAAGAAAAGGTTTGTTTTTCTAAACTTACAATAAAAAGAACTAACTAATGAAATTTTGCCTTAGTTCAAGTTACTCTAGTAACAAAAATACGCTGATACCAATGATTAAAGTTTAGTAGCATCTAAAAGACACTTCAATATGTTACGTAAAAAAACTTGAGTAAATTTAGAGCATTCCCTCATCTTCAAAAGAACATCTGAAAAAGAGGAAAAAATGAAACTTTCGGAAATTTCAATTTTTTAAAGTATGATTTCGTCACTAAGAAATTCATAAACAATTACTAAATTAGAGCAGATAGTTAGTTATAGATAGTTTTTCAATCTGAATCATTTTTACTGTTACTTTTTCATTAAAAGAGCTAGAAGAGTGATTTGAAATTTGAAGTAAATTGGCAAAATTTCAATATTTGTTAATATCTCAGATTCAAAAAAAGATCCAAATAAATTTTACTTTGCTCTTTCTCAATAGAGATTTGTTTATAGAATGCGGAAATATTTATTTTTTAAGTGTACGTTTATAACTTATGGAGTTATTGAGTCACAAACTGGCAGCAATGAACTCTGAAAATTTAGGCTTAGCCTAAGCATCAACTTCTAATTTCAATAACAAAGCAACAAACAGTTTTTAAACTTCCATACTTTGCATTCCTTCATAGATATGCATGGTTTACCTGAATAAAAATTTTCATTGAAATCTGTGACATGTCAGCCATAGCTGATTTGCTCATTTCGCATGGAATGACTCACTTAAATAAGTAAGGGTATGTAAGAAAATGCATCGTCTGACATTCTCTGAACATTCGAAAAGAATAGCGTTATCAATGCAAAACATGTGCGTCCAAACCTACCTGTTGTGTTGTCCCTTGTTTTGAAAAATATCACAGTGTGGAAAATTTGTAGAAAAAAATTAATAGAATTTGTTTTGTATGCTGTATTATTCATGAAAAAGTCCAATAAAACTGTTTTCCTTCAAATTGTTTCAAATAATCAGCTTAGCTCAGGGAGTCCATATATAGGCTGTCGACGACTCAATGTGTTAACTGTGACTATTCATAGCAAAAACTTTTTTCCTTTTCGGACAATTTTTACAGAAGTTATTAGATGTTCTGTCATAGTGATATTATACATTTTGTGAATGAATTTTCCATTTAAATGCAAATATCTCGTAATTGTAAAATTTAATTCATATGTATCTTTCAAATGCTCCCTGCAGATCAGGAGTTGTTTACTTACTTTGAGTTTCTTTCAGATTGATAATGAGATAAAAATTGAAAAACATTAGGGAGCAAATTTTCAAAACCATCATTTCTTGTTTTATAAATCAGGCTTAAATCCAACTTTTGTTAACTTTTTCCACAAAAATTCGAAATTTTAACAAAAACTCGGTTTTTGACACTTTTTGAACAAAATATTGTGGTTAATGCAATTTTGCTCCAAAAGTTTTCTTTAAATATGAAATATGCATCTAGAAAAATATAGAAAATCAAGTTTTAAAAAAATGGTGCTTATGGAGTGATTTTTGTGGTTTAAAATATTTACGATCAAAAATATAATATCCTCTGTATTTTAATAACTCTATTCAGAATTTTTCAACAAAACTTTACATATTACTTCCCCTCATAAAGGTCTATAACTCATAAAAAAATTCAGAACTATATCTTCAAAATTTAAAAAAAAAATGCGTTTCCTACTCCATTGAAGCCTTGTAAATTGTAGAATTCAAATAAGTTAGAAAACACTATGAGGTAAGTCAAGTTAAAATTTATTTACATTGAAAAGTATTAGTAAAAATTAGGCTTGCGCCTTCAAAACACAACTGAAACTAGCACATTTCGATCGATGCAATCTGTTTTTATCCTTTGCCGTTGCCAATTTCATTTTACAATACTTTACAGCAACGGCGCTCTCTACTGAATTAATCTAGCCGTCACAAACTCCCCCCGATGAACTTTAAGTTCATCTTCAAAATTCTTTAAACACAATTATTAGTAAAACATAATATTAAACCATTGTTAGAAAAAACACATAAAATACAATTGAACATATTGTAGTTAGTTTTAAATTTTCAGTCATTGAGTTCTAGTTTATATAGGAGCTGGACAGGTCGTTTTAACAAGCCTGTAGATGTTTTTACGCAACATAATCTTATTTTTCCATCTCGACCTTTAAACAGTTCTATCACTCTCCCCATTTTCCACGTAAGTCGAGGTTCGCGAGATCCACCTAAAAGAACAATGTCATCAATCTGAATACTTTGAGTGCGTATAGGTGACACTATATGGTTTGATCTCAAAGATAATAAGTATTGTTCTTTCCATCTGCGCCAAAAATGCTCGACTAACGTCTGTTGGTATTTGACTCTTTTACGCAAATCACTGGAAGAGGAATTGCACGAATAATTTCTTGCAGGGAGTGAAATAAAGCGTCTTCCAATCAAGAGATGCGACGGAGTTAAAGGAGATGGTTCACTGGCATCTTCATGCACAAAAGTCAATGGTCTTGAATTTACGACAGCTTCAGCTTCTGTTAGCACAGTATACATTTCTTTATACGATAAAAATGCTTTACCTAATATCTTCTTTAGACATGTTTTGACGGTTTGAACCATCCGTTCCCAAAAACCTCCCCACCAGGCTGCTAGGGGGGCGATGTATTTCCATTGAATTCGCTCGCGACTGAAATAATCTTGAATTTTCGACTTATCAAGTTTACTCCACTGCTCTAATTCCTTTTCTGCCTTTTTAAATGTAGAAGCATTATCCGAATAAATTATTCGAATCATTCCTCGCCGATTAATGAATTGCTTAAAAGCCAAAATAAAAGTCTCTGTGCTGAGATTCAATACCAGTTCGAGATGTACTGCCCGGCTTGTAGCGCAAGTAAACAAGCAAATGTAAGCCTTTTGTGTTGCGTGTTTATCCTTTATATAAATTGGTCCGGCAAAATCTACTGCTGAAACTTCGAAAGCGCTGGTTTTCATGATACGATCTGCTGGTAAAGGAGCAGTAACTTCACAAAATGGTTTTGCACGATGTTTTCTACAAATTAAACACTTCTTAATGATACTTTTCGTAACTTTTGTCGCCTTTAGTATCCAGAATCGCTGTCTTAAGTTTGTTAGAGTTGCAGATAAGCCACCATGAGCAACTTTTTCGTGATTTTCATGGATTAATAGCTTTGTAATTTCATTGTTATTTGATAACAAAATGAGATGTTTTTCTTCTTCTGTTAAACTGGAAAATTGTAACATTCCTCCTAATCTTATTATTTTATTCTCATCCAAAAACGGGTTAAAGCATTTAATTTTTGAATTGCTTTCTAACTCTTCTCCCTTAATTAATGCGTTTTTTTCTGAAAGGAAAGCATGTTCTTGAGCATTCAAAATCCAGTAATTTTCGGCTTCATTAATTTCATCAGCGTTTAAAGAACCAACTCTTTTATCATCATGTCGACAATTATAAATAAATCTTCTGATGTAAGCGGTTACTCGTAGAACTTTTCTGTAACTTCCGTAACGTTTTAAATCCAATAGATCTTCATTGACTGTGGCTAGGAATAAAACTTCTTGTTTTCGCATTTCCATTCCTAAAGCTTCATCGCAGAAATCATTAACGGATAGTGACTTTGGCCAATTTTCTTCATTTTTTAACCATTCGGGACCAGTAAACCATGCTTCACATTTCATCAATTCAGATATACTCTTTCCTCTTGTTATTATATCCGAAACATTCATTCGGCCGGGGCAAAATTCCCACATGCTTGGATCTGTTGATGATTGGATTTCTCGAACTCTGTTCTCAATAAACGGTTTCCACTTAGTAGAAGAACTTTTTATCCAACAAAGCGCAATGTTGCTGTCGGTCCAACAATGATAACTGACTTTCGAATGGAATCGTTTAAAAATAGGCTTAATATGGGAAATTAAACGAGCTCCTATCAGGGCGGCAGTCAGTTCGAGTCTAGGAATCGTTAGTTTTTTAAGGGGTGCAACTCTGCTTTTAGATGCAAGAAAGGATGTTTTGGTAATGTTATTTTCATCTGTGTAACGAATAAATATAACTGAACCATAAATTTTTGCACTGGCGTCCGTGAAACAGTGAACTTCTATGTTTCTTTAATTTTCAAATTCAGTCTGCTCGAAACAATGCCTGGGCATTTTCAAAGTATTGACTAATGACAATTCTCCATGCCATTTTTTCCATTCCTGAGCAATATCTTCGGGCAATTTCTCGTCCCAATAAACTCCACGTTCCCATAATTCTTGGAAAAGTACTTTTACACGAACTGTGTAAGGGGAGATAAATCCGAGAGGATCGAAGATTCTCCCTGCAGCTCTAATTAACGTTCGTTTAGTGCCATCTGATTCCTTAATAAATAGTATTAAACTAGAAGTATCAAATTTAAAATTATCATTTTGTGAATCCCATAAAAGTCCTAACACCTTTAAAGATACATCAGATTGTTCACAAGTACCCGTATCAAATCCCAAATTATTCCATTTACTTTCCAGGGTTAATGAATTACTCTTCCACTTTCTTAATCTCATACCTGCATCTTCCATTATAAATTTCGATTCTTTAGACAATTGGAGAGCCTTTTCTTCATTTGAAGCACCGGAAAGCAAATCATCAAAGTACATTGATTCCCTTAACATTAAACTTGTTTCTGGGTATAAATTAAAATACTGATGTAAGTGATATCTTATAACAGCTGCTAACAAAAAGGAACTAGCTGTAATGCCAAAAAGAACCCTCGATAGTCTACAAACCTTCAGTTTAATTTGAGTTAAATCATTTAATAATTCATCTATCCACAAAAACCGGACAACATTGCGATCATTCTCCGAAAGTCCAATATTTAAAAATGCCTTTTCTATATCTGCAACAAATGCGATTCTGTGGAATCGAAATGAAAGAATTAAATTTAAAAGATCTGGGTTTAGATTAGGACCCGAGTGTAGCAAATCATTTAGTGATGGGGCATGAGGAGGATGGGATGAGGCATCAAACACAATTCTCAACTTTGTTGTGCTTTTATCTTTCCTGATAACGGGAGAATGTGGTAAATAATACGTAGGATGACCTGTATTGCGAGTATCACTAACTTCCTCCACAATTCCCAATTTGAAGTATTCATCAATCACTGCTTTATATTCGATGTACTACGAAGGGTCTTTATAAAATCGTCTAATTAATGAATTTAATCGTTTTCGAGCATTATCATAGTTACTAGTTAAATTATAATTTTCGTGCTTCCAGATGTAGTATTTGGCGTACAAAGACTCGAATCTACGGGACTAATTTGCACTTGATTTGGAATTTGTAAATTATTCTTGAGATATTTCTTTACCCGAGCTTTGCATGTAAAAATTTCTTCTTTGTAGTTTTCTACGGTAAGTATTTCTTTTTCTAATTGTTTGTCGTCGGTAATTTCCTGTTCTATTACTTCATTAAGTGCTTTTAGGCTTTCTTCCTTTTCAGTTAATAGTTCAAGTGTTATTTCAATTACTTCAATATCAGGTAATTCCGTGCTAATTAATGTTTCTAATTTCTTAATAATTCTTGTTGTTGCTCCTCTTAGCGTAGCACGCTTCTTAATGTATTTATCCAACGTTTCCATAATGAACAATTCAAATTCACCTTACCTCATAATTTTTCTTCAAAGATTAAAATATTTCATCTTAAAATCCTGGAAGTTTCGGCACCATTTTTTGTAAATTGTAGAATTCAAATAAGTTAGAAAACACTATGAGGTAAGTCAAGTTAAAATTTATTTACATTGAAAAGGATTAGTAAAAATTAGGCTTGCGCCTTCAAAACACAACTGAAACTAGCACATTTCGACCGATGCAATCTGTTTTTATCCTTTGCCGTTGCCAATTTCATTTTACAATACTTTACAGCAACGGCATCCTCTACTGAATTAATCTAGCTGTCACAAGCCTTAAACAAACACAAACCCCTGTTTATAAAAAGGCATTATCTTTTTTTATGATGTCTTTAATATTCATTAAATATTTATAAACAGCCGAAAAGTTCTTCAGACTTATTTTAAATAATTAACATCAGTCAGTGTAACATCCGTCACATTTCTCTTTTTGTTAAGATACCTTGAACAAATTGCACAAATGGCATTTAATGCTGCAGAAAGGCAAAAAATGAGGTAAGGTATATTTAAAAAAAAGGAAAATATAAAGATTACAAAAAGGAAAATAAAGTAGAATCTAAAAAGACCAGAGGATAAAAAATAAATAAATAAAAACATAACTAAATTACCAAAGTTAGTTCAGAATAAAGCTAAAAAGAGAAATTGGGTGAATAAGTAGAATATGAGTAGAAAAAACTTGAAGCATTGAAGTTCTAGGTTTCAATTTTTAGCTGCATTACCCCTCTTTAAAATAATGAAACCTTGGTAAAATCTGTTTGCCATTCAAAGCGCTCCTTGTCATATCTTCAAAAAAGAAAACAATTGTTGTAAAAAAAAATTTAACATGAAATTGCTCAAAGAGATACTCCTAGTTCTCCACGTATTACAGTTGAATGCTTGTCAATAGAAACAGTTAACATGGAAAGCAATTTTCTGTCCATGATAATCTTACAACGAGACCTTACAGTCTCAGAAATTCAGATCGGGATAAAATTCAGCAGATTAGTTGTAACCCTTGAGACAGTGGCGGCTCGTGCCTTGAAAAAGTGTGGGGGCCAGATCATTAGTGCACTCGCCCTCCCCCCTCCTGGTTTAAAAAAAAATTAAATATTTTTTAATATTTAAACTTTCTAAAAATAATTATTTGTTAAATAAATAAAATTAAATTCATTTTAAATACAGGACAAGCTACAAAAACCTAAAACCACTAAGAAAGATATGAATCTCATGTTTATGTTCATTAATTGCCTGCAGAGTGGTGCACTTTCACCCCCTGACTTTCAAAAATAAAGTTTAATTTATCAGATAGGGGAAAGTCACAAAATGCATCACGAAAATTATTAATATCACGTTTATGTCCATTACGCTTTCTGGTGCTGCAGTATGCCACCCTCGCAGTACCGGTAAGGAGCGGCAAGAAAGGTACTTGCATCCCCATAGCTTTTCAAAAAAAAATTTGAAAAGCAATATGAATCTAATAATTTTAATAGTAATATTATTTTTATTCTTCCGACAATTTATTTGGAGATTTTCAATGGAAATTTTGTGAAATTGAAGATCTGGAAATGAAAGTTGAGATGTTCCGTAATGTTTCTGGCCGGGGGGGTCAAAGGAGAGCCTTATTTTTGGACAAACTTAAAAAGAAGGAAGAAATAGTACAGGGTGGGGGATCTATTAGCTGTAACTATTTAAAACTTTTAAGTCAAGGATTTCTCTTTAAAAGAAATTAGATTTGCCCTAACATCTTTTTTTTTAATTAAAATCTCTTTTGTCCTATTGTGTTTCTCAGTTTTAGAAGTTTCAAAGAGCAAATGCTCTTTTGCTAGAAGCAGATGTTGCAGAATGCATAAAAGGAACTCGGAAAGAAAAGTAAATCCTGCCGAATGTTCTTGTTGAAAAAAGACAAGACAACCTTCAAAATTAAATGTAAATTTGATCCTTATCGAGTTTCCAAGGTACTTTACGATTTTTCTTTTTTCAAGTTTTAAAATTAAATAGTTCTTTAAAAAATTCAACTTACCTAGTAAAGGTGTTTGCACGCAAATGGGAACAGTGGTTTTTCATCCAAGTTGAAGGGTTGAAACTTGTTCAAATTTAGAGCTTCGAATGGTAATAAACACTACTTTTTGCGATAACTTTATAAGTGGAGAAAAAAGGAATGAGAAAACCCCTGCATGTACCTACAATCCATTTTTTAAATTTCAAGCACATATGCACAAAAAAAAAAGGAAAATAAATAAAGAGTTATGGGTCATTCTCCAGAAAACGTAACTTTTGACTGCAAATATTTTTCAATTTCGAAACTTTTTTTTTTTTCATTCTTACATGAAAGTGTTACCTACTAGAAGTAACCATAAACAATGACCCAGCTAAGTTCCCATTATTTTACTCATAAATAAAAAAAAATTAAAAAAGGCCTTGTTCACGGAAATAAAAAAAAAGAAAAACTTTTAATATTTAAAAATTGAGGCCAATTTAATATCAAAGTAGTATGAAAAATTATCATATAAGCTTTGTGCTACAATATGATTAAAGTGAAAAACAACGTAAATAAAGCACAAATAATTGGAGAAGATACAGCATATAGCTATTTCAAGGCTACAATGGAGCCTCTTCATCAGTGCAGAAAGCTCACCAACACAACCAAAAGTTGCGAGAGAACTGACAAGAAACCAAGTGGACACCGGTATTTATACCAAAGAGGGCCAACCAATAAGGATACAGGAACAAGACATAAATAAAGACAAATCTATATGAAAGATATATATCTATATATATATATATATTTATATATATAGATATATATCTATATATATAAAAATCTCGTGTCACGATGTTTGTTCGGGGTAAACTCTGAAACTACTGAACCGATTTTAATGAAATTTCACAACTATATGTAATTTTGTCCAACTTAAAAGATAGGCTACTTTTTATTATTTATTATTGCAAATTAAAAGCTAATTATGCAGTTATCGTGTGTATTGATTGTTTAGTTGTATGAATCCTTAATAGATGGCGCTCTAAGTTAATTCATCCTCAAAACTTTTTATTCATAAGTTAATTAAAATTTACAAATGATTCTATGTTACGGATATTGATGGTTATCAATAATATCGCCGTAGAAAGGAGGCGTTTACAGGTCACACTTTTCAATGTAAATGTCAAATTCTACAAATCAAGTTAAAATTGATAAGCAGCGGGTCGTTCCATACTCAGCACTGCTTTTAAAAACGCATGAGGCTCATATAAATATCGAGTTTTGCAGTTCCATGAGATCCATTAAATTCTTCATCAAATGAACGTTAACAAAGGTCATTATTAGGTTACATTTGAGGTACGAGATATGGACAAACTTGACGAAATAAAACGATGACCAATGAGTGGATATATAAGCAGCAACGACGCTATCTGGCATAACTTAATTTCTCCGTATACGAAAAAGACCCTTCTGTACAGCATCTTGTAGTACAACCACCAAAACGACCCTGATTTTTTTTTTTTTACATTGTCAAAAATCTAATGTGTATGGCCCAATTCACAGAAATAAAATTATTTACCATTGTTCCACGCTATTTTACATGCATTGTAAAAAACCCGAAATGTCACTGATTATTTCCGTGGAACATGTTGGGATTTCACAGGTCATCAACAATTTTATTTGGAAATCAAGTATCTGCGTCAAAAAGTTTCCTGAATTGCTACAAACGTCATAAATGCAGACTTCTCACTGTTGCGAAAAGTATTTTTTATTCCCAGTTTAAAGATTAACTGAGCGTATTCATTAAGTGCATCGGCTTCTGTTCCATTACGTTCATTCAAGATTGACTAAGACCTCAATGAGAGTAAATGAGCCTTTGGATTCCGTAACGTTGCAAAAATCGTAGGCGAGTTTGACTTATGGTACTTGCTTGCGAATCTGTCTTATCTTTCGCCATGCGTGCAGCATTATTGTTGGAGCTTTCTTGGGAAAATTAAAGAGGTGTCAAGCTTAGTATTCAACTTGCCTAAGTATTTTCTGAAGGTCCAGCGACACGACTGGCTTTTAGCCAGGGGGATTATTTAATTCTTTAAAAAGATTCCAGGATGAATTCAGGAAAGTTAATGAATTTTACTGATGAACTGACTTTACTACTGTCGTCGTGGTCCGTCCAGACTGACGTAACTCCCAATGGGAGGAAGTGAGTCACTGGATCCCGTCACTTTCCAAGAGTAACAAGCAAGTAGAATTCTTTGTGCGTGCTTGAAAGTCTTTCTTAGCAGTGGCTATCGTTGCGATAATACTTTTGGTACTTTCTTGGTGAATCAAAAAATGTGCCAAGCTATCCTTATATATTATTTCTGTAGCCTGTTTTTGGTTTCTACGCCAAATTTCCCTCAATTCTTGATCGATTTCTTTGATTTACGGCTAATTTTATAGCTTATGGTGCTGGCTACTGACGAAAAATAGACCCAAGGTCTAAAAATTGTTTCTTTTAACCTAAAAACCTGTTTTAAAGAACCAGAATAAGGTTTTCGGTCAAACTTATAACTTTAATTTGCGCCATGACCGACAGAGCTGAGTAGCTTGATCGGCAGAGCGTTCTCTTCGTAACCAGGAGATTACGTGTTCGGACCTGCGTCCGGACAATCTGCAACAAAAAAACTAGAGAAATATCGCCCATTACATGAACACTGAATTAAATGAATAACTACTATGAGGGAATAGAATAAATGAGAAGGAAATGCTCCTTGCTGATATGAAAACATTCAGGGATTTTGTGCTAAATTACTTCGATATTGCACGTGTTTTTTTTTTTTTTTTTGAAGCTTTGGCTCTGGAAAGAAAATTAAAGCATAATGTAAGCGAAAATATAAGTAACAGGTTTAAGATTTCAGACTACAATAGAATTGTTTTTTGTTCAGAAAAAAAATAATAAATCGTATATTGAAATATATATTCTTCTAATGAGTTTTTGACTCTTTGTACAAATAAATAAAATACTACCTCAATTTGAAGGGTAAAATATATATTTTTTCTTCTTTTTGCTAAAAAACAAATAGCTTATCACATTTTTACTACATTCGAAAAGCTACGCTTAAAAAAGAGCATAGTTCAATTTATTTTGTATTTTAACCGTGCTGTTAAATGATGAACACGTGCTGCCATCTAAGTTATAACGGTTTAAGCAGTCTGCGATAACAAATTGTAAAAATTTTCAAAAATAAAAACATTTTTCATCAATATCTTATCTTATATATTAATCCCCTCTCATTTTAAAACTTATCAGGCTGGCCAATGACGAAAAAAAGACTTACGGTCGAAAATTCAAGTTTTCGAAATCGCCTCTTGCCGTTTCAAAACCTTGATGCTGCCTGTAGTTCTTATGCATTTTTTAAAGCAAAGTTCTAATGCAGTTTTCCATTTTTTTACGTCGCTTTCGGCAAAAAAAATAAAAATAAAAAACAGCCTGTGTGTGTGTTCATATTTTAATAAAGCTTAACAGCTTTATTAAAATATTAAGCTTTATTAAAATAAGCTTTAGCTGTTAAGCTTTATTAAAATAAGCTTTTAATAAAGCTTAACAGCTTAACAGTCGCTTTCGGCAAAAAAAATAAAAATAAACAGCCTGTGTGTGTGTTCATATTTTAATAAAGCTTAACAGCACTGGACTTAGTTGTTCGGTTCAATTGATAAGTTTTTTTCGGTAGAGCGTTCGGCTATAAACTATCTGAACTTCGGGCAAGCTTGGGCTGTCCGACATAATATCAAATTTATATTAGTATTACGCATTACATGTGCTCATAACATACACACCTAATAAGATAAATGCAGTGGGAATGCTACTTGGTGTTTCGACTCCTTTATGCAGGCTACAGTTATCATTCGGATAAGTTGATTGTTAATCGAACTGTGTTCTTTGACTACATCCAGACCACTCAACATAATGTAGGCATAAAAAAGTATTAGATTTACCTAAAGAAATCCTTTTTGTGCAGAAAAACATTTTTATTGTATGCTAAAATGTAGATGTTTCTAATAGCAGTGTTCGACCTTTTGTACAAATGAAAAAATACTACGCCTGATTAAAACTACGAGTTTCACTCAGTAAACCTTTAATTTTTTATTCGCGCGAATACGATATAAAGCATTAAAAGTATTTTCAACTTCATTAGCAAGAAATTATTTTCTACTCCTCTGCGTTCTGCTGAAAAAAAAAAAATACATTTTGTCTACGTTCGAAAAATTACACTTAAGAACGGACTCAGTTCAACTGGTTTTGGTTTTGAATTTTAAGTGTTCGATTAAAAGAGAAACATGTGAGGGCATTTAAGCCGTAACGGTTAAAGCAACCTTCTATGTGAAATAGTTCAATATTCAAAGATAAAAACACTTATTTTCAATCTAATTTATTACTTCTCTAGAATGTTCGTTTCAATCGCTACGTGAGATCTTCGTCATTCTTTAATCAAATTCCATGCTTTGCGAATAATTTTAAATCGTATCATGCTTGTTGATGACAAAACACAGATGCATGATCTTATTATTATTTTTTTTTTTTTTTTTGGCAAAAAGCTTTTTTGCTGTTTTTTACTACGCATTCCTTCAATGAATAGCTTTCGAAAAGGAAGGCGCAATTGCTAGGTTTGTTGGGGTGTCGGGCTGTTAGTCAGAATGGCGCCAATTCGAATACGTGCCAATAAATATATCTTTAATGTTTCTTTTTTTCCCGTCAGATGCTGATATGTGCAGGACTGTATTTGCCTTAACCTGTTTTTTCACATGCACAATTATTGCTTTTTCACGAGTCACCACTCAGCCACACTTTTAATGACATTTATGTTTGCATTGAAAATATTTACGATTAAAAGGGGAGCTATGATCAAATTATCACAACGTTGTATTTAACGAGGTTTTGTTACTGATGTCTTCAAATTACATGCCTTCTCTTGTGCGCTTACTTTTTTCCGTTCTTCTTCATAATGTTCTTTGAAATTTTTTAAGAGCAAAATGCCTGATGAAACGATTCGAAGCACAGTGCGGAGTTCCGCACGGGTCGACTAGTTATTTTTAATCTTACTTCGGTTCTCTCTTAAGGTTTCAGAGAAATGACTGTCTGGAATCGGAGAGGTCTTGGAATGCTTCAGAAAGACTTCAGGATAATTTTAGGAAGGTTTCTGACTTTTAGTGGGATAGGTTCCTATTTTCGCAAGATATGTTACTGGCAGAAATTGGGCCTGTTAGCTATCCACTATTTTGCAGGACGTTTCTTAATTATTTTTATAGTGTTGAATAAAATCGAAAAAAATCATGGAAGCCACGCAAACAAAGAACACAACATTCATCAATCTCAGGCGTAATTAAAAATTAAAGCCAAGACATTGAGACCAAAACTCCATCCAAAACAAAACTGACTACAAAAAAAAGTTAATGAGGTTTTTGCATTTGTTTTCGTTAAACATTCCCGAACAGATGGAAATATTTGCGAACCGTTAATTGTCGAGTGTTTAATACATATCACGATGCATTTCGCGAATTGTAATTATTGGTAGCACACAATCATTGGGAGTTGCATTTTATAATGCAGGTTTTGCCTAATGAGAAATAGTATTCGTCAACTGTTTAAGATACCTTTGACGACAGAATATCCAACACACTCATCATTTCTGTGGGGAACTATATAAATTTTATGCTTGAAGATGTACTCCATAGAGTTAATTAAACACACCGACATCCAAATCTAGATTTCACCAAAGATGTATAATGAAGCTTTAGTGTTGATTGAAGATTTATGCATTTCAATTCCAAATTTGTTGTTTATTCTTTATGATGTAATATCACCTAATGGATTGGTCATCGACTTAGTTAACACTGATTTACAACGAAAAAAAACAGTGCAATGACACTGTCTTAGCTACGATGATTGTAAATAATGAGCCATTACTGACAGCTGAAAAAAAAAATCAAAATCAGATTGTGCTGACCGTTGACGCTGAACAAGACTATACAGTTGTAGATGAAAACAAAGCCGTAAACATTCCAACTGAATTTCTAAATTTCTTAGATGTACCAGGAATGCCACTATACGATTTCAGGTTGAAAATTGGTTCACCAATTATTCTTCTTCACAGTTTAAACCCACCTAGATTATGCAACGGTAAACGTTTCTTTCAAAATTTCAACAATTTTGACGGAAAGGTTCAAAGGAGAAATTTTTGTGTTGCCATGTAATCCATTAATAGCGTCATAATTTTCAAACACATTTGGAAGACTTCAATTTCCGATTTGTTTAGCTTTTGAACAGACCATAAATTGACCTCAAGAACAAACAATGTCTACTTTCGGTTTGGACTTGAAACATACATGTTTCTCTCATGGTCAACTATCTATCGCCTACTCACGAGTGGGAAAGTTATTATACCTATTCGGTTAGCAAAAGACAGGTTAAGCAAGAATATTGCGCACAACTTAGTGAGTAGATAATTTTCAGTTTTCAAATAATAGAAACAATAGATCGAAGTCAATGTTAACTATCTCATTTATAAAATTTAATTTTTCTATGTTTCTAATTTAGTTAATGTATTTTGTAAAGAAGTTATTGATTAGAAACTATAGAGAAATCTGAGATGAATAAAATGTAGTGTACATTTTAAAAGCGTATGTTAGTTTTTGCTTAACTTATACGTTCCGATATTTTACAATCAATTTCGATATTTATTATAACTTTCAAGTATTTTTGCTTTTATTTTTGATTGAAGTCATACTTGCAAAATTTACTAAGCGTAGGTATAATGCTTTTACCATTGAAAATTTAGTTAGTACTTACTAAAATCAATAAGTACTTAATTCAGCCTAACACTCCCATTATCAATCTCATATGTTTTAAAATTGGCTATAATATTTCTGTACCTCAGAGCCAGAATGGCGTAAGTCACATTATGATAATTTTACAGAAGAGGAGAAAAACTTTTTGTGGCTCCTGCAAAGGATGGGACAAGCGCTCTTTTAACCCTGATAAAAAATTAAAAATGGTTAAAGAAATACGTTCACATGGCTCGATGCGGAATAGGCTTCTACATACAATGCACTAATTAACAGAAAATCGCAATTTTTGGACTTACGTCACTTTGGCTCTGAGGTACAGATTTTAAGCGTTACTAAAAATATTAATTAGATTCTATCAAAATATTGAGCAAAAGAATATTTTAATCCAACTACTTCGCCACAGCAACGCGTGGCTGGGTCAGCTAGTATATATATATATATATTTCGATTTTTAATTAATTTTCTGTTTGAGCAGCATTGATTTTTTGTTATTTCCCAGAAACCATCTATCGATATTAGCACTTATATAGTCCAAGTTTAACCATAGCTGCACTAAAATGGTAAGTCAACAAGTACGAGCTAACTCCTAATTGGCATCCTAGAAAAGAACTGAATCTATGAGTTATCAGCTAACTCGTAGTTGGCATCCTAGAAAAGAACTGATTCTACAAGTTATCAGTTATCTCGTAGTTGGCAGTCAACATGTTAATAAACAAAAAAATCAAAACATTGTTGCACTAACTTGCTTTTCCCATCAATTGCATTTGTTATTTATAAATGTTTCATGATGAAAATTAATTTAAAATTTATTATTACATGAAACCAGTGTTATATTTTGGGGGAGGGGTCCACCGAAATATTTCGTTTTCTTTTTATAAAAATCATGCAAGTAATGTAAATTGGTTTCACAACCCACCTTTTCTTTTACATATATTTTTTCCCATCTACAGCACTTCATGCAACAGATGTAGTGTTACTAACACTATATCTGAAAAAAAAAATGTTTGACAAAAGCTTTTCAAAAATATAAATAATCAATAATTATAAATAGATGTATTAAATGTAAATATATGTCACATTGTTTAAATTTTGCTTCAAAATATTTTTACATAACTTATAAACAGTTTTTTTTTTTTTTTAATAAATTATTCTTTCAAGAACTCAGGACACTCATTCTAGGTATGTTATAATTTTTATTTAAAGTTTTTTTTAAAACTGTATGCAGTATGATTAATTAAAATCATTGGTAATAAATAATGCAAGAATAACTAGATAATATAAACTATGTATTGTTTATTTTTTCAAAAAAAAAAAGATATTCATAAATTGTGTCCTTTATTTGTCCTATATTTTTTGTGGAAAATGTCCTATATCTTACAAGTTAGTCACTTCTACCTCTGTGTTAGTTGTTAAATGAAACTAATAAATAAAGCAATGTTTATTAAAATCTAAAAACTATGATCTTTAGAAGAATACTGCAAATTCATTGAAACCTTTTATTGAAACTAGACAAGGAAACTGTTTATAATGTTTCCAAACATTAAATGTTGACAATTTTTTTCAATAAACTCTAGTAGTTAGTGAAGTTCACCAGCCACTGAGTTGAAAGCTTTCCACACTTAAAATGCCACTTCATTTTAATAAATAGGTTGCATTTAGGAAGCAATAGTGAAATCAGTCATATACCTTTAGTTGAATGATTTGCAAATACATGTAGTTAGTAGGCAAATTAACAGCTTTTAGAGAATGTATTGTTAGAACAACTTCCAATCGTTTCGTTACCAAAAGCTGAAAAGAAGAAAATTATCAATAACTTAAAGAAAAGGAAAAACATTGTTATGGGTCTAATTCATCTTGCAGTAGAGATCTCAAATACAGTGGATGAGAGGATATGATTTGAAACAATCCAAACTACTTGATGGTTTAGCTTTTATTTAAGGATTATGGTAAGGTTTGAAATTTGATAGTGTACAATTGAAGACATTTTACAATCGTGTATTGTAAGATTGTGGTGAAAATTACAGAGCATGAGTTTCCTATTGTGGTTAAAAATCTTTGTGGGACAAGTGTTAAAATGGCTTTTCACATTTTACACCAGTTACATCTGCTGTAACTGAAAGAAAAAGAAACTGAAAGAATGGATAAGCTCACAAATTCTACAATTGGAAGCTTCTACACTGAGATGGGGGAGCAGGGGGATAAAACAAAAGTCAAGCGCTCGGAAATGAATAAAAATTTACTACAAGAAAATAACAATCATTTTCATGTAAAGAAGGTCTTAAGCTATAAACAAATACAGTGAAGCACCATTTATATGTTTTCTCTTTTATACGTTTTTTAAATTGGTCTCTGCAGAGTCTAAAACACATCAACCAATACCTATTATACGTTATTTCATATAGTCCCTTCAAAAACGTATAAACGGTGCTTCACTGTAATCTACAATTCGGATACAATTCAAAGTCTGACTGAAATATTTGAACTTGATTCAATTAAAACTACATCTGAAGGTTTATAAAGCAATTGTAAGAGTAATGGGGTGTAGGAATTTTCCCTTTCACATTTCCCAATATTCCCCTTCCCCCCCCCCACCCTCCATTATTCTCCAATGAATTAAAAGAAAACAAATTCTATTGAACAACAGGCAAAAGTTTGATAACATAGTTTTCTTTCGAAATGAGCAAAAAGTTGTAATATGCTGAATTTGTTACTTTTAGAAATAAATATTTTAAATTAAGATTTAATTTTTTATACCCTTTTTTCTTTAATGTCGTTTTAGGATTTTTTTTTTTTAAATTTTTTTAAAAACTTTTGAAATCAGGTTTGCCTAATTACTGCTATCTTTCACTTTCTTTTCTATCGTAAATTCTCCTTATTATTTTAATATCACACTTGGCATTCTTTTCCTTTAAATTAAGTATTTCATGGAAAATGCATGATGTTGTATGGCTTCAACATGTGCACACATTGCTATATCATGTTATACACAAAAGTTGGCATTTTGTGTAAGTATTATTCACAGAAAAATAAATACCTGGGTAAATGCATGTTTTGGGTATTTACTCAGGGTATACCCAGGAATATAGCCTGGGTATTTTGACTCACTACATTTACAAAGCAGTATTTATGTATCCCTCACTTATTCACAAGATCACAAGTGATGCAATTTTCTGTCAACCTCTGTACTGTAACAAACATGGGCATATCTATGTAACATAATATTTTTTATTTTGTATTGGGATTAAAACATCTATAATTTCATGCTATTTACGACTTTTGACATCCAGTGAGCATGATGAACTTCCTTTAGTGCCAAAAAATTACTCCTTGAGGAGGATAACTAAATTCAAGAATTCTGACGCAATGATTTATTGGCTGAAAATCTTGTATTTTCTCATCACAACACAATTCCTGAAAACCAAAATGCAAATTTTATTAATGTATTCCAATTTGTGAGTTTTCCATTAATAAAGTAATTTTAAACATAATGATTTTAAAAATATTTTGAAAATTGGAGTTGGGCTGCTGAACTTGATCCCATTAACCAAAAACTGATTGTATGATATTATTAGTTCTATAATATGATGGGGTCACATAAAGTGCAGAAGTTCTTTTTCAAGAAGAGTACACTATTACAGATTTACGTCATTAGTTTTATCTAGTTTTGAGCATATGTCAAAACCAGAAATGAAAACAGCCGGAGAAAAATTGAAAAAAGAAAAAAAAAACGTTTTTTTCTGAAAGGGTTTATTTCTGATCCAGAAAAATTGAATGTTTTCAGCTTTTCAGGAAATTTAAATTGAAATTTTCAGCAAAAAGTGATAAAATTAGAAATTTCTCTTGCTTAAATTCGGATGCAAATTCCTTCTCCGCCCCCTCCTTGTATGTTAAAATACTGTCTACCTTTGATAATGCTAGTTGTTATGTGATAATATAATTCGCATATAGATCAAAAAATATTTAATGGTACCTTTATTGCAAATTCTAAGCAGAAATCAACTGCATTAATAACACTGAACCTTCTTTAGCAAAATCAATATCCTTAATGAAGAATTTATTTTCCTTCTTCATGAAACAAAGAAGCATCACTTTAATCACAGAACTATGTTTCTGCAGACTGTGCGAACCAAATGTATACTGCCGAGCTAAGCACAAAAGGGCAATCTGCAGTTGAGCTCAAACTGAGATATTGCGTTTTGAAGTTTGGCCCATCCATATTTTGATTCAGATGTCTTTTTTTGTTCTCAGATTATTTTTAAATAGTTCTCTATCAAATGACCCTAGAACATTTTATTTATTAAGTAAAATACGAAACCGAGAACAACTTAGTTACCGTAACTCAATTTTGTTCAAAAGTGCAGGTATAACTACTTTTACTACTGTGCATAGCAGAGGCGGCGATTGGAACTAAAAAGGGGGGAGGGGGGTGACAACTAAAAGCCATAGAGTACTTTTAGCGGAAGCAGAAAATAAAACGAGAGAGAGTGGTAATTTATATAAATCTAGCAACTTAACTCACGTTTTTTATTAAATTTTTGATAAACTTTGTAAATAACGACTTTCCCCGAAGAAACAGACATGAATTATACTTACACTATTTACCACAAAGTATTTTGATATCTCACAAACATTTGGTGATAATTTCATTGAGCAAGTATGGATTGTTTTAGTAAAACAATTGATTTACTAATATCTGAACAATGAGTACATAAACTAAAAGTTACTGCTTGTGCTAAATATTGTTATGTAAACAGGTATTCAAAGTACAACAAATAGTTATGATCTGAAAATTTTGACACTTCTGGAGTTTTTTATTTCCAGTTTTGGTTCCTTAATTGGAAAATAAAGTGAATAAATAAACTATTAAAAGGGGGAAGGGGGGACAAATGCACCCCTTGTCCCCCCCTCCCGAATCGCTGCCACTTGTGCTTAACAGCGTATAGAATATTGAAACTCCAGTTTAAGTTTTGACTCAGCTTTAGAAACCATTATGCAGTTTTGGTTTGGAGTTTCTGTTAGAGAGATAAAGAAAAACCAATTTAATTCTGATTTGGACTTGATTGGATTGGAAAAAATCAAAACTCAATAGCTTTCATTTTCAGACAGTAAAGTTACGATGCAAGGAAGGGAAATCATACTTATTTTTCTTTCAAACAATATCAATCATGTTTGAAAGTCAAAAATTTCTATGATCATTTCAAGTTTCAAAGGCAATCTAAAATAAAAAATGTAATAATTAGACACACCTTAACCAATATTATTGGTTGAAACATCGATTTGACTTATTTCTGGTGTTTGACCAAGAAAGCTCTCAGTTATGAAACAAAGAGGCTATTTTTTTCTAATTAAACTTACCTGTATGTGTATTTCTGTCAAGCAGAAAAAGAAGATGCGTGGAATGAATATATTTTTTAATGTTTAATCCTTTATGTGTTCAAAAAATAAATAAATAGAACTATTAAGAAACCCTATTTTTATTCATGTAAGAAAATAAAATTTTCCAATATTTCCAGAAAAAACTTCGGAAGAAAACGTTTTTTTTTCTCACCAATTCTAAATTTCCAGAAATTTTACAGTGAAAACACATTGATCTGATGATTCCAACAAGATTTCAGTAGTAAAAATATATCTCTTTCATGCAGCAGATGGAAAAATTCATAGTGAGTGAATGGAATAAAAAAAAAGTGTTTTAATAAAAACACTGGTGTTTTCATTGACATCAATATTGTATCTCAAATATTAACAACTCGGCACATAACTCGTTTCCAAAAATATATTACTAACATGTATGGCCCACGCACATAAGTAGTTTTATCTCAGTTATTTTGTTAGGTCATTCCCCAGACAACCACCTATCTTTAAAAGTTATCTGCAAGAGATCCACTAGCCATAGAACTGGATATGAGCCAAATACAAAACATGTGCATGGGATGTCCGAATGTCTAATTGAATATCCACCAGTGGTCGAAAGGTTGAAAATTTTTAACTTCAAGTGACATCCAAAATATCCAGACGTTCTGCGGCGATCTCAGAGATATGAAGGGGATATTCTGGATAGCTCATGCACATGTAGAGGATATTTCTTTCCTATTCATAGGATGTAATATCCAGAAAGCTTTTGGATGTCTTTATAACTGGTTATAGATATGGATTTTTGATCATATAGATGTATAGGAGATATTAGAATCGATGTTTTATAGATTTCATGTTTTTAAATATAATTTAAAGCTGGAAACAAATTTACAGGTTTAAAACACGCAACTTTTTGTGTATTAAAAAATAAGTTATTTGGAAAATATCTTAAATTTGCTTTCTCAATGCAGTGACGATCCTTTTTACTGATAATTATGAATTAAAGTGTTATATTTGCAAATACCTTATTTATTGATACACAAAAATTGTGATTTTGAAACCTGTAAACTTGTCTACAGCTTTAAAATATATTTCAGAAATATTAGTAATAAGTTTTAAATAAAGTCTTCAGTCATAAAAGTCATTTATAAACTTTTCTTCTTTTTTTTTCAATCTTCAAAGGAAGAATTTTCATTCTATACGTACCTATAAAATATTTTTTTTTGCATACTGTTCTAGATTTTTTTCACCGATTGTCATGAATATAAGTTATATTTGCAAATAAATTAATTTATTGACATAATAAATTGTAATTTTTAAACCTGTAATCTGTTTACAGCTTTAAAATATATTCCACAAAATTTAGTAATAAATGAAGTCTAGATTCATAAGTTATTTACAGACTTTTCATTTTTCAATAATCAACAAAGGATGAGTTTTCATCCTGTGGGTACCTATAAAAGGAGTTTTTACTTTTTCGCATACTGTTTCAGACTTTCCAAGTAATTTGCGTTAACCAATTTTACAAGTTAAAAAGTAGCAACTCTTTGGTGTCGATGAATAAATCACCTAAATTTAGCATTTCTGCTAATAATAATTCGGAAAAATGTTAATAACTGTAGTTAAGTGCGAAAGCTTTAATACTTTAAGTAACTTATTTGGCACCATGAGTAAGATCTGTTCCTGATACGTATGAATAAAAGTGTTAATATTTGTAAATAACTTATTTGCTGATTAAAAAAAAAAAAAAACAATCTTAAAACGTGTAAGTTTGTCTATAGCCATAAGTAAGTATATGCCACAAAAATTTTAATAAAAATAACATTCTATTTACAGGCTTGTTCTATTGACTTGATGATCCTCAAAGGATGAGTTCTTATCACTTGTGCACTATAAAATGTTTTATTGCATAGTGTTACGATTTTTTCCAAATACAGTCAAGCTCGCCTAATGGAATAGCCAGTCTTCCACAAAAATTACTCTAATATGCCGGATATTCTATTAAACAGAATTAAAATAGACATAAATGGTTCTGTACATTGAAAATGTATTACATTAAGCAGGATATACAGTTAACCGATATTCTAATAGGCGGGCTCGACTGTATTTCCCCCTCCTTTCTGCAAAACGGTTCCTATTTCCTCTAAAAAATGAATTAAATTTAATCTTAGTTTGCAAATTCTAATTTTCTGAATTTTGAAGTATCATTTTCTTTTTGGAAGTTTTATACTTAATAAAGCATAATACTTAATAAAGTTTAGTTTATTTGATAAGTGTTCAAAAAGAATTAACTATAACACTAAAATATTATGAGGCATTGTGATTAATGCATGTATAATCTGGAAAAAAATAGACAAATATGAAAATATTTATTTTGTTTCATATCTCTTAAAAGATGTCGAATTTCAAATCTGAAAACTGAACTTCAATAAAATTTTGATATTCCTAGGCAAAATGACCTACCTTTATATGCTCCTTCCTTTACATGAGTTACACACAGCAATCTCTACTTTTTTTAACTAAATTCTACATAGTGAAAAAAGCTTTAATGTCATCAAAATTACTGTAAAATGTTTTTATTGACTAACATTTAAAAAAATGCATACAAACAAAACATCACAATTGCATGAAAATTTGACAGGGACAAAACATCTATGTTTGTTTTCAGCAATCAGGAATTGCTTCTTGTTTTCACTTCACTGGTGAATGATGTTAGTCCTTTGATTTTTGAAAAGGAGCCTCGGGAGTACCACCGTTGACTGGCTCAGGTACTGCTTCTCCAGCAAGCACGGTCTCCATCAGCAGCACTGACCACCAGAATCCGCTCCTGCTGTGCGGTTGCTTCTGTATCCTACACACACACCTTCAAACATACCCACGTCTTTACGCACACACACGCCTTCAAACATTCACATATCTTTACAAATACACATACACAAAAACACACGCACCAGTACATGCACACTCATGATTGCAAAAAGCTTAATTTTAATTCAAGATGTCAAAAATTCAGGTTTATTATTATTATTTATTTAATTTTATCCAGTCAGGTTTTGATGTGCCGCAACTAATTTTTAACCACAACTTTCATGGCAGAATCTGTTGCCCTAATTTTGATTAATACTGGGAGAAAACCAATTTATAAAAATACTTATTTTGGCAATGCCAATGCAACATCTGGAACTTTGTTAATACATATTACAGCAGAAAAAAATACTTAGAATTTAATGCAAAAATTTAGAATTTCAATTACAATAACATCATGACATTTGGAACAATACTTGCCTGCAACTTAAGTGGACAGTGACATCATCACGACACACAGAAGAAAAACCAAGTTAACAGATAAAACGTCACACTTACTAGCTTCCTCACCCTACCTGCTTCAAATAAGAGGAGATCACCACCTATGTATGAGCTGCTACTGGCTGGCGTGTTTGATTCAAATGGTTTTAATGTTCCGCGCTGCTTCGCTCGTAAAATTGAAAATATTTAAAGATTGACAGAAATTATGACTAAAAAAGGTAGTATGCGTGGGTTTAACAAACAAATCCGATTTCTAAACGGTAGAGCGTAATTTCAACCGAATATCGGAAAAGACACAATGAACTATTTCCTTCATTTGGTCTCATCTTATTTCTCCATTGTCAAGTAAACTTGCAGTCGAGTATACAATACTCAAGAAAATTGCAGCCATAACCACAATTGCAGATGTAACTGGCGTGAAGACCTTTTCACCAAAAAGTCCAAACTGTTCCAAAATATTTGAATTAAACATCTCCCTTTTCAATTTTTGTTCTCAAAAACAGCCAAGAAAACTTTTTAATTCAAAAAATGAGAAAATTGTAAAAATAATGGACTGATGCTGCATAAAGCATGTGTTTTCACATTTGGAATTATTAAATTATAAGATATACCTACCTTATATGTTTGAGTGTTAAAGGATATAATTTTAAAAGATGTCGAAAACACAGAGAACAAACATAAAAGAGAAACTACATTAATTTAAATAGTTCCTCCTGAATGTTTTTCTCAGTAATTTTTCTGCTTGGTTTTTTTCTTCTCTGCTAAAATAAAGAAATAAATATTTGCTATCTTGTTTTTCATAACAATTTATGAATTATATATTTACATACTTGACAAACACAGGATACTGCAATAAAAAAAATAAATAAAAAACTGGCTTGACAGAGAAGGAACATAAAAAAGAAACTACATCAATTTTATTAGGTAGTCGCTGTAAAATGTTCCTCTCCGGATGTTTCTCATTCTCTATTTTCTCTTTCATACTATAAAATAATTAAATATTTGCAAAAGAATAATTTGTATATTGTATTATGAGTATTTAGTGTCATTCTAAGTGCTCGGTAAAGTGTATGTCAACAAGGTTGATGCTCTGAACTCGAACTAAGAGCTACTTGGTACGGCACTAGTGAAACCTACACATCAAATACGTACAATGTGAATTTTGAAGTCAAACTTTTATGAGTAATAGTTGGCTAACTTGGATTCATATTTAATTGTTGCAAAATTTACAGCATTCAGAGACTTATAAAACATTACGCTAATTTTAATATGGTAGATTTTCCAAAAACTTGATACTTAATAACCCCGTCAAATCCAGAAAACTCATCTACATTCTGGCAGGACGAAAACACCCGAGAGAAAAACTTTACATATGCACTCTCATTAACCTGGCATTTTTAAACAAAACCACTTTTTAGTCAACAGTGGGCTGAGTTTTCAAGCAAACATAATACCATTTGAATTTAAATAAAACAATCGGGAAATTGAAAAAAAAAAATCATGCCAAAAAATGCTTATTATTATGGAGGAGTAAGTGAGACACTTTTAATACATTGGTAAAACCAAAATTCCAGCATATGAGATTTCATAGCTTTTAGGGAGAAATAATATTAATAGTAGTGCTCAACTTGCTAATGTAAAAGATGAGGTGCTAAAACATGAATGCAAATAATAAACCCAGCATTGGGCCTTTTTGTGCCATCCGACAACAAGGGGAAAGACTAAAATGCAATCTTTATCTTTATAATGCAAACACATATTCAAGCAATGTGCAATTGTAAAAATTAACAAACTGGATAGATGTTTTGGGGGAATGCATGCTTAAATCGAATGGTTAAACTGAACATTCATGAACATAAAAATTTCTAGAAAATAAGCCTTAAACATTTCCACAAAACAACTTTAGAGTTTTAATTCTTTCAGCAAAGTAACACAACACATGCAAAGAAATCTGAGTTAATACCTAGCCTACTTGCAAGATAGATTTTTATCTTTAAAAAAATGAAAAGTTAACATTGTGGAAGAAATGCAGATCGAACATACACGAACAGAAATCAAAGTTAGGGTACCTGTGAACTTAACTCCTCATTAGTGAAAAAATTATCATTGAGTAAAAAAAATACATTTACCAGAAACAAAGAAACATACCAATAAAGAAAAGAAAAACTTCAAAACAGTTTAATACTCCACTAAATTTTTAAAACAGCAAACAAAGTAGCAATGGCCGACATTCAAATCAAACGGAAAAGCGGTAGGTAACATACAAACACTTAACTTTTGCTGACCAACAAATGTTCTAAAATGTGAAAAACACAAAATCAGCAGCATCTGAAACACTTATCTGAGAAAAGAAAATAGCTATAGTAATTAATGTAGTTACAGCAAAGAAAAGTATCCAGTACAAAATTGTTACCACCGAACTCACGCCGTATCGCGTCGCGATCGCAATTTTGTTAATAAACAATGAAGTTTAGAAGAAGAAGTGTTAGTTTTCTCAGTTCACCACATTTTAAAAAGAAATGAATTTAAAAAAAACTCACCTCAAATCAACAAAACTTTAAATTAAAAGAATTTTGAAACAGAGACCTGAATATAAACAAATCAAGTAATATCCAAAAGTCAAATATCTAGCAGATATCCATAAATGAGACTTCGATGGATATTTTTTTTAAACATTCAGGTTATTGAACAGCCATCCACAAGCTATCCAAATATAACATGTAGAAATCTGGATAGCTAGACGACTTGCGAAAACCCATATCCAAAATCTGGATATCCATAAGCTATCCGAATATCCACATCCAAAACATGTAACCGTTTGGATGTCTTGAAGATATACCAGAAATCCATATCCATAGACATAACCAGATATGGATATCCATCAGCTGTATGGCAAATCCAATGGATATTTGGATATGTCATGGACCTTTTTGGATGTCTAAGAGACATTTGTGGTTGTCTGGGTCTTGTTCATAGATGGTTCCAGATGTATACAGCAAAAAAAAAAAAAAAAAAAACATGGGAAAAGTTAAGTTTGCCATTCTATGCGTAATTCATGTTTTGCACTGCAGACAGTAATTTTTACATCTTGGAAGTTTTTTAAATTTTATCAAGACTGAACTCCGGACTGAAAGTACTGAACAGTTACATGAAATACACCGCCAACTCAGTCATTTCCAGCCGAGGACTGCATCAGTTTCGTGCTAATTAGCACTCGTCAGCCCGGCATAGGAAAGTGACTGAGCTGGAGATGGAAAACTTCTTATGGAAGCCAAGAGGGCCAAACAAACTGGTAGCTAGTAGAATTAGCACAGACCAGCCGAGTGACCGAAGCAATGGTTCGGTTCAACTCGAAAATTGATGGCAAGGCACGAAACTGCAGTCCTCGGCTGGAAATGACTGAGTTGGCGATGTATTTCTGCTTTAGCCCTGGCTAATGGGCGGCAATTTACTGAATATACTGAACAGTTGTTTTTGAAATGTAAGATATTGCTTTTTTTAAAGGTTCTTTTCATCTCTATTTAGCGATAAGGACATGCTATGGAACTTTAAAACTTGACAGTTGAGTTATATATTTGGGAGGAAAAAAATACTTTCGGACACATTACCAAACAATTTGAACTTTGACACAGTGTAGGTTACAAACTCTTCTATCCAATTGGTACATACATATTTGTTTTATACTAAAGAGTTTTTCTTTGAAAAATGATGCTTGTCCTGCAATTTTTAATGGCATTCTTATGTGCCTCATGTTTAATAACAGGTGCCCCCTCCCTCTCCTATAGGGGCTCATGTGAACAGTTGACAAAAATTTCTTTTGATACCATAAAGAACAGAAATGCATATACATTTTTTTAATCTCAAGAAATCCATGACGCAAAGAAAAGACTATTCAATTACGGAGACATTTTTACGCTGAGAAAAAGTTTTTTTTTTTTTTTTTTTTTTTAAATAAAGAATGAAAAAAATTCCCATTTTACGTTGTCCATTTCATACATTTTCTCGCTTCGAACGTATTTTTTTTTTTTTTTGCTGGCCCCGAAAATTGGTATATTGATAATGTTAAGATATTCTGGGTTTTAAGTAACCCATTTTCAAAAATTCCGCTTGCTACGTTTTTCTTCTCACGGATCAAAATCATTTTTCACCTTTTCGCATCTTTTCGTTTTTTAATGTCTTATTTGGAAGATAAATTTCTTTTGTAGTTGTCAGAAGCCACTCTGGAATTAATTCTGTTCTGTCTTTTCCTTTGGGAACCCTCTCGCAGATAATCTTCCTTCACAACAATTGATAACCAGGACTGTCGGCACTTTTCTTGAAAACCTTCCAGAAGTCGATAACTCATGTATTGGCTCATCATCGCATTATGTATAATTTAATACTGGATTTACTACCGACTGCAGATGATGACGATGAAAAAATAATGCGGAAGATGGCCCCACAGCTGATCAAGATATTCAAAGCTTAAAAACTCTCAAACAATTTTTGTTTGAAAATGCCAAAAAGAAGCAAATTTGCCACCAAACTAAAAAGCAAATTTGCGAAAAGTTGTTAATATAAAATGTGCCATAAATGAAATAAAATCTAGAAACAAATAAAAGAACATCTGTTCCCCTAGTTCATGGGTAAAAGCCAATTTTTAAACAGTATACATAGATTTCCAGCCCCGATGTTTCGTTTTCATTCTCGGTCAAGGGCGCCCACATAGGGGGGCTCAAGCCCCCTTTGAATATAGAACTTCCTTGCTTTTAGTACTTTTTTCTTTGCAAAAATGTAAAAACATTTCTTCTCCAGCCATTAATGAATAAGTTTTTAAAAATGTCAAATTTTAATGACTCTAATCTGTCCTGAAATCAGTTTCTATGGGGAAAATATCCAGCTAAACCACGGGGAAAATATTTGAGCCCCCCCTTGCAACTTTGCATATGGGCGCCTATGCTCTCGGTACGCCTTTCATCATTAGCCTGACAGAAAAACGTGAAATCTGGGTTCCACTGTATTTCTTTATGTAGGATTAATTGTTAAAAAAACTGATCAGAACTATGTTTATGGGTCATTCTCCAGATAACGTAACTTTTGAACGCAAATATTTTTCAATTTCGAAACCATTTTTTTCTTTTCTTTTTTTTCGTTCTTGCATGAAAGTGTTAGATTCTAGAAGTAACCAGAAACAAGGGCCCAGCTAAGTTCCAATTATTATACTCATAAATAAAAAAAATTAAAAAAGGCCTTGTTCATAGAAATTAAAAAAAGAAAAAACTTTTAATATTTAAAACTCGAGGCCAATTTAATAGCAAAGTAGTCATTTTGTTAATCGCAAACAATCAGCCAATTTAATGATTAGTGGGAATATAATATGAAGCTCTCTTAATTAAAGTACGGCTTAGTTAGTAGTTTCAAATGTATGTTACAAAATAGTATTTAGTAAATTTGAGGATATACTGGTAATTTATAATTTTGATAGAATACTTATTGTTGATGTATTTCTCTTCCATCATTTATTTTCACCTCAGAAATAATGACATTGATAAGGTCTGTCACGGAGGTGGGATTCATGGAGGTGAGGAATTTTCCCTTAATATAGGCCTAATAGATACATTTTTCAGGGAATTTTTTTTTTCTTCGTTGCTACAATCTGCACACGCTAAACATATGAAAACGTATTCACTAATCAACATCCCTGAAATTCAAGGTAACGGAGGTGAGAAGTCAGAATAACCATACTAAGTTTTTGAAGCAAACTCTATCCTTTTGTTTTTCGACAAAAATCTCACAACTTCAATTATGTCTGAAAATAAAAAAGGAGGCTTTCTTGTATCATGGAAAATAAAATTTGATGACATTACTGTCACGTGTTAATGAGGAATGGCATTTTGTGTTTAGGTAACGGAGGTGAGAATTTATTGTGTGACATGACTTCTTGTCCTACTAAAAGGAACTAAAACACAATACTAAAAATTAAATATACTTACACAATTAGTATTTGAGACACTTGTGAAAGGAATAATCAGTAAATAAGTATATACTTTTAATTAAACAGGTTATTAAGCAACATAAACAGTCACTCAAAGTGTGACATGACACAGAGGTGAGAATTCACATGTTGTGAACCAAAAGTATACTAAAATAAAAATTATTATTAAAAAATTGTTGGCAGGTTTAAAGAGATATATTTTCGATGAAATTAAAAATCACTGTTAAATGAATTGTTTCTTAAAGGTTTTACTGTAAAAGGCGTGTGACAGAAAAGTTAACACTTTTTGAAGAATGACCCTTATATAAGATTTATGTGGAGGAAGTTATCAGGAAATCAATTTTTATTTCCAGAAACTATAAATGAATATTTCTGATGTGAAAGACATTGTTTTGATTTTATCTAAACCAAATATGAGCAGGAGCCTTCAGATTGCACTTTACAAATATGTCATTCAATGTTTCATTAGCAGTTTTTAACATAAACTAATTTGTTTTCACTTAATAAACTTTCTTTTATGAAAATAATATTTTCATTATATTCTTTACACTAGAAGAAAATAAGAAAGTAGTAAAATAGAACAAAACAGTACATTAGTTTAATATAAATAATAAAGGTTGGTCACTCTACCCCGGAGATGGGGCTGTGAGTGCACACAATTTTCTTTTTTTTTTTTAATTCATAATCTTTTAAATATTGTTAAAAGAATAGAACCCGACAAGAGAGAAAACCTTAACGAATGTACTCAATATTTTGTTATTACACCGCTTTTTCCCTTTTTAGTTTAAAAAAGAAATGCAAAGTTCAAAACTTTTCCACTGTGCCCCTAGTCTCCTCTGTATGCGATATAAGTCAAATAAGAGTTAGGGTAACGGCACCAGTAACAGAGACATGCTTAAGACATCGCTCTCAGGTTAACTCAATTTTCTGATCCTTTTAATGTATCTAGATTTTTAAAACTATTTTTCTCCCATGCAACAACATCTCATTTAACGTTTGGCTGCTTCTGGATACTCTGAATTAGTCAATTCTATTTTTATTTGCTGAATTTAGAAGCAAACTCCGAACCCAGTAACAGACACCGAAAAATCTGATGATACTCAGTAACAGACAGGCTAAAAAGATGAGCAATAGACAAAATTCCCTTTTTCACTTAAAAACTTGCAAACGTTCTTTACTTCTAGTACAAAAGTCTTTAGATTCAAATGAACAATAATTGAGTACTTACCCAACTGGAAAATTTTCATCACGGAAAAGGAAATAAAATAAAATGAATTAGAGTTTAAGACGACAGCGAGGTTTTTACAAACAAAATTTAGATTTAATCTCTTGCAATTATCTGGATTTAAACTTTCAAATTGGAAGCATTTCACTTGTAATATAAGTAGGAAGGCAACTTGTCTAACAGCATCTTTACTAAACTATGCAAATGTAAAAATAAAAATGCGTAGGTAGTATGAAAGTTTTCTTCATGATTCTTCACCTCCTTTTGAACTTGAAGCTGGACGTCACAATTTCGTATTTGCGTTATTGTTCTTTTCTGTTCTCTCCTTTTCTTCTTTTCCTCTGCTTTCTTTTTCTTGATGTCTTCCTGTTCCTTCTTTTATCGAAGTCTTGCTTTAGCCCGTATCTTCTTACCCTCTTCTTGTTCCTTTATTTATTTATTTATTTATTTAATTTTTTTTTTAAATTTGTGTTTCTGTTTTTTCAACACCTCGCTTTGCCACTCTTGTGAACTAATAACTACTACTTGTGTTCTACTGTTGCTGTTACATTTTATATTTACACTCTTGCCAGGAGCGGCGGGAGTCCAAACAAGGGCTTTTTTGAGGGGGCCTTTGAGTTTTTAGCCATGGCTGAAGTACATTGGCCAGAAATTCAAAATACGTCTTGCTTGTCATCCACCCTGAATCCGACTTCCCTAAACCCCAACCATGGGGCATACTGAGCTTAATGCTATCTGGGATTCTTACGTATTTATGGATCACAGTTTGTGGTAGAAGATGCCCAGCAGCGTTTGCAGTGAATAAAACTGACACATTATTTTTCATCATTGTTCACAACTTAGTATACATTTTTGTCACCTTTAATTGCAAGCACTCGGGATCCCTTTGGGTGAAACCGAAAAAAATGCAGTTTCGTCGCAATTAAAAATTTGGTTTGGATTTCCTAAAATGCTAAGGTGATTGTTGTCTTTTTCTTTTAAATAGCCGTGAACGGTCTTGAGCCAGTTGCATAGAACGGGATAATGGGAAGTTTTCATTGATCCTATGAGCGACTGAAGGGTTCCGTTTAAGAAAACCATTATACCATGATTTCCCAGGTCTTCCATCCGTAAAAGAATTATGTCTTCCAATTCCTTTAAAAGCAGCTGCACACTGTCTAAAAATTCTTCTTTTAATATCGGAAACCCTGCTTTAGATGATGAAGCTATCCAGAGTACCAGTATTTTCTCCTCGTCCTTTGAAAGCACTGGGTCTCAACCAGTGGCGTAGCTAGGGAGAGGCGGAGGGGGTGGTCCGCCCCGGGCGGCACTTTTCGGGGGGGGGGGGGGCGACAATTTCAGACTTTTGATGCGAAAAAATTTAACGCGTTTTCCCAGTAAGGAAGTCATGCTTTTGATCTTTACTGGAGGTGAAAAAGAAAAAAAGTCTTCGAATTGTAAGGTTTTGGTACGATGGTAATAAAATCACTCTAATGCAAAAACTATGGTTTTCTTGTGGACATCTCAGCACTATTGTTTGTTTTTTTGGCTTCCTTCGTCTGAAGCTACAGACTGAGGGAGGTGGTAGTGTAAAGTCAAAGGACCATGTTTTTTTTTCTTTTCTTTTCTTTTTGCTGTTAAGGTAAACTATTACGGAGGAAACAGTAAATTTCATAACCTTTCGTAAAATGATGAAGCTACCACTTGATTTTATGTAAGTTCCTAGAAAATAACACTATTTAAAAAAAAAAAGAAAAAGAAAACTTTTTTTTTTAAGGAAAATGACAGCAAGAGTAAAGGGAGAGAGGTCTCAAACGGTGGCCGATTTCTTGCTCATTTTCAGAATAGCTTTTTCTGTTTCAACAATTGCTTTGATTGGTCAGGTAGGTAAATAGAAATATATAGGTAGCTAGATATACACTATATGGTCAAAAGTATTTGGACACTCAAAAATTCACATTTTTAAGAATTTCTCAAGAAATAAAAGAGTAATTACTTTGTAACTTTTGTTACGTGAAAGGTATGCTCTAGCTGTCATTTTCCAATAAAATTTACATTGCTCTTGGGTTTAGGGATCAATAACAAATTGAGGAAAACAAAAATGGTTTTTAATCTTCATTCATTGTAAAGAGCTAAGAATAAGCTGTAAATTACACAAATTAGTTAGCTGACTATGTACAACAATTTTACATATTTTTGAGCAAGTATAACTGATATTCACGAAGATATGAGCATTTCTTTCAAAACTACGAATTTTGTGTGAAGGTATTTGGCTCATAACACGCAAAGTTTTTCATCAAAGCTTACCAAACTTTTAGAAAAACTTGACAGCATATAAGAAATGCGTAATACTAAAATTTGAAGTTAAAATGTTGAAAATTTGATAAAATATGGACATTTAAAGCAATAAATTATTTACTGCGCATGCGCGAAAGATAATTTATAACTCTCACCAACTAGATTCTTCAACTCACAATAAAATTCCAGTTCAATATCTTAAAAATTCAGAAAATTATCAGCGATTTAATAGGGAAGTTTTCGATTTTTCAATTTTATTTTTATATGATAGTTTAACATGTATGAACGTCATAGGCGAAAAAAAATTTGCGATACGATAAGTAGTTTTTTTTTTTTAATTTAATTTTTAAAGTTCAAGCGATTGTTTCGTCAAATGGCACAGGAAGTGACGTCATGCGCTCTTCCGCCGCGGGAGAAGCCGAAGGACGTGCAGTTGGCTTCGAAGACGAAACGTAAGGCTTACCTCTTCGCATTCAACTCCTCGCGTTTCTGGAACATTAAACCTCTCATCCTTTCGGAAACATTCGAATACCATCATTGATGTTACTTGAGGAAGATTATTAGATTGTGCTTTAACGAATCCGGCCTCCATAGTGTGTTCAAAAGGATTATTGAATTTCTAAAAAATAAAACTATCAGCGCGCTCAAAATGTCCGTAGCGGAAATCTTCGGCGGAAGTCTGCCCATTAGTGCCCTGTGACGTAAGCTCGTGACGTTTCAGAAGAGCGCACTTTTGCGAGTGAATTTTTTTAAAATTCATTAAAAATCAATCACGGTGTTTTAAAATTCGGCGATGGTGAATTTTTTAGTTTTGAGGGCCAATTAACAACATCCAATAGTCAAAATATGAACATTTAATAGGTTGCAACTTCCCTATTAACCGAATTTTAGCATTTCTTGGATAGGCGGGGTCGATCGCAAATTTCTGTTTTTATCATACATCACACTGAACGATTGCAAGCAAATGTTGCAAACTTGCGAACGACCCCTCGCGACTCGTCGCCGATCCAAGAATAGTTGAAATTCGACTCATTAGATCGCTGATAACTTTCTGAATTTTAAGATATTGAACTGGAATTTTATTATGAGTTGAAGAATTTAGTTGGGTTTTAGATTGTGAAAGTAATTCATTGCTATCTTTTGCGCATGCGTAGGGATAAATTAATTGCGTTAAATGTCCGTAATTTATCAATTTTTCAACATTTTCATTTCAAATTTTAGTATTCTGTTTCTCTTGTATGCTGTCAAGTTTTCTGAAAGTTTGGTAAGGTTTGATGATAAACTTTGCGTGTTAAGAGGCAAAAACCTTCAAATAAAATTCGTAGTTTTGAAAGAAATGCTTATATATTCGTAAATATCATTGATATTAGCTCAAAAATATGTAAAATAATTGTATATAGCCAGCTCACTATTTTAAGAAATTTATAGCTTATTCTCAGCTATTTACGATGAATGATCAAAACACATTTTTGTTTTTCTCAGTTTGTTACTGATCCCTGAAACGCACGGGTGACGTAACGTTTATTGGAAAATGACAGCTGGAGCATACCTTTTATGTGACAAAAGTTACAAAGCAATTAGCCTCTTATTTTTTGAGAAATCCTTAAAAATGCGAACTTTTGAAAGGGTTTCAATACTTTTGATCATATAGTGTAAATAGAAATATAGATGGATAGATAAATGAATCGAGATTATTGCAGAAAGGGCATAAGTCACATTTTTTTCAAAATTAAATTAGCTGTGATTTTCCCATGCTTGTCTGTAGAAACATCGACTAGCGTAGCAGGGAAGTTAAATCTTGTACAACAAAGAATTTATTTAGGAGTCACATTTTTCGTTTAGTGCAGAAAGGGCGTAAGTTCCGGAATTATGCCCTTTCTGCACTAATAGTGAAGGAAGAAAGAGTAAAAAGCAATGGCAAGATTATAAAAAAAAACTAGATTTTTTGGCGTAATAAAGTCAAAAAAAAAAAAAAAACTCCTTTGATCTAACATATTTGCGGTAATGGTAGGTTCGTCAGTTCGGGGGGTTAGGGGAGATTGGAAAAATCACGGAATCTGAATGAAATTTGCTAGTTTCTCAGGGGTTTTATTAACATTACTCTAGGAACTGAGAAAAAACTGTATGCCGTCAGTGAGATGTACGCTGGTCAAAATAAGAACAACACTGCAGGAGACTTTTTCTAGAAATAACACTGGAGAAATTTAACAAGATTGCTGATGATTTTCCTCTGAGAGGACATTTGTTTGTCTTTTGCGACTGGGATCTTGGGACAGTAAAGCGAATGTTCAACAGACATGACAGATTATAACCATGTGAAATCCAATCTCTCATAAGTGAAATCCTGAAATTACATCAAGATTCACTGTCAAACCTGTTGAAAACAATGAAATCTGTAACTGCTTAAACAGTTGCCATTCATTTTTTAAGAGGACTTATCTCACAAATTGAGATTTTGGAAAAAGATTCTACTCGGTGACAAATGCTTTCAATTATCAACATTCATGATGCTTAAATATTCGATAGAACATCAAAGGAACGGTTTCAGACTATCTATTTTATAGATGGTTTTCAAGAGAATATTGCAAAGTAACGCTTTTCGGCTGGACTACCTTTGCCAATATTGAGTGTAAAGGCATATGTTTCATATTGTTGAAAGAAATAACAAATATCAAGATGATTACAAGTGCAATTTTGAACATAGTCATACTATTATGTACACCGAACTTGGTACACAAAACTAGACAAGAGAAGGATTTAAAAAAAAAAGATTTCCATGGAGGAATGTATTTGATGAATATAGTTTTTTTTGCTTTTTATCTCAATTTGTTAGTTTTTGTATTTTTTTTCTTTTAAGCCAGACTATATTATTTCAGTAAAACAAGACGAGAGAAAGAGGAAAATACACGATGTATTTTCTTAAGATAATGAATTTATGAATACGGACTGCACTAATTATTTTTGTCACTTTGTAATATTATTTTTTACCATCATAAATCAGTTTGAAACAAATCTGTTTCTCTTGATTTACATTTTCATCACTGTAAACTAGTCTCAGGATATTTATTGCAAAAAAGGCATAAGTCCAAATTAATTTTTTTTTTTTAAATTAATTTCAGTGACAAAATGAAACGTAATTTAAGGTGAGGTAATGATCCTACTTGTGGCTGATTTAGTCATAAAAATATTCGTAGAATTCAGTTCATTTCTGAATGAAATAATCACTTTTTATTGATTCCTGAAATGTTGCATTAGTTGGACTTATGCCCTTTTTGAAATAATCGATTCAAATATGGATAAATTAATATCACTAGTCAACACCAAAAATGCATCCGGCTCAAAAATAGCTTTTTCCGAAGTATTTTGCCTCGCTAAACAAGAAAATCACCATAAAAAAGTTGAGATTAGCTCTAGTTTTCAAGATACAGGGCCAACTAGGATAGTGAATTCACACTAATGCTCTTTTTTCTCATCAGACAGTTAGAAAACCCCCCATGGGACTGACAGTCCTCTAAACTTCGACCTTAGATTGGGATAGAAAATATCACTACGTGAAAACCGAAATGGAGTAAAAGAAATTTAAATTCTGAGCAGAGAAATGCCCAAAATCAACCAAATTTGGAGTTTTAGGTCGATCTACCCATTTCTGCTTCCACCCATGCAGATTCTGCTGGGAATAATGAAGATCTTCGTGAAAACTGTGAACAAAGACAATTTTCCAATGCCCTTAGAGGGAAATTTCCAAGATATATTGAAGCTAAACTTAAGTTGAGAATTTTTAACGACCCTTCAAATACGCGCAATGATGAAAATCACTGTTTTTGAGAAAACAAATTTGCAAAGGCAGAAAAAAAAAAAAAAAACCTAGGAAGCCTTTAATGGTGTATTGCAAGTATTTCTAAGCAGCAGAGAAGACGAGAACTAAAATAAGTTGGTCAAACAATCCCTACAGAAGTTCTGTGATCATTGATAAACGATGTGTCTATTAAACTCTATTTTGGTTCACTTCTTTCAGGATATTTTGTTTAAAAACTAAAGCTATGAGCATGAGGAAAGGTTTCACCAAGATATCTTTACAATGGAATGCAGATACCACGGTCACTGGGCTGAGTTAATGCTCACCAAATGCTGCTGAACTGTTACAAGAGATGGTCCTTCTTAGACGTACAAAAAACAATCGAAAATGAAGCTTTTACAGCAATAAGCAAAACGCAACCACTGCTTTCCGAAAAATAAGCATTGCTTAATAAAACAGAACCTGTTTAAAAACATTTATTGTACAGGATTTTTTTTTTTTTTTTTTTTTTTTTTAACGTTACCTTTAAATCAATGTGTGGTTGCTGTGCATCTTTCTCCAGTGGGCTTTTATGTATCTTTAAAACAAGAGCTAATAAAAAAAAAAATCCACTACCATATTCGTTTTTCTTGACCCAATATTAGTAGGAATTGACTATTTAAACCAGGACGCAGACAAAAAGTTATTTTTTGTTGATTAGTGTATTTAATGTAATGCAATATAACATGACATAAAATAATTAAGGAAAACGGAAAAAAAGAGTAATATGCTAAAAAGTGTATTGTTTGCTAATAAATAAATAAATATAAAATGAAATACATAAATTAATAAAAACATAAAACCATCTGCATTACAAACAAGTACGAAAATGAAAATATCTCAAAGAAACATCAAATTTCTTTTTAAATCATAAGAAATTTTGCCGGTTCATTCATTGCTTTTATACAATTTTTCATACCCAGGGGCTGAAAATCTACGCTTTCTGCATTGACTGAAACAGTTTAAATTAATAGCCTGAATATGTATACTTCATTTATGTTTCGCAGAGTTAAAAAATAAAATTTATAAATACAATTAACATTTGTTAAAATAGTTGCATGCATTAAAATCCGCCTTATAATTTTAGAAGAGAAAAACAGTGATTCACGGCAGTAAAAATTCTATACTTTTTTCAGGAAAAAAATGCGTGATCAAAGTAACTAATCAGGTGTCAGGTAACTTAGAATATCAATAAAGAAAGCTTTTGTAGTGAATTAATTTAAAAAAACCTAGAAGCTTATTTTTAAAAATATATTACGATTATGTTCATTCACTGGGTAGTGTTCATCCACTGGTCGGTCTACCTTACTCATAAAAAAGTAGCGACTAGTAAGGAAAGAGAATTTGAACAGATAAAAATGGTTAAGGGAGGTAACCCTAGGGACAAATCAATATAAAGAAGAAAGGTTGTACCGTTAAGAAAAAGGCAGAACAAGTAAAATTTAGAATTTAAGAGAATTTATAACGTTTAATTAAAAATGAATGAAATCCGTGATTTAAAAGAAAATAATTTGATCAAAATCACCAATTTAAATCGTTTACACCCTATTTAAGACATAGGTGTTATTATGATTTAATCCAGTGGAAACACCATATAACATCTGGCCGTATAAAAATCTGCTTTTTGATTTCAAAATCGACGCCTAATTTGAACCTCTAGCCTCATATTTTAACAAATCTGATTTATTATCTAATCTTACAAACTGTTACCGTTGAAACACTAAATACATATCGTTAAAAAAACGAGCTGATGTGTGCATCACATGACTTCCTTTTACTCCAATTTAATGTCATTTTCCCATTATTGGCAATTTTAATGTAATTTAATAGTTTACTCTCTAAATATCCCCACCAGTGGCCAAATTGAAACCAGATTTTAAAAAAAAAATCGCCAAATTTGTCGCCAAGTTGGCGAAAAAACTTGGCGACCAAAAGACTGTCGATATATCGCCAACTGTCCGCCAAATTATAACACCATTTGAGTTTACGTCAAAATTAACAATGATTTGCCCCCAAAAGGGGACAAAAGACCCCCTTAGAAACACCCGAATGCAACCGAAGCACACTGGAGGTGCACAACTAGACCTCGCTAAGAGTCTACGTACCAAATTTCAACTTTCTAGGACATACCGTTCTTGAATTATGCGACATACATACGCATATCCGCACATACATACATACGTACTGTTACAAATTCTGTAAATAGTAATTATTGTAGTAACGTAACCTGTAAATAGTTTCCCGTAATGAATATACAGCCCCTATATATACATTCGGTTAAGTATATGGTCCCCCTATTTTTCATTGATAAAATTTGTGAATGAAATAAGATAACGGTCTACACATTTCGAGAAGCATTTCGAATGTTGTGGAAACTTTTCGATGTTTATAAAAGCGTCCCGCGTGATAAAAAGTTAGTTTCGATTGAGAATTTGTACTGAGAGTGTATTAGCTATGTTTATTGCGAGGCATTTCGCTGTGTTGCTTTCGTATTTGGAAGTAAATACGTGTGTAACCGTTGAGTTTACGGTGTTGAGTGATATTTGTTTAATTACTGATGATTAATTTAGCAGTTGTTAACGATCTCTCCTGTACATAGTGTAAATAAAGCTCCTGTGTTTTTATCAAGAAATGTGTCGTCCTTTCAAGAAAGTTGGAAGTCGCACCGGATCCGTTACAGTACATACAGACGTCACGAGAAAACTCGTTGTAACTAACTTGGGAATCGTCAAAATGGATATTTCGCGTGTTTATACGTTCTTAGGCACTTATCCACGTGTGGTCGAGTCGGGGGGAAAAAAAAACTCAACATTCATTCGGGGGTGAGCAAAATGGAAATTAAGGTCGATTTTTAAGTGAAATTTTTTTCGCGAATACAATACTTCCTTTTTTGTAAAAGGAAGTAATAAAACTGAGCGCTGAAGTTAGAATGTTTAGAAAAAAAACTTAGAATGATAGTCAAAAAAGAAAATACAGTAGAACCTCATTTATCCGATCCGGATGAAATTGGTTGCCTGTTGAAAATTTTATGTTCACATAGATAATTTTAAATTAAGCAGTAACGTAACTATAAGTAGGGGAAACTAGGGATACTTGATCCATAGGGATACACGATCCCATAGCCAAAAATGTACCAAAATCATTAAGTAGAAATTTGAAAACTGATAATTATATTAAACTTGTACGTAAAAACTGGCAACATTTTGTTTTTTTCAGCCATTTTGTTTTAGCTCAAGACATGATCATCTGAATGTGACAAGGGAAACTTTTTTTTTAGGAAAGCATTCCGAAGTTTACATTATCCGTCAAAAACAACTTTAAAAAAATTCCGAACTGTAATGTTAAAGTACATACAGTCTTTAGCAATTGAGACATAATTTTAGTAAATTGCCACTGATTGTTAATAATAGAACAAGTATGTTTGTAAAAATCGCCTATTAGGGATACTTGATCCCTTCGTTTACAGGGATACATGATCCCAGGGATCAAGAATCCTTATGACAATATAAACGCAATGAAAACAATATAAATGTTGTTTACTCAGTTGACATTAACTTCAAACATTCAAAACCATGTTAACATAATAAAATTAATCATAGTTTGAATGATAGATTTAAACAATCACTACTGTAAATATGCTAAACAACTGAAATTTCAGTTTGCACTTGTAACCCACATAACTCAAACATCTAAACATAAACTAACTCTACTGATAAATTATGTTCTGATCAGCCAAATGAGCTTGAACAAGTTGAAATAGATTTCAAACCTTTGTTTGAACGAAAAAATAAATAATTTTACTATAGTTGGATTTACAACAAAAAAGTGAGTTATGTTTACCCATTAACGGATAGAATGCAAAGTTGGATTTCTAGAGTTTGAAATAAGTTTTCTGAAGCGATAAGGTAATATTAATCTACCTTTCCTGAAAAATTGACAAAATGTGTTAAGCTTCACACATCCAGTTGGGTTGAGCGGAACTTACGGAACTACAACAAACGAATTGTTTGCATTTGACTTTTCAGGTTTTGAAAACATATAAGCTAGGCTTTCTTTTTTATGAGTACACTGATACTTACATTTATCTTCCTTCTTATTAAAAATTAATTCAAATGATGAAACTCTTAATTTTATTATTGCAAGACAAGAAGCAAATAAAATGATTTTCGTGCTTGTCATCCTATTTTTTTTTATTTATTGTAATTTTAGCTTCATGACGCTACTTTAAAAAAATTGTTTGCTTTATTTATGAAATATAGTATTGTTCACAACTGTATTGGATAATAAGTAACTGATCAAAAGCATCATAAGTTCATGAAAGCTGTGTACATTTTTTTTTACAAATGTCTAGTGAAATTTGAAACTATGTTATTTTGTGTTCACATTATTATAATCTAACAAAGAAAATGAGAAATTGTGCTTGTTTTTAGAAAAATTATGCAAAAAACTAAAATCCATAAATAAATTGCCGATCTAATGAAAAGTCTATTTATTTTCTCAGTGGGATCAAGTTTCCCCCTTGAAGGGATCATGTATCCCTAGATGTGGGGATACATGATCCCTCTATGAATTTTTTGTTAAAAAAATATTTTACCAAAACTATCTGTTTCATTTCAACTAAAAAAATACTGTCAGATAGTAGAAAAAAATAACTTTCTTCACGTACTTTTTTATTAAAAAAAAACTGATAGTTTGCAGCAGAGAAAAAAATTGAAAACTAAAGTGGAGATTAAGTACTCCCAGTCTCCCCTACGCTGAACATTTGCTTTCCATTTTAATTAAATGAACAGCTCTTGTACAGGTCATACCACGGGTTCTCAAACTTTTCCTATCCGTTCCCTTTCAAGAATTAGAATTTTCTGTCGACACCCTAGTCCATCGCTTTTATGCATATATATATATATTGATGCTGTGGACACTTCGCGGCACTTCAAGGTGCCGCGGCACACAGTTTAGGAACCCCTGTGTAATGCGATAAATTATGGTGAGGTAACAAACCACTGCAGCTGAATTATAACAAAAAAGTTTTAGGATGATCGGTGCTTTATTCAAACAACACACGTATTTGAATCAGAAGCGATTATTTATTTATTTATTTATTTATTTATTATTTTGATGTTATAAACAATTCTACGTTATTTCGTTACAAACTTGGTTTTTCTGTTGTAGTGAACGGTAAGTCTGCTTATTTAAGGATGCGCTTTGTTTATTCTCCCATACTACCCCAATTATCCAAATTTTCGATCTTCCGGATTGCATTTGGAGCAGTTAGTCCAGATAAATGAGTTTGTACTGTAATCAATTTCTTTCAAAAAAAAAAAAAAAAAAAAAAAATCACAAAAAACCAAAAGCAAAACATCTTATGAAGAGCATAATTGAAAGAAAAATCAACTATTTTAAGTTTAGGAATACAAAAAAGTAAGAGGGTCAGTACATATACTTTCATGGGATATTTTTGATAAGTGCTGCTTGACCATTATAATTTTTTTGGATACTCACATATCTTATAGCTACACATGAAAGATGGTTCAAACAAGTTTTATGTTTTCTCTACTCTTGACCTTTGGTTTTATACAATTCATCAAAAATCGTTAGCGTATTCAAAAGTTTTAGATTGTGGCCCAAATCATGAATTACATTTTTGGTTGCTAATTTTACATTTTGGTTTTTAAGTACATAAGATAATGGTTTCAGTATTACATAATAAGTTATACTTTTCTAACTAAATAATTTAAACAATAAGAGACCAAACTTCAGTACACTCTTCAACGAAAAAAATGTTTCATTCGGACAACTCCTTTTTGTGCGTCAATTTTTTTGTTATAGAGTGTATTTTGGGGAAATTGTAACTTTTGACCCCATGTTAGGTTTTTTTTTTTCTTTTTAACGACACACTACGGGTTTTTCAAATTGCCATCAGTGATGGTGGTGATGGGGACTTATAAGCGGGGGGGGGGGGAGAAAAAAAAGACAACTAAAAGCTATTGGACTTTTAGCGGCTGCAAAAAAAGAGGGGGGGGGGGGGTACAACATTTTGTTAGGGATGATTTTGAAAGTATTGAAGCAGATAAGTGGAAGTTGATGAGCGTCTAACAACTTGGATTGCTGCAAATAATGCCTGGCATGCTTATTTCCATGACCTATATGATACATTCCTCACTTAACTGCTCACTCAGAAACCTGATCTAAATCCTCTTGAAGATTTTTCACTTACTCTTCACTGTCAACAATCCAAATAACTTTGACATAATCTAAAATATTAATGTTCGTAGAAATCCTTTCAGTGAAACCATTAATGTAAATACTAAACAACGACCCGAAAACTGAACCTTGTGGAACCCCGCTTAAAAACATCAGTCCACTGAACATAATTACCCCTCAACGACTGCTTTTTATTTCCTCCTAGTATAATTCAACTTTCAACCCAAATGAAAGTCCCCCCTCTTACTCCAATACAAGCCAGTTTACTTAACAGAACGCAATGTGTTACTTAATCAAAAGCTTTCTAAAAGTCAATGTACACAACATCTACACACTTTTTGTTATCTAAAGCCATTGTAACCGTACCATAAAAAGAGTAAATTAGTTGCACGGGATATTCCATTTCTAAAACCATAATGCAAACATGGAAGAAAAAAAAAAGAAAAAGAAGAAAAAAAAACATTCTCCAGAATGTCATTTTGTTTGAGTTTTATTTGTTTATGAGTTTTTATTTTTATTTCGACGTTTTGTGATAGTATTTTTTGTTTGATAGAGATTTTACAGATGGAAACTCTCATGATGGAGCGTAAAATTCCAAAATATCGTAACTTTATCATCGGATTTTGGACTCTTAAAACCGATTGCATCTGCAAATAACTTATTTAAACCGCTGAATACAAAATGATAAGTTCTTCTCGAAATTCAACTAGGTAAGTTTATGTGGGCAAATATTTTCTTTGATTTCGCCATGCATTGCCTTTTTTTTTTTTTTTTTTTGTTTTGTTTTGTTTTTAAAAGCATCGATCAAAAATGCTTTAAATATGATTTATTAAAGAAAAGACTGGGAGAATAGTTGATGGTTGATATATAACTAGGGAATGGACTCGTGTACTGTGAAATAGGTTTAGTGGTAAATCTAAATTTCCAATGCGTGATCCCTCCTCCCTTCTCACGCCAGTTATTTTCTGAGACAATCCTTATATATTATTTCTGTAGCCTGTTTTTGGTTTCTACGCCAGATTTTCCTCAATTCTTGATCGATTTCTTTGATTTACGCCTTATTTTAAAGTCTATGGTGCTGGCTACTGACGAAAAATAGACCCACGGTCTAAAAATTGTTTTTTTCAACCAAAAAACCTGCTTTAAAGAACCAGAATGAGGTTTTCGGTTAAACTTATAACTTTAATTTGCGCTATGACGGACAGAGCTGAATAGCTTGATCGGCAGAGCGTTCTCTTCGTAACCAAGAGAATCCGTGTTCGGGCCCACGTCCGGACAATCTGCAACAAAAAATTAGCGAAATATCGCGATTTACATGAACACTTAATTAAGTGAATAACGACTATGAAGGAATAAAATAAATGAGAAGTAAACGCTTCTTTCTGATATGAAAACTTGAAGTGACGTTGTGCTAAATTACTGCGGAATTGTACGTTTTTTTTTTTTTTTTTCTTTTAAGCTTTGGCTCTGGTAAGAAAATTAAAGCATAATGTAAGCGAAAATATAAGTAACAGGTTTAAGATTTCAGACTACAATAGAATTGTTTTTGTTCGGAAAAAAAATAATAAATCGTATATTGAAATATATATTCTTCTAATGAGTTTTTGACTCTTTGTACAAATAAAAAAATTACTACCTCAATTTGAAGGGTAAAATATATATTTTTTCTTCTTTTTGCAAAAAACAAACAGCTTATCACATTTTTACTACATTCGAAAAGCTACGCTTAAAAAAGAGCATAGTTCAATTTATTTTGTATTTTAACCGTGCTGTTAAATGATGAACACGTGCTGCCATCTAAGTCATAACGTTTCAAGCAGCCTGCGGTAACAAATTGTAAAAAATTTCAAGAATAAAAAAATGTTTCTTCAATATCTTATCTTATATATTATTCCCTTCTCATTTTAAAACTTATCAGGCTGGCTAATGAAGAAAAATAGACTTACGGTCGAAAAATCAAGTTTTCGAAAACGCCCCTTGCTGTTTCAAAACTTTGATGCTGCCTGTAGTTCTTATGCATTTTTTAAAAGCAAAGTTCTAATGCAGTTTTCCATTTTTTACGTCGCTTTCGGCAAAAAAAAAAAAGCCTGTGTGTGTGTTCATATTTTAATAAAGCTTAAAAGCACTGGACTTAGTTGTTCGGTTAAATTGATAAGTTTTTTTCGGTAGAGCGTTCGGCTATAAACTATCTGAAGTTCGGGCAAGTTTGGGCTGTCCGATATAATATCAAATTTATATTAGTATTACGCATTACATGTACTCATAACATACAAACGTAATAAAATAAATGCAGTGGGAATGCTACTTGGTGTTTCGACTCCTTCATGCAGGCTACAGTTATCATTCGGATAAGTTGACTGTTAATCGAAGAGTGTTCTTCCTTTTTTTTAAGCTTTGACTACAGCCAGATCACTCAGCATAATGTAAGCATAAAAAAGTATTAGATTTACCTAAAGGAAATCCTTTTTGCGCAGAAAAACATTTTCATTGTATGCTGAAATGTAGATGTTTCTAATAGCAGTGTTCGACCTTTTGTACAAATGAAAAAATACTACGCCAAATTAAAACTACGAGTTTCACCCACTAAACCTTTAATTTTTTATTCGTGCGAATACGATATAAAGCATTAAAATTATTATCAACTTCATTAGTAAGAAATCATTTTCTACTCCTCTGCTTTCTGCTGAAAAAAAAATACATTTTGTCTACTTTCGAAAAATTACATTTAAAAAACGGACTCAGTTCAACTGGTTTTGGTTTTGAATTTTAAGTGTTCGATTAAAAGAGAAACATGTGCGGGCATTTAAGCCGTAACTGTTAAAGCATTCTATGTGAAATAGTTCAATATTCAAAGATAAAAACACTTATTTTCAATCTAATTTATTACTTCTCTAGAATGTTCGTTTCAATCGCTACATGAGATCTTCGTCATTCTTTAATCAAATTCAATGCTTTTTGAATAATTTTAAATCGTATCATGCTGGTTAATGACAAAACATAGAAGCATGATCTTATTATTATTATTATAATTTTTTTTTTTTTTTGGCAAAAAGCTTTTTTGCTGTTTTTTATTACGCATTCCTTTAATGAATAGCTTTCGAAAAGGAAGGCGCAATTGCTAGGTTTGTTGGGGTGTCGGACTGTTAATCAGAATTGCGTCAATTCGAATCCGTGCCAATAAATATCTCTTTAATATTTCTTTTTTTCCCGTCAGATGCACACATGGGCAGGACTATTTGCCACAACCTGTTTTTTTACATGCACAATTATTGTTTTTTCACGAGTCACTACTCAGCCACACTTTTAATGATATTAATGTTTCATTGAAAATACGTACAACCAAAAGGTGAGCGATGATCAAATTATCACAACGTTGTATTTAACGAGGTTTTGTTACTGATGTCTTTAAATTACATGCCTCCTCTTCTGCGCTTATTTTTTTTTCGGTTCTTCTTCATAATGTTCTCACTATGAAATTCTTAAAGAGCGAAATACCTTATGAAACGATTCGAAGCACAGTGCGGAGTTCCGCACGGGTCGACTAGTGATCTTATTATTATTATTATAATTTTTTTTTTTTTTTGGCAAAAAGCTTTTTTGCTTTTTTTTATTACGCATTCCTTTAATGAATAGCTTTCGAAAAGGAAGGCGCAATTGCTAGGTTTGTTGGGGTGTCGGACTGTTAATCAGAATTGCGTCAATTCGAATCCGTGCCAATAAATATCTCTTTAATATTTCTTTTTTTCCCGTCAGATGCACACATGGGCAGGACTATTTGCCACAACCTGTTTTTTTACATGCACAATTATTGTTTTTTCACGAGTCACTACTCAGCCACACTTTTAATGATATTAATGTTTCATTGAAAATACGTACAACCAAAAGGTGAGCGATGATCAAATTATCACAACGTTGTATTTAACGAGGTTTTGTTACTGATGTCTTTAAATTACATGCCTCCTCTTCTGCGCTTATTTTTTTTTCGGTTCTTCTTCATAATGTTCTCACTATGAAATTCTTAAAGAGCGAAATACCTTATGAAACGATTCGAAGCACAGTGCGGAGTTCCGCACGGGTCGACTAGTTTAATTTAATAAAAGTTCTTGTAACGACACTTCTCATAGACCTGAAAGGATTCATTCTTTAATAAGTGGTTTTACTTTATATATTTACAACAACTTCCCCTTCTACCGTATATCTCATTTATATCGATTTATTTCACAGACAACTAAGACTCGACCGATGTATCGGAGCCAATGGTTCAAAAATTATACCATCGGCATCGGCGGCCGTTGCTCACTTGAAGAAAACATCGGCCCATCGGGCTTTGGAAAACATCTAAATGCCGATGTATCGCCGATGTTTTTCGAAAAACAAGGGGAAAAATCTAACTTTTATCATCTATATTTTACTGCACAATTAAAGCAAGTACAGTTTAAGGCAGCAACTGAAGCAACACCAGTTTTGGACTTAGGAAATATGTCGAATTTCAGATCACTAACTTATCAAACACTCACTTTGATGAGATTTTAAGAATTTTTGCTCTTTAGCTGAAATAATTACAGTATGTAATTAGCCTGTTAGTGCAGCAGTTTAGTACAAAGAACTAAACGAGCCTACTTTTCCGTAAACCAATATCAACTTCCTAGTATCAGATCAATGCTCTTAAAATTATCTAAAATCGCAAATTGTTGTAAACATAACTTTAAACATAACATTTTAACCTGATTTCTAGAAATAAAATATGCCATGCTAATCTGAAAAAAAAGATGGGTAAAAAATATATATATAAATAAAATTAAAAGAAAAAGAACAAATTAAGTAGTAGTACTTTTTAAACAAAGCAGCTAATATATTTTTTTATCCATTAAAAAAAATCTTAATTCTTTTTAAAAAAAGGAAAAAAAAAAGAAAAATAATAACCTTATTAAAATGAATACATTATGTAAAAAAAAAATGTTTGTTTTTACACTGTTGCCAAAAAAAAGAATTAAAAAAAATGAACAACTGTACTTACAAAACAAACAAAAAACAATAAAATGTCAACTTAACGAAATAATTTTTTGTCAAAAAAAAAAAAAAAATCGTCTCCGAATATTTCCGCCAAACACGAAATACATAAACTTCAGCGTGAAAATAAAAAGAAATCATATCAACAATAATTATTTCAAAGTAAAAACCATGGCTGCGGAATCGGAGTTGGAGTCAGTCTCATTTTGGGGAAAGAGTTAAATTCAGGAGTTGTAGGTTTTTAATTCAAGACTCAGAGTCGAAATCGGTCATTTTCCCCTTATAGTCCGCGACTCTGTCACTATATTTGCGGAGTCGGAGTCAAAGTCTTTAAATTTCCAAAAGTCGGAGTCAGTCATTTTCCCTCCCTCAGCCAAAGCTACGGAGTCAGAATCAAAGTCGGGAATTCGGAGTCCGACTAATTTTCGGGTACAAGAGTCGGAGTCGGAAGTTAGTCATCAAGAGCTATTTCCAACAAAATTTATTTGAAGTATATTAAATCCACCTTTAAGTTCGCGATCTATATTGAATTACAGTTCCCCGTAGGCGCTAATGTTAATGAATTTGGACTGTTCAAAATTGAACGGAAAATTGTTCAAATCAAAAAGATATTTTCTATACATGTTCCTCATCAAAAGCTATTTCCTAGACATAGCAACGCTTGAGATTTGATGTTCAGTCAATTAAAATGATTCCCTTAAATAACATATTTTTTTTTTAATGAACAAAATGAATAAATTCGTTCGTTATGTTCTGTACATGAAAAATTGGAATCTAATAGATTAATCAGATTTTTATTCAAGGGGCATAAATTTTTAGCATGTCATGTCGCAATGATATGACACTCATCAAAAAGAGAGAGAGAGAGAGAGAGAAGGGGGATAAACAAAACAATTTCAGCGAAATTTTGAAGTTAAAATCTTCAGCGACTTTGTCACACAATGTACTTGCGTAGACGATCTCTAAAGACTCCATCACGGGACGCGGGAGCGTCCCGCCCCGCCAAGGAAACCAAACGTCAGCTGCCAACAGAAGCAAATCCACCGCCAAAGACGAAAGAAAATAAAAATGACCAAGAACAAGATTACAGGACAGAACAAGTTGGGGTTTTTTGGGTTTTTCACCCCTCTGTATCTCAGCCCCCATGAAGACCCCCGGAGTTGATTTTAGGTCCACTCAATCTCTAGTGGCCCCTGATGCCGTAAACCAAAATACAATACCCTGGACCATCAGGGGGAGGAGGTATTAAAGTTATAAAATCGCTGTTCAAAAAAGTTTTCGCTTTCTTTGACAGGGATACATAACAGACGAAAAAAGGAATCAAGCTGAAATTTCGCACACACATTCCTTGTGCCCTACTGATGTGCCATTTGACCCCCTCCTCTTCCCCCCTCGTTTTTACCCCCCAAATTGTACCTTCTCGGGGTTCTATCACAGCCCCCCGGGGGACTACGGTAATGTTTTTTGTATACATATTCTTGGGGGGCCATTGAGTACATATACAAAAATTCAACCCCCAGGGACATCATGGGCCGGAGTAATTGAAGTTTGAAAATCACTAATTTTCCCTAAAGTCTTATGTACTTACTCTCAGCTCATAGGGTTTGTTTATCTCGGACTGCAATTGCAAGGTTAGAACAGATCTAACAGTTATTTCAAAGTTGTCTTAGGAAATGAAATTCAATCAAGACTAAAACATATCCAACAGTTGCAACTAGACGTTAAATCGCAGATACCACAAATTTGCCACAGCGACTGCGCATGCGCGCAGACTTAGCTCATTGGGCTTTCTGTTTTCAGATTCTATGATGTTTCTTTATGCTTAAGCAGAGAAACAAATTAATGAATGAGATTAGAATGCTGTCCTCCCCCCCCCCCCCCAAGTTTTGGCGATACGAAATTTCCTTCCCCCTGTTTTTCAGTTTTGATATATTTATGGAGGGAAGAAATTTTAAATGTCGGAGCGAAACTGGGGTTAAACCATTACAATATTTTACGTGACAAATTATATGAAACTGTACGCATATGAATACGGCACATATAACTTTTTAATTGAAAGCGAAAAATAGCACTTTTTATTGGTTTGCTTATTTTCCAAATTAATGGATTTTTCACAAACAACACATAATGAATAGAAAATATATGAAATACGTTGTGTATATCCGTGCTTTGCAGTAATTTGTTAGCTGAAAAAAATTTTGCAATTAATTTAAGCAAGACTTTTAATGAGCTTAGTCCGCGCGCAACATGCGCATTCGCTATGGCAAGTTTGGGATATCCGCGATTTGACATCGAGTAAAGTTGTATAGATCTTCTGACACATTCAAATTTAAAATATTGAATGGCTTAGTTTTTTTTTTTTTTGCTTGGTGATAACATGCGTTATTTCGTTTTTTAAATGAACTTTTAAACAAAACTAGGTATTAAACAAGACAAAGACTTCTATAAAGAAAAAGATAAATCACCAAACAATTAAAATTATCCCATAAAACGTAAAATAATCCACGATTTAAGAAAAAAATTTAATTAAACAAAAAGTGAAAAGCTAGATTAAAATAGCCCTCAAGCTGTAAAACATTTTAAGAAACCTTCATGAAAATGTTGAATAATCTGTCAAATAAAGAAACTGTAATAGAATTTATTGCGAAGTTGTAAAATACTCGAAAACAATATAATTTAAAATATAGTATTTTATTATCCAGGAAATTTTCTTTGCAACAGAGAGGATACAAGAATTGCAATAAAATTTAAACCGCCCAATTCTCGCAAAATGAACATAGAATCTTAATAGTCAGAAAATAACTTGACGTAAAATTAGGCTAGCCATTATTGTTTCTCAAAAACACAAAACAGCTTTGTTTCAATTGAAAATTTTCTGACTTGAAGTTCTCAATTCTAAAAATACAGACAAAGTAATAATATCAATGCAAAAAGATGTGATATCTCATCAAAAACAACCCTGTTGTAAAAATTTCCCCGCCAAGAAAACCTTTAACTTTTCCGCACAAAAAAGAAAACCTGCATCCTAAACCCAAAAACCCTCAGCCATAAAAAGTTATGATATCTAGTTTGCCCGCCAAGTATCTGCCAAACTGTCATCCTCCCTCTTCTCCTTTTTCATCACAGCTACTTCCATTAGAACCTCCTCCCACCTTCAACTCCTCAGAAATATGGATAGATCTTTTAAATTGTTTATCTTGTTTGGCGGGAAGCTTTTCAAAGTGAAGCGGTTGCTTGGTGAGCAAAAAGCTTCCCGCCAAACAAGATAAACAATTTAAAAGATCTATCCATATTTCTGAGGAGTTGAAGGTGGGAGGAGGTTCTAATGTTTTAGGAGGTTTAGGATGCAGGTTTTCTTTTTTGTGCGGAAAAGTTAAAGGTTTTCTTGGCGGGGAAATTTTTACAACAGGGTTGTTTTTCATGATATATACATTTACGTTTATCCTGAAACCCATTTGGTACCTGTAAAACGGACAATACAGGTATTACACCTTGGGTATTTAGGGAGTAAGATATCGAGATAATTATGTCTTCTCTGCCCTGAAATTCGATTATAATCAAAGCCATTAAAAACAATTCCTAAGCAATATCCTCGCCCCGCAAAAAAAAAAAAAAAAAAAAAAAAAAAAAACAGTGAATCGCCGCTGCGCTCAAGCCTGCTCTCTACATGCGCGTAAATGACGAAACGTTAATTATTATGAAAACATTTTCTCATTACAGTACATCAATAGTAATAATCAACCGACGCATAGCCCTGGGTGAAAGCCCGGATTACCCGGTCCTGCTGGAGCTGCCCCTGACTTAGAGTAACTTTGAACCATTTAGAAGATATAAAATGGAGGGAGTGGAGACTTCCATTCGTGAAGCCCAGATCCTAAGTCACATGATAGATTTTAGAGCAAAGCATTGGAAGAAATCAGGTTTTCATCGTTAGTTTCACGCAAAACATGTCAACTACTCGTAGTTGTTGAGTCACGTAACTTGGGGACTTTTGCTTCAGCTTTTGCTAAGCAGATGATTGGACTTGCTCCCTCCATTTACTAATTAATGCTCTGAGTGGAGCATGTGATGTGAAATAAATTATTTTAATGAAAGTAGCTCAACTTCACACAGGAGAACTAAAACCTATATGTGTTTTTCAAAATATCTGTTTTTTTTTCTCCCCCAACTTGACGATATTTCTACCGTTTACTATACTGCACAGACTATTATAAGTTTGTGCGAGAAATGTTTCAGTTACTTCAAATCCGCATTCAAGAGTAGCTTCTAAACAATATCTTCAGAATTATTGGATAGAATAATAAGTTCTGCCAATTTTTTTCGTAAAATATAAAATAGCAAGTGTATATTATTATATATAGCGTTGTCCAAACAGAGTGCAGCAGTGGACCTTATAGGTTGTGTTCGATGAGCGACCGGTAGCTCACCGGTTGAAATAATGACGTCACCTCCAATGCTTTAGCATTAGCTGACGTCATATCTGTCACGTGATCAATCAACCGGTCGCTACCGGTTGAGCTTGTTGAATGGAAGCTTAGTTTCTTTCAAAGTCAAATATTACAAAAACAAAAAAAAAAAAAAAAAATGTCACGAAAACAAGAGTTTTAAGTTATGATAAATGTCTTGTTTAGAATTAGTGTTTTTACTTGAATGAAAAATAACAAGATTTTTATAAACAAGTTTGATGGGAAAATTTAATATTAACTTTGCTTCTGCTTTTGTGGTTCATGTAAAATTCTCCATCAACCTTGATGCTAACAAATGTTTACGAAGAAAGGTATTCATAATAAGTTGTAAGTTATCGGGTTTGAGCCAGGGCTAAGGTGCTACTACACTTGTAAAATAAACGCAAAAGCTTTAGGTAATAAGCTGTAAGTTACTGTCATGGCTAAGACAGAGATTGCAGTTCCGTCCCTGTTACGGACTCATCAGTCTAGGAAGTTTACCCTCATTTTACGAGTTGAGCCGCACCACTGTTCGGAAACTCTCACTCGTGTGCTAAATTAATTTTAGCTACCAGTTTGAATTTAATCTCAGCTTCAATGAGAGGACATCTGCCTCCAGCTCGGTTGTGATTATTCCAGACTGATGAGTCCACAATAAAGAAAAAACTGCGGGCTCTGAAAGTCGTAAACGGGCTGTGGATATATGTTTGCAGCTCTGCGTTGACTCTGGCTTAAAGGCTTACGGACTTAAGCCATTTCAAAATTTTCCAAGGGGGGTAATGGCAAAGGGTTTGTATTCAATGCATTTTATAGAGTGAAAACAACAAAATCCTATAAAAAATGCCTAGTTTCATTATGTTTCTAAAATTCAGATGGGGAGGTGTAAATACCCCTCCCCCCACCCCCTGATTGATAAAATGACGGGCCTGCTTACAGCTTATGTCCTAAAACGTTTACCTTCATTATACTAGCTAAGCCTGCACCATTGCTTTCGGACTCCAGCTGGTGAGCTAAGTTAATTTTAGCTACCAGTTTGAAGGCAATCTCAGTTTCAATGAGAGAACATCTATCTTCAGCTCAGTTATGGCTATTCCAGAATAAGAAGTCCATCAAAAGGACGAAGCTGTAGTCTCTGGATATCGTAACTGTACTTTCCGTATAATCTTGTAAGTTGTTCATAGTTACTGTAAAAAATGGCATTTATATGCTTTTACCCTTAATTGGGGAGGTGGGTTGTCTTACACCTAAGAATAATCGGACTTTAGCATTCAAATAGGTTTAGTTGGGGTAAAGGCAAACATAATTTAAATATTTCAAACTTATATCCTTCCCTTTCTTTTGCATTAGTTGAGTCATAAAATTTTTGCATTGTGTCAAATACTTGTTTCCTTTTGTCCGAGGGTGTTTCCTCTTACTTCAAAAACTATGGAGTAAATAGAAACAACCCGTATGAGTTTGATTTAGGTAGATAATCGCATTATATACAATCAGTTTAGAACCTTCAGAAGTTCGACACCAGCAATACTCTTATCTGTTGCCTGTAGGTCGCGTGCTGCCCGCTGAATTTTCCAATAAAATCTGAGCTAATTTAAAAAGAAAAAGCATACCAAAAATTCAATTATTGTCCGAGTTTTTGCAAAATACATACAAAAGTGTAGTTTACATCTTACAAATCAAAAGGAAGAATAAAGAACTTAGTTGTTTCCTTTTACCTCAGTATACAGTACTTAAGGGGTAAAAGGAAATACGTAGCCGGAAAGGTGAAATTCACAAAATATATTATTTTAATAACCTTCCATATGACAAGTAAAACTGGTTGAAAACAGTTACTTAGCATTTGTAGACCTACTGAAGAGGAAAATGTAAAATCACTCGACTTTAAAAAACAACTTTTTTCAGTGGTATCTTCAAACCAATATGGCGCCTTTACTTCGTTGTGTTCACGAGACTCTAGTTATCAGTTCCATATGCTACCTAGTCTTTATTCAAAAACAGTTCAAAAAGTTAAGTTTTTTTTGGTAAAAATTACAAATGGACAGTTAAACTTTCAGTATTATTTCAAATTTAGTTCTGTAGTTAATGAGGGGGGGGGATGCAGTGTACTCCTACAAGATACTATATTGTAAGACCTTATCCTTGCGTATTCTGACCGTAGTTTTTTTCGAATAAGAAATAAAAAATAAAATGAAATGAAATTTAATGCAGCAACATTTCACTAGATAATATAAAAAAATATTCGTTCAAAAGAGCTTGAGAAAGTAATAAATAAATAAATGCATCTGTGCAGAGAAGTTAATGGAAATCAACAACATATTAAAGCACAAAATCGGCAGATTGCTGCGTACACGTGTTTCGGAGTTTCAATGAGCCTCCTCTTCGGTGCAAAATAGTGAGCTTTTGGATGTAAAGACATCCGGTAAAAGCCGGATGCTTTATTACCGGATGTCTTATATCCAAGAGGTCCCTATTATGTTTAAAAAACGGAGTTGCCTGAAACCCCGAAACACATGCACTCAGTAATCAGCTAATTTTGTGCGTTGAAACGTTGTTAATTTTCGTTTACTTGAGAAAGTAATTTAAATTTCAGTAATGAAAAACCACTTTTTTACTTTTCGATTTGCAACTAAAACCTTAATTTTACACGCATAATGTAGCAGATTTTTTGCAAGTCTTTTTCACTTGATTGATTCTTGGCTGGATAAATTTATAACATATTTGTGCAAGCCAGCGTTGAAACGTTGTTAATTTCCGTTTACTTGAGAAAGTAATTTAAATTTCAATAATGAAAAACATCTTTTTTACTTTTCGATTTGCAATTGGAAACCTTAATTTTACACGCATAATGTAGCAGATTTTTTTTTCAAGTCGTTTTTCACTTGATTGATTCTTGGCTGGATAAATTTATAACATATTGTGCAAGGCAGCGTTGAAACGTTGTTAATATTTCCGTTTACTTGAGAAAGTAATTTAAATTTCAATAATGAAAAACATCTTTTTTACTTTTCGATTTGCAATTGGAAACCTTAATTTTACACACATAATGTAGCAGATTTTTTGCAAGTCTTTTTCACTTGATTGATTCTTGGCTGGATAAATTTATAACATATTTGTGCAAGCCAGCGTTGAAACGTTGTTAATTTCCGTTTACTTCAGAAAGTAATTTAAATTTTAATAATGAAAAACATCTTTTTAACTTTTCGATTTGCAACTGGAAACCTTAATTTTACACGCATAATGTAGCAGATTTTTTGCAAGTCGTTTTACACTTGGTTGATTCTTGGCTGGATAAATTTATAACTCCTTTTTCAGAGTTTCTATCTATCTTTTGATGATAAGGTACACTGTAAAAAATCTCGGAAAACTCTCTGAATATACAAAAAAGCTTTCCGTAATACACAGATTCGTACGCCCTCAGCAGTTTTCTGCTCTTATCAAAAACCTTTCCCGTTTAGCAAGATAGTAAGAGTCGACGCATGCGCAGCTCACACGGCAATTTTATAGTCCAGCACCAAATCCAAACTGAAACTTTCGAAAGCACGCAATGAAAACAAGTGCTGACTCATGTATGCGAAGTAACACTCATCAAGGGGATTAGTAGAAGTTTTGTTCCTCGCATGAATTCACCGAAGATAATTTTAAAGTCTTATATTTTCTTGCTTATGTATCGTCATGAGGTTGAATTTGAAGCTATGTCACTTATTTTTAAGTACGAAGTGCAACTTCTCGACGCATGCTCGCGGAAGGAATACAAACTGAAATTAAAAACCAAATAACTGCCGAGAGGACGCCATGTAAATTCGTTGCGTCGCATAACTTGTGTAGGTAATTTACTTTTTTCTTGGATACTTTTCTTCTTTCTACCAAATGGGTAATTTTTGTTGGCAGAATTTTATTCTGTCATAAAAATCACCTTTTTGGTGACCAAAGCCTGCAAAAGACCACCACCGACGAATAGGTAAGTCGCTTTGCAACTCTATTACTTTAAAGAGATTTAGTTCATATAAATCTCGTTAAAAAAAACTATTTTCCTCAGTATAATTTTTTCATTGTGAACTATTGCAATTTGAAAATATTTTACATTACATATAACACATATTTAAAGTGCAAGTGTGTCTAGTTTTATTCTGTAAAATTTATGAAATGAAGATTATAAAAAACTTTAAATAAGTGTTATTGTGTACTTTGTTTTTATGTGTCAATCTCAGTTAATATTTGGCTGAACATTTATGTATCAAGCATTATGAATTAAATGTTATAATTTGCAAATTGTCAGGTTTGATAGTTCGTCTTTAAGGTTGCATGTTTTCATTCTCTTGTAAACAGTGTAGCTAGATTGTATGAAGTAAAAAAAAACTATCTCTTGTAATTAGGAACATAGTGCTTCAGTATTATCTAAATGACGATATCTCTTTAAATATTTGCATTAGCGAAACGCTTTAAATTAGTTAAATGTGTATTAATTTCTTTAACAAATAGATACATATATGTATTTAAAAGTGTCTTCACTTTTAAATACATATATGTTTTTTTCGTTTTACGAGCCTCAATTTTACCAAAAGCAAAAAAAAAAAAGACTTAATAAAATAATTTTGTATTTTTACACTATATTAAAGTATTTTACTAAAAAATTATATGATACTTTGATTTATAATGTATATGATACTTTGATTTATAATTTATATTATACATGAAATATTATTTATCTCAGCAGAGCTTCATTAGTACGATTTATTTTAGTTGCAATGTACCTGCCTTTAAGGGAAAGAAGCTGCAAATATAACAAACAAGAATTATTTCTTAATAATATATTTTTGTATATATATGAAATACACAAGCAATGAATAGCAATGAGAAAAAGAAAATTAAAAGTAGCAATTATTAGAATAAAGTTGAAAGGTTGAATTCGAAGCTCATCAGCCGTGGAAGATTCGATAAATATGGTCAAAGACCTAAAGATATTAACTATTTACTAAATAGAGAGTGTTTAAGCTCTAATATATGCATTACATTGGGCCAAACGCACCATATGCTAAACTATATGCAATAAATAAGATCTTAAACCTAAAATTAAAAGTAGGGGTTTTTTACCTCGGCTAAATTAAGAAACAAGTCCCTATAATTTGTCTTCCTCAGGACAGTACCTACACTGTAAAAAAAATCCGGAAACGTTTCTGAGTATATCGTGCAGCTGCGGTTCATGAAATTTTCAAAAACGTTTCTGATTATTTCGGAATTCTCTTTCTATAATGTCCAGAAACGTGTCTGAGTATTTCGGAATCCTCTTTCAATGTTTCTGAGTATTTTGGAATACTCTTTCTGTAATTTCCAGAAATGTTTCTGAGTATTCTGTGCAGCTGTGGTTCATGAAAGTTTCGAAAACGTTTCCGAGTATTTCGGAACTCTCCAAACAATTTTCAAAAACGTTTCCGAGAATTTCAGAATCCTTTTTCCGCGATTTTTTTCTAAAATATAATTTTTTACTATAGTATTGCATACCATATCAGTTTCAGTTCTTTCATATCTAACAGCAATGAAACAAACAATTTTAGAATCATTCGTGGATTTTTTTTTCTTTTTCTGAATTTCTGATGACAAATAGCATGGTTAACAGCATAACATATGCACAGTTATAAATTTTTGAAAATTTATGAAATAATATAGTAGTTTCATTCCTATTCACAAAATCGTCAGGGGAGGGGGGGGGGGGGTACTTTCTCAAAAGTGGGATTGTTTGTTAAACAATCTTAAACTTCAGTTTTTCTCACAATATTTTCAAGACAAAATAATCAACATATTGTATTTTTAATGCAGAGCTTAAAAACATATCTTGTATCAAACTTGATAGCTTTTACTTTCGGATAAAATTTGACAGAACTTACCTTCCCTTCGCGTCAAGTCTATTTCTCTGACGAAAAAAGTGTACCGAAAAGTGCCAACAGAGAAATTGGTGAATTTAAATATGACACCAAGTCCTCCTGTTGGAACCATTCGGGGTGATTCTTCTGTTCTCGCCCTTTTCCAGTTCATCACAAATATAAATACTTTATCAAAATAGGTTACTGATTTTATTTTTACAATGTGCGCAAAATGCATTACGTATTTTATTTATTAAAACATTGAATTCTATTGCATGATTTCTCCATTTCATATATACGAGATTTCCCCCCCCCCCCCGCCCCACACCATAAGAGTGATGGTGAACCCATAAAATGCTATAAAGCGTCCCCCCTTAAAGCAATCCCTGAAAATGTCAATGGCAGTCTGCGTGGTGAACGCCCCTCGTCTTCTCCCCATATGTACATTGTATATTTAATTAATAACATAGTATTTAAAAAAGGATCACTTTTAAAACAATGACATAAAAAAAAAATTTCTTTTTATTTCGGCTTGTAAATGCAGCTGTTCCATTTTTGCCTCTGGCTCATTCCTCCTGATTGTCCTATATTAAACTAGTATATCCACGAAGGAAATGTTATTTACCGAACAACTAATGTCAAGGAATTTTTTATTGTCAACCACATTTAACAAAATGAATAAGCACATGAATTAATTGCATAACTATGTAGCTTACTAATAGATAACTGGACCATTTTCTAATGGTATAAATATTTTTAAATAAATGAATAAATTATAATAAAAAAAGATAAATAATACTGGCACATTTTTTGTGAAGCATATTACAATACTAGAAAACATTTGCATTACCATATTTTTAATGAATTAAACAATTGATTTTTTTTTTTTTTTGAACCAATGTATGTATATCCAAGTATTTCGAAATAACTTTTCTGTGATTGCTTTTCAAATATAAATCTTATTTCTTTTGCGTAATTAATCAGTTTCAATTGGTTACAACAAATAGTACACTGCGCTCACAGGTATGTAGGACAACTTTAAATTAATTCGATAAGCCCAAAAACAGTTACAATTGGAGCCTCATCAAATGCAAATCAACAAAAATATAAATGTATATAACAACATGTTTTAAAATATTCATTAATACTTACAAGTGAACATGAGCGAAAGAAAATCTAAGTACCTCCATTACAACTGGATAAGTAATCCAAAGGGTTTCGTTTCATTAAGTATAAAAACGGGTGTTGAAACTATTCACGCTTGAACACACAATATAAATGTAATCATGGTTGCACCGAAAATTGTAAAGAAGCAAATCGTTATTAACTAACTTAATAGCTGCGTACATCTTCTAAAAAATCAAGAGCAGCGCAAAATGCAAAGGCGTAAAATTAGTTTCGACACAATTTACTTCTCTCTAGACATGAAATAACAAGCAATCCAATGCTAAACAGTTGCTGACTGCAGCAACCATAGAAAAGGAAAAAATTAAGCTCTCGTTATTTTCGACTCACTGGCGCTGAAGAATAAAATACGTTTCGAAGCATTGCGCCTCACTTCCGCTTCTAGATGTCTTGAAATAACAAAAAGCTTTCTGAATAATGAGGAGTTCGCTATTGGATGAAGGATTCTTACTATTTCGGAGACTTTTCCGATATATCTAGAAACGTTTCCGAAATTTGTTACAGTGTACTGCATGCATACTAGTTTAATGTAGGACAGTCAGGAGGAATGAGTCAGTGGCAAAAATGGAACAGCTGCATTTACATGCCAAAATAAAAAGTAATATTATTTCATGTCATTGTTTTAAAAGTGATCATTTTTAAAAAACTATGTTATTAATATACAATGTACATATGGGGAGAAGACGAGGGGCGTTCACCACGCAGACTGTGCCATTGACAT